>NC_041391.1:240576553-240637944 GCF_002162155.2 Triticum dicoccoides
GTTGAAGGGGATCTCCGGCGACGGCGGTTCGGGCGAGGTCGTTGCGGTGGACTCGGGCGTTGCGAGCGCTCGGGGCTCGGCTTGCTCGATGAAGTGGACAGCGGCGGAGCTCCTGGACACGACGAGAGGACGCACGGGCGGCGGGGAGCGCGGCTACGACGTAGGCACGGCGGCGGTAGCGTCGGCCATGGCTGGGGGGCGCGAGGGGGAGGAGCTGGAGAGGAGAGGGGGTGTCTGGGGGGTTCGGGGAAGAGAGGGGGAGCGATCCACGACGTCACCGGGCGAGGGGAGCGGCGAGGCGGCGAGCAGGTGCGTGGCGCGCGCTGCGGTCGCCGTCGGGCACCTGCCTGCCTGGCTGGCTGGCAAGCAGCTCGCTGGAGCGGCGCTGGGCTGGGCCGGCAGGTGGGCCGGGTGCTGGCGCCAGGTAAGTTTTTCTATTTTTTCTGTTTTCTGTTTTTTTAATACTTCTGCAACTTTGTTGAATTAATAAAAATACCTAGGCAACTCCTAAAATCACCAAACTACTCCTGGTCCATAGTTGGATTATTTCCAACATGAAACATTTTAGTTTGGAGATATTTGAGCATTTAATTATTTTATATAATTTTAAATGCCCAAATTCAAATATTTATGATTTAATTCAAAAACCCTGAGATGGCCTAGGAAAATGTGCATCACTTCTGGCAGAGGTTCTGAACCAAGACAAAAATGATGGGCATTTTAGAAGGGCATTTCAGGTTCATTGAAAAAGTTTTTAGTAAACCCTAGTTGGTTTCAGAGGGGGCTGGGGGTTCTGTCATCCCCATTTCAGGTTTCTGATGAAAGAATAAACATGATGCAATACTCTAATGCATGAACTAGCTAGGGTGTGACAACTCACCCCCACTCAAAAGAATCTCGTCCCGAGATTTGGGTTCCTCCGGGAAGAAGGCGGGGTACTCGAGTCGAAGACGATCCTCCCTTTCCCAAGTTGCTTCATCCTCAGAATGGTGCGACCATTGAACTTTGAGAAACTTGATATTATGACGTCGAGTGGTACGCTCGCCTGATCGAGGATACGAATGGGATACTCTCGATACGTGAGATTATCTTGGAGATCAAGCGTTTCGTGGTCCACTCCACGGATAGGATCCGAGAAGCAACGCCTGAGTTGAGAAACGTGGAAGACATCGTGGACTCTGGAGAGATGCGGAGGTAGTTCCAACTGGTAGGCAACTTCTCCTTGTTTAGCGAGAATACGAAAAGGTCCAATGTAACGGGGAGCCAATTTGCCTTTGATACCGAAACGATGGGTTCCCTTCAGAGGAGTAACCCGAAGGTAAGCCTTCTCGTCAACCTCGAAAGTCATAGCCTTATGTTTTCGGTCATACTGACTCTTTTGACGAGATTGGGCTGTTTTCAACTTTTCACGAACGATGCGAACTTGCTCTTCTGCTTCCTGAATCATATCCGGGCCAAAGAATTGTCTTTCCCCGGTTTCTGACCAGTTAAGGGGTGTTCGACACCGTCGTCCATAGAGAACTTCAAAAGGGGCTTTACCCAAGCTAGATTGATAGCTGTTGTTGTAAGCGAATTCGGCAAATGGAAGGCACTTCTCCCAATCCATTCCGAATGAGATAACAGAGGCTCGAAGCATGTCTTCTAGGATCTGGTTGACGCGTTCTACTTGACCACTAGATTGAGGGTGAAAAGCGGTGCTAAAAGAAAGGCGGGTTCCCATAGCATTCTGGAAACTTTCCCAAAATCGAGAGGTGAAAAGACTTCCTCGATCCGAGTTAATTTCTAGAGGAATACCATGGAGAGACACTATTCGGGAGATGTATAAATCTTCCAATTGACTAGCAGTTATACTCTCACGAACAGGTAAGAAATGGGCCACTTTGGAAAGACGATCGACAACGACAAAGATAGCATTATTTCCTCTCTTGGTCCTGGGAAATCCGGTAATGAAATCCATACCAATTTTATCCCATTTCCATTCAGGAATAGCTAAGGGTTGAAGGGTGCCAGCAGGCCGTTGATGCTCTGCTTTTACACGACGGCATATGTCGCAATTAGCAATATACTGAGCAATTTCTCTCTTCATCCTAGTCAACCAGAACCTCTGGCATAGGTCCTGATACATCTTGGTACTACCGGGATGAATGGTGAGAGGAGATTCATGAGCCTCCTTAAGGATCAACTGCCGTAGATGCTGGTTTTTGGGAACCACTAAACGGTTCTCAAAGTACACAACACCATGATCATTTGTGGAAAAACAACTAGCACCTCCGCTAGCAATGTTCTCCTTGATTTTAGATATTCCCTTATCCCGCTTTTGGGCAGCGATGATTTGATCCGTAAGAGTAGGTTTCGCCACCAAGGTGGAAAGAAATCCTTGAGGAACAATGTGAAGGTTAAGCTTCTGAAATTCCTCATGGAGAAGCGGTTGACTTTGTTGTAACATCAGGTTGTTACAATAAGATTTACGACTTAGCGCATCAGCCATGACGTTGGCTTTCCCTGGGGTGTAAGTTATTCCTAAGTTGAAATCTGTGATCAACTCAACCCAACGTCTTTGCCTGAGATTCAAATCCGGTTGGGTGAAGATATACTTCAGACTTTGGTGATCAGTGAATATTTCGCAATGATTACCGAGGAGGTAATGTCGCCAGGTCTTAAGTGCATAGACTACGGCTGCAAGCTCTAGATCATGAGTAGGATAATTCTCCTCATGTGGGTGCAATTGCCGTGAAGCGTAAGCAATTACGTGTCGATCTTGCATGAGAATGCAACCTAGTCCTTGTCGCGAGGCGTCGCAGTAGATAACAAAGTCCTTAGAGAAGTCTGGCGATACCAGTACGGGAGCAGAAGTCAGGCGTCTTTTCAGTTCCTGAAAGCTGTGCTCACATTGTGGAGTCCATTCGAACTTTTTATCTTTCTTGAGGAGTTCGGTTAGAGGTTTAGCAACTTTGGAGAAGTTCTCGACAAAGCGACGGCAATAGCTCACTAAGCCCAGAAAACTCCGAACTTGCTTGACCGATTCAGGTGGAGTCCAATTAAGGACGGCTTGAACTCGCTCAGGATTAACAGCAATACCTTTACCATATATTACATGACCCAGATAGGTCACTTCTGACAACCAGAATTCACATTTAGAAAATTTGGCATAAAGGCGATGCTCTCGAAGTTTCTTCAACACTAGCCTTAGATGTTCGGCATGTTCTTCCTCGCTCTTGGAGTAGATGAGTATATCATCGAGGTAAACCACGACGAATTTATCCAAATACTCCATGAAGATTGAGTTCATTAACCGAGAAAAAGTGGCTGGAGCGTTGGTTAAACCGAAGGACATGACGGTGTACTCGTATTGACCATAACGAGTGACAAAGGCCGTTTTAGGAATGTCCCCGTTCCTGATTTTTATTTGATGGTAGCCCAACCTCAAATCCATTTTGGAGAAGACTGAGGATCCAGCGAGCTGATCATACAGGTCGTTGATCCTGGGGAGCGGATATTTGTTCTTGATTGTGACCAATTGACAGGTCGATAATCTACAACCATCCGGTCCGTACCATCCTTCTTCTTGACGAAGAGGACGGGGCAAGCCCATGGAGATGAACTAGGTCGGATGAAACCCTTTTTCAAGGACTCATCGAGTTGTTTCTTAAGCTCGGCTAGTTCTAGTGGTGCCATCTTATAAGGTCTTCTAGCAATCGGGACGGTTCCTGGAATAAGGTCTATTACGAACTCAACATCCCTGTCAGGTGGAACACCTGGCAATTCCTCTGGGAAGACATCCGGGAAGTCACAGACTACCGGAACGTCCTCAAGGTCTGGCAAAGGGCTGGCGTTAAGAGAATATAACTGTCGCTTGGCTATTCGGGTCAAGACATTGACTATCTTCCCCGAGGGATGGGTGAGTTGAACAGTCCTAGAGAAGCAATCAATTTGGGCATGATGAGCTGACATCCAGTCCATACCCAAGATGATATTAATATCTGAAGATTTAAGGGCTATCAAAGATGCGAGAAAAACAAGTCTGTCGACTTGGATTTCGTTTCCATGGCTTACTCTAGAAGTTTGCCATTTGGATCCCGGAGTTTGAATTACCATAGAGGTGGGCATCTCACAGAATGTGGTGTTATGCAAGCGAGCATAGTTCTCGGATATGAATGAATGAGATGCTCCTGTATCGAAAAGAACAGATGCCGGGTGGCAATTAACAAGGAGCGTACCGAGAACAACGTTGGGATCCTCTTGAGCTTCTTCGGCAGAGATATAGTTGACATGGCCACGTGTAGCGGTGGCCGGCTTGGCGTGGAACACTTTTCCTGTCGGCTTGCCATGGCCAACAGCTTTAGCAGATTGGTTGGGGTTGGTCTGGGGACACTCGCGCATATAGTGGCCAGATTCCCCACACTTAAAGCAAGTCACAGAACTGGTACGTGGAGGAGCATTGTTGGTTGGACCACCATAGGGCTTGGCTGGTGCAGACTATTGAACGGGGCGAGGCGCCTGGAAGGATGGCCTCGGTGTGAACCTGGGTGGCAGGGCAGTGTTTGGCACCCACACGCGGCGCTTCTGGGGACCAGCACCAGATGAGGAACCCACGTCACGGCCATGCTTGCGTGTTGCGTCATAATCAGTCTGACCAGTCTCAGCACTGATGGCCTTCTTAACAAGCTTGTGAAAAGATGTGCACTCATGCAGACGGAGGTCGCAGCGAAGCTCAGGACTAAGTCCCTTACGGAACCTTGCTTGCTTCTTAGCATCAGTAGAAACTTCCTCAGTTGCATATCGTGCGAGGTTACCAAACTCCCTGCTATAAGCATCCACAGAGAGTCGGCCTTGGGTGAGACTGCAAAATTCCTCACGTTTACGGTCCATGAGACCCTCCGGAATGTGATGTTCACGGAAAGCCTCGCTGAATTCAGCCCAAGTAGTGACATGACCCGCTGGGCGCATAGCTCCATAATTCTCCCACCAGAGACTGGCGGGGCCTTCAAGATGATATGCAGCAAAGGTGACCTTGTCAGCCTCGGCTACTAGCGCAGAGCGCAGTTTGTGAGAAATACTGCGAAGCCAGTCATCAGCGTCGAGAGGCTCGACGGAGTGGTGGAACGTGGGTGGATGTAACTTGATGAAATCACTGAGTGACACCACGTTAGTCCTCTGATGGTGTGCTGTGTTCTGTTCAATACGCTCCAACAAACGGTTGGTCTCCCGCTTGTTTCTTTCGGCTTCCATCATAACCTCGGCTAGGGAAGGAGGATGAGGCAGATTTGCATTCCTGACTTCACTGCCTTCGGCCTGCTCTTCAGGAGCAGGGTTATTGCGCGTGTTGACCATCCTAGGTAAACAAGACAATGATTTAGTCAGAATGATAAGATTCTGACACAGGATACAGAATGTAAGGAATAACTCGGAATGCAAGATGATCATCCGTATGACATGGTAGATACAGAAACTGCTTCTTTATTCCATCGTCATACACACCATACAAGGTTTAGTACAAGACCAAACAAGGTACTATTACGGTGAAAAGAGGATTACATCTCATCGGAGGCATCCCAAGCTCCTATACAATATTTTTCTACACCTCCGGAAGGCGGTACAAACTAGGTCATATCCCACGAGTCACGCAGGACGACAGACGACACAGCTAGTACGAACTAGTGATACTACCACTAACTCAGACCGATCCGTAGTAGTCCTCGTAGAAGTCACCTCCATAGCCTGGAAGCTCAACATGATCATCCGGGAACAGACGATCCCGCGGAGCTTGAGGACCATAGGGGCTAGGATGAGGTCTTGGACCAACAGACGGTGGCCTGCGGGGACCGCGAGGTGGGGTGATGCCTCCTACATCACGCCAACCCATCACGTCTGGCAGAGCAGATCTCACAGGATAGAGATCGCGCATATCCGAATATCCAGCTTGCACCGCCGGTGCAAACCGAGTCAACGTGGCCCAATGGTCAGCACGGGTATTGAAGAGCTCTAGCCTCAAGGCCCGATTTTCACGGTCCTTATCCTCGAGCATCTCAGCAGTTGTGCGAGTCCGTGAATCCTCCTGAGTGGGGTCAGCATAGATAGCCTAGAGATACCCTTGTGCTCCCGGAAGTGATCATGGCATATACCGGAAATCAGAGTCCCGAAATAGGCCAGACCTGACTCGCATGATGGTCATCATAGAGTAGGCGACGTCCTACACAGCCATCTCAATAGTAACCCCGAGTCCATAGGAGCAGTGAAGGGGCTCGGTGGATCCAGGATAAGATGGAAATATCCTGACAGTGCAGAGATACTGGCTTTGATTAAAGTCTCGAAATTGCTCTTCGACCGTGTACTCGAGATACCAACGGTATCCAGCCTCAGTCATTACCCTGACCAACATGGCGGTATGGTCGGGTACATCTAGGCATCGAGTCAGGCGAACCACTTGATTGAGGTCGCGAGTGGCCATCTGAAAGCACAACCATAATGCAAAGGCATTAGAATTTCTAGCAAAATTTCGGCAGCATAACAGCTGTAAATGCTCAAGAAGGATTTTGAGACATTTGACAAAGGATTTCATACACACTCAACATCATCATATCAAAGTTCTGAGTCCATCCTAACAACATAATGTGGTAGTAGAACTGAACTAGGCTTGTATCCATCAAACCTATAAGGTACTACTGATTAGTAACACGTGATCCTGATAGAGAGAATAGATCCTAATTCCTTAACCCCCGGTGGAAGAATAGACTGACTCAGATCAGAATGTCATAAGATAAAGGAGTAAAAAGAGCCTTACGTTCCAACCCACAAACAATTCCCCTACATATAACTAAAGAATTTCTAGACTCAACATCGACCAGTTTGGCTTGGAGAACCTACAGGCAGTCCGGCTCTGATACCAACGCTGTCAGGACCCAGACTCGATGTCACATCGATCTAGCATGTAACACCTCATATCACTTTGCGGCCTCACGCACGGTATCCCCACGGGTGTCGCCTTACCTTTGCCCGGGACCGTTTGCGCCTTTTGGCTCACGTATATGATAGTGTCGCTAGCATCCATATGATAAGGAGCCCGGGCTGACATGACTAGTCGTAAACCCAAAGTGGCACAGACTTACAGGGACAGGCATCCATGACCCAGCTTCGAACGTGTCGGTCACCAGCAAGTGGGTCCGGGCTGTAGCACTGGGCTAGCAGGACTCCGGTAAACCGGGCTGTAGCGGGCTAACAGGACTCCGGTACTCAATGTGTGACATTTCCCCGAAGGGACAGACACCGGAACGAAGAAGGACACATGCCGGCCAGCCTAAGTGTTCCAGAGCAGTAGCAAGCTACCATGGCTCAGCGGTAACACTAGGAGACATTTCCCGGTAAGAGAGGCTACTAAAGATAAACAACTAGATAGTCAGATCCCACACATACCAAGCATTTCAATAACATACACACAGTATGCTCGATATGTGCAAATACAACATGGCATCACAACATGACTCTACGACACAAGTACTTTATTTAAGGCTCAGAGAGCCATACATAACATACACATAGGTACGGGTCACACGACCCAGCATTCAAGTCATACAGTCATACAAACCAGCAGCGGAAGTAGCTTGTCTGAGTACAGACAACTAGTAAAATAGAAAGAGGCTTGGGAAGCCTAGCTATACTACGTGGTCCTTC
This sequence comes from Triticum dicoccoides, assembly GCF_002162155.2. Lineage (NCBI taxonomy): Eukaryota > Viridiplantae > Streptophyta > Magnoliopsida > Poales > Poaceae > Triticum > Triticum dicoccoides. The sequence continues at coordinate 240,584,222 of NC_041391.1, forward strand.
ACAAGCTCAGGATCACCACCTGGGCCTTAGCCTACTCATTGATGTCAACGTCTACGAAGAACCCATCAGAAGGGGTTGCAGCGTCTTCTGTAAAAATGTAAATTATAGCAACATGAGTACAAAGGTACTCAGCAAGACTTACATCAGATCCTACATACATGCACATTATCAAGAAGGGTTGGTGGAGTTGTTGCAGCAAGCCAGCTTTGACTCTTGGCTAGGCTATCATACGAGACTCCAACTTGAAATGGTTTTGCGCACACGAGTCCACTACTCACCACTTCAATACACTACCGAGGATCCACCTCCGTCTTCCTACGGAAGAGCCATCCTCGGCACTCACACTTATCTTGAGGCTTTTAGTAGTTTCCATTTACTTGTCTATGAACTGTATAGGCAACCAAGTAGTCCTTTACCGCGGACGCGGCTATTCGAATAGATCATGTTAACCCTGCAGGGGTGTACTTCTTCATACATGTTTCCACCACTTAGCGTCTGCACACGACATGTGCTCGGCAGACTTCAAGCGAAAGCCGACGTGGGTGTAGACCACGACCTACCTAAACACCTAAGTCTCTAGTCCAGGTTTATCGCCTATTCGGGTTTCATCCATGAGGAGACCCGGCCGAGGTTTCGCTCACAGCCCCAAACGATGTGAACAGGGTTCCCGAGATACCTAATGGGTATTCGGTACACCGTGCCACGTACCTACCGCATCACAGCCCACCCCTACGGTCAGCGCTGTCCACGGCCTCCAGTAGGCTACAAACACCAGAAACTACTTGCAACTCCTGGACAGAGAACTAGGGTGGATAAGAAGTCGAGCGGGGTCATATTTTAGGGCCCAATGCATGGTAGTAGCTGTATCTTAAATCACACATACAGATCTCAGTGCTTAAGGTCGGCTTCAATGAAACAACCCACCATGTACTCCTACATGGCCTCTCATCGATACCTTTACCAAATCGTGTTCACCACACCACTCCCATTACCGACATAATCATTTCACTCTAGCCCATCACCCAGATGAACCAGACCTGACACGACTCTAAGCATAGCAGGCATAGCAAGGTAGGAACAACACATACATATGGCTCAAACAACTCCTACACATGCTAGTGGGTTTCATCTAGTTACTGTGGCAATGACAGGTCATGCAGAGGAAGTGGGTTCAACTACCGTAACACACAGCAGTTTGAACGCGTTGTCTTAATGCAGTAAAAGAGAGCAGGAGCGAGAACATGGGATTGTATCGATATGATCAAATGGTTGGTTGCTTGCCTGATGGTTCGATGCACTAATACGGTTCTTCGTTAGGGTAATCACGGTACTCCTCGGAGGCAGAACCTGCCGCAAAGAACACCGATACACAACCATCACCAAACAATGTGCAACAATATGATGCATGCATGAAACATGGCAATATGAGTGTGTTGGGCTAATGCAACTAAGACCAGAAGGGTTTGAACCAATTTGAACCAAAGATTCAAATTTCAAACTCATACATGGCCCTTTAAAGTGTTTTACCTTGTTCTGCATTAAACATCAAGTTAACTTGTTTAATCATGCATGAAAATAGTACAGATGGATAGATTGGATTTTTCTGATCAATTTTCATATATAATTTGTCTGATTTGGAGTTACAGATTAAAAGTTATGAATTTTTGAAATTTAAACTATATTCTGGAATTTCCTATATTAGATTAAATCCAGAAAATCAATTACTGCGTCAGCCTGACGTTAGTGTGACATCAGCAGGTCAACGGGACACGGTCCGGGTCAAACTTGACAGTGGGTCCCGCGTGTCAATGTGATTAATTAAACTAAAATTAATTTAAACTAATCCTAATTAGTTAACAGGGCTGGGCCCCACCTGTCATTGACTCAGGGGAGTCAACCAGGGCCCACCCGTGGTCAAACCCGGGTCGGCTGCACCGGCGTTTAGCCGCCGGCGAGCCCGACGCGGCGGCGGAAGTGGTTTTTGCCGTTCCGGCAACCAAACGAGCCGCGGAGGCCACCGAAGAGGAGCTGAGGACGAACCGCAGCTCTTGGTGGAGTCCGTTGGGGTCGGGGTGGCCGGAGTTGGCGCCGGTGACGACTTTGGCGGCCACCGGAGTTCGGCCGAAGTCGAACTTGACGCAAGAGGGGTCGGTGAGGTGCGGGGAGTAGCTAGTTAGGTGCTACGTGATGCAGTGAGCATGATGGACACCGTGGAGTGGCCGGAAGATGACCGGGAGCACGTCGGCGACGAGCTCCACGGTGGTGGGTGCGGTTGAGCTCCGGGAGGTCGCTACACGGCTCGGGAACGAGAGAGGGAGGGTAGGAGGGGTAGCTAGGCTCACAGCGCACCCGTAGAGGCCACCGGCGGGGTCGCGGACGAGCTGAGGCGGCGACGGTGTTGAAGGGGATCTCCGGCGACGGCGGTTCGGGCGAGGTCGTTGCGGTGGACTCGGGCGTTGCGAGCGCTCGGGGATCGGCTTGCTCGATGAAGTGGACAGCGGCGGAGCTCCTGGACACGACGAGAGGACGCACGGGCTGCGGGGAGCGCGGCTACGACGTAGGCACGGCGGCGGTAGCGTCGGCCATGGCTGGGGGCGCGAGGGGGAGGAGCTGGAGAGGAGAGGGGGTGTCTAGGGGGTTCGGGGAAGAGAGGGGGAGCGATCCACGACGTCACCGGGCGAGGGGAGCGGCGAGGCGGCGAGCAGGTGCGTGGCGCGCGCTGCGGTCGCCGTCGGGCACCTGCCTGCCTGCCTGGCCGGCAAGCAGCTCGCTGGAGCGGTGCTGGGCTGGGCCGGCAGGTGGGCCGGGTGCTGGCGGCAGGTAAGTTTTTCTATTTTTTTTCTGTTTTCTGTTTTTTTAATACTTCTGCAACTTTGTTGAATTAATAAAAATACCTAGGCAACTCCTAAAATCACCAAACTACTCCTGGTCCATAGTTGGATTATTTCCAACATGAAACATTTTAGTTTGGAGATATTTGAGCATTTAATTATTTTATATAATTTTAAATGCCCAAATTCAAATATTTATGATTTAATTCAAAAACCCTGAGATGGCCTAGGAAAATGTGCATCACTTCTGGCAGAGGTTCTGAACCAAGACAAAAATGATGGGCATTTTAGAAGGGCATTTCAGGTTCATTGAAAAAGTTTTTAGTAAACCCTAGTTGGTTTCAGAGGGGGCTGGGGGTTCTGTCATCCCCATTTCAGGTTTCTGATGAAAGAATAAACATGATGCAACACTCTAATGCATGAACTAGCTAGGGTGTGACAGAAGGTTGTTCGGAGTCCCGGATGTGATCACGGACATGATGAGGAGTCTCTAAATGGTCGAGACATAAAGATCGATATATTGGAAGCCTATATTTGGACATCGGAATCGTTCCGGGTGAAATCGGCATTTTACCGGAGTACCGGGAGGTTACCGGAACCCCCCGTGGGGTTATTGGGCCTACATGGGCCTTGAGGGAGACGAGGGAAGGAGGCAGGAGCGGGCCGTGCGCCCCTCCCCTTCCTAGTCCGAATAGGACAAGGGAAGTGGGGCGGCGCCCCCCTTCCCTTCCCCTCTTCCTCCTCTTTCCCCCCTTCTCCTTCTCCAACTAGGAAAGAAAGGGAGTCCTACTCCCGGTGGGAGTAGGACTCCCCCCTTGGCGCGCCCTCCTTGGCCGGCCGCCCCCTCCCCTTGGCTCCTTTATATACGGGGGCGGGGGGCACCCCATAGACACACAAGTTGATCTTCGTGATCGTTGCTTAGCCGTGTGCGGTGCCCCCCTCCACGATATTACACCTCGGTCATATTGTAGCGGTGCTTAGGTGAAGCCCTGCGACGGTTCAACATCAAGATCGTCACCACGCTGTCGTGCTGACGGAACTCCTCCCTGAAGCTCTGTTGGATCGGAGCCCAGGGTGCGTCATCGAGCTGTACGTGTGTCAAGAACTCGGAGGTGCCGGAGTAACGGTGCTTGGATCGGTTGGACCGGGAAGACGTACGACTACTTCCTCTACATTGTGTCAACGCTTCCGCTTCAGTCTACGAGGGTACGTAGACAACACTCTTCCCTCTCGTTGCTATGCATCACCATGATCTTGCGTGTGCGTAGGAATTTTTTTGAAATTACTACGTTCCCCAATAGTGGCATCCGAGCCTAGGTTTTATGGTTTGATGTTATATGCATGAGTAGAACACAAGTGAGTTGTGGGCGATATAAGTCATACTGCTTACCAGCATGTCATACTTTGGTTCGGCGGTATTGTTGGATGAAGCGGCCCGGACCGACATTACGCGTACGCTTACACGAGCTTGGTTTTACCGCCGTGCTTTGCACACAAGTGACTAGCGGGTGTCAATTTCTCCAACTTTAGTTGAACTGAGTGTGGCTACGCCCGGTCCTTGCGAAGGTTAAAACAGCATCAACTTGACAAACTATCGTTGTGGTTTTGATGCGTAGGTGAGATTGGTTCTTGCTTAAGCCCGTAGCAGCCACGTAAAACTTGCAACAACAAAGTAGAGGACGTCTAACTTGTTTTTGTAGGGCATGTTGTGATGTGATATGGCCAAGACATGATGCTATATTTTATTGTATGAGATGATCATGTTTTGTAACCGAAGTTATCGGCAACTGGCAGGAGCCATATGGTTGTCGCTTTATTGTATGAAATGCAAACGCCTTGTAATTGCTTTACATTATCACTAAGCGGTAGCGATAGTCGTAGAAGCAATAGATGGCGTAAACGACAACGATGCTACGATGGAGATCAAGGTGTCACGCCAGTGACGATGGTGATCATGATGGTGCTTCGGAGATGGAGATCCCAAGCACAAGATGATGATGGCCATATAATATCACTTATATTGATTGCATGTGATGTTTATCATTTATGCATCTTATCTTGCTTTGATTGACGGTAGCATTTTAAGATGATCTCTCACTTAAAATTATCAAGAAGTGTTCTCCCTGAGTATGCACCGTTGCCAAAGTTCGTCGTGCCCAGACACCACGTGATGATCGGGTGTGATAAGCTCGACGTCCATCTACAACGGGTGCAAGCCAGTTTTTGCACACGCAGAATACTCAGGTTAAACTTGACGAGCCTAGCTTATGCAGATATGGCCTCGGAACACGGAGACCGAAAGGTCGAGCGTGAATCATATAGTAGATATGATCAACATAAGATGTTCACCATTGAAAACTACTCCATCTCACGTGATGATCGGTTATGGTTTAGTTGATTTGGATCACGTGATCACTTAGATGACTAGAGAGATGTCTGTCTAAGTGGGAGTTCTTAAGTAATATGATTAATTGAACTTAAATTTATCATGAACTTAGTACCTGATAGTATCTTGCTTGTCTATGTTGATTGTAGATAGATGGCCCGTGTTGTTGTTCCGTTGAATTTTAATGCGTTCCTTGAGAAAGCAAAGTTGAAAGATGATGGTAGCAACTACGCGGAATGGGTCCATAACTTGAGGATTATCCTCATTGCTGCATAGAAAAATTATGTCCTGGAAGCACTGCTGGGTGCCAGGCCTGCTGCTGATGCAACTGACGATGTTAAGAACGTCTGGCAGAGCAAAGCTGATGACTACTCGATAGTTCAATGTGCCATGCTTTACGGCTTAGAATTGGGACTTCAACAACGTTTTGAACGTCATGGAGCATATGAGATGTTCCAGGAGTTGAAGTTAATATTCCAGAAGAATGCCCGGATTGAGAGATATGAAGTCTCCAATAAGTTCTATAGCTGCAAGATGGAGGAGAATAGTTCTGTTAGTGAGCATATACTCAAGATGTCTGGGTATTGTAATCACTTGATTCAACTGGGAGTTACTCTTCTGGATGATAGCGTCATTGACAGAATTCTCCAATCACTTCCACCAAGCTACAAGAGCTTCGTGATGAACTATAATATGCAAGGGATGGATAAGACGATTCCCGAGCTCTTCGCAATGCTAAAGGCTGCGGAGGTAGAAATCAAGAAGGAGCATCAAGTGTTGATGGTCAACAAGACCACTAGTTTCAAGAAAAAGGTCAAAGGGAAGAAGAAGGGGAACTTCAAGAAGAACAGCAAGCAAGTTACTGCTCAAGAGAAGAAACCCAAGTCTGGACCTAAGCCTAAAACTGAGTGCTTCTACTGCAAGCAGACTGGACACTGGAAGCGGAACTGCCCCAAGTATTTGGCGGATAAGAAGGATGGCAAGGTGAACAAAGGTATATGTGATATACATGTTATTGATGTGTACCTTACTAGAGCTCGCAGTAGCACCTGGGTATTTGATACTGGTTCTGTTGCTAATATTTGCAACTCGAAACAGGGACTACGAATTAAGCGAACACTAGCAAAGGACGAGGTGACGATGTGCATGGGAAATGGTTCCAAAGTTGATGTGATCGCAGTCGGCACGCTACCTCTACATCTACCTTCGGGATTAGTATTAGACCTAAATAATTGTTATTTGGTGCCAGCGTTGAGCATGAACATTATATCTGGATCTTGTTTGATGCGAGACGGTTATTCATTTAAATCAGATAATAATGGTTGTTCTATTTATATGAGTAATATCTTTTATGGTCATGCACCCTTGAGGAGTGGTCTATTTTTGATGAATCTCGGTAGTAGTGATACACATATTCATAGTGTTGAAGCCAAAAGATGCAGAGTTGATAATGATAGTGCAACTTATTTGTGGCACTGCCGTTTAGGTCATATCGGTGTAAAGCGCATGAAGAAACTTCATACTGATGGACTTTTGGAACCACTTGATTATGAATCACTTGGTACTTGCGAACCGTGCCTCATGGGCAAGATGACCAAAACGCCGTTCTCCGGTACTATGGAGAGAGCAACAGATTTGTTGGAAATCATACATACAGATGTATGTGGTCCGATGAATGTTGAAGCTCGTGGCGGATATCGTTATTTTCTCACCTTCATAGATGATTTAAGAAGATATGGTATATCTACTTAATGAAGCATAAGTCTGAAACATTTGAAAAGTTCAAAGAATTTCAGAGTGAAGTTGAAAATCATCATAACAAGAAAATAAAGTTTCTACAATCTGATCGTGGAGGAGAATATTTGAGTTACGAGTTTGGTCTACACTTGAAACAATGCGGAATAGTTTCGCAACTCACGCCACCCGGAACACCATAGCGTAATGGTGTGTCCGAACATCGTAATCATACTTTACTTGATATGGTGCGATCTATGATGTCTCTTACTGATTTACCGCTATCGTTTTGGGGTTATGCTTTAGAGACGGCCACATTCACATTAAATAGGGCACCATCAAAATCCGTTGAAACGACACCTTATGAACTATGGTTTGGCAAGAAACCAAAGTTGTCGTTTCTTAAAGTTTGGGGCTGCGATGCTTATGTGAAAAAGCTTCAACCTGATAAGCTCAAACCCAAATCGGAGAAATGTGTCTTCATAGGATACCCAAAGGAGACAGTTGGATACACCTTCTATCACAGATCCGAAGGCAAGACATTCGTTGCTAAGAATGGATCCTTTCTAGAGAAGGAGTTTCTCTCGAAAGAAGTGAGTGGGAGGAAAGTAGAACTTGATGAGGTAACTGTACCTACTCCCTTGTTGGAAAATAGTACATCACAGGAACCAGTTTCTGTGACGTCAAAACCAACTAGTGAGGAAGTTCATGATGATGATCATAGAACTTCAGATCAAGTTACTACAGAACCTCGTAGGTCAAACAGAGTAAGATCCACACCTGAGTGGTACGGTAATCCTATTCTGGAAGTCATGCTACTAGATCATGATGAACCTACGAACTATGAAGAAGCGATGGTGAGCCCAGATTCCGCAAAATGGCTTGAAGCCATGAAATCTGAGATGGGATCCATGTATGAGAACAAAGTATGGACTTTGGTTGACTTGCCCGATGATCGGCAAGCAATTGAGAATAAATGGATCTTCAAGAAGAAGACTGACGCTGACGGTAATGTTACTGTCTACAAAGCTCGACTTGTTGCAAAAGGTTTTCGACAAGTTCAAGGGATTGACTACGATGAGACCTTCTCACCCATAGCGATGCTTAAGTCTGTCCGAATCATGTTAGCAATTGCCGCATTTTATGATTATGAAATTTGGCAAATGGATGTAAAAACTGCGTTCCTGAATGGGTTTCTGGAGGAAGAGTTGTATATGATGCAACCAGAAGGTTTTATCGATCCAAAGGGATCTAACAAAGTGTGCAAGCTCCAGCGATCCATTTATGGACTGGTGCAAGCCTCTCGGAGTTGGAATAAACACTTTGATAGTGTGATCAAAGCATTTGGGTTTATATAGACTTTTGGAGAAGCCTGTATTTACAAGAAAGTGAGTGGGAGCTCTGTAGCATTTCTAATATTATATGTGGATGACATATTGTTGATTGGAAATGATATAGAATTTCTGGATAGCATAAAGGGATACTTGAATAAAAGTTTTTCAATGAAAGACCTCGACGAAGCTGCTTACATATTGGGCATTAAGATCTATAGAGATAGATCAAAATGCTTAATTGGACTTTCACAAAGCACATACCTTGACAAAGTTTTGAAGAAGTTCAAAATGGATCAAGCTAAGAAAGGGTTCTTGCCTGTATTGCAAGGTGTGAAGTTGAGTAAGACTCAATGTCCGACCACTGCAGAAGATAGAGAGAAAATGAAAGATGTTCCCTATGCTTCAGCCATAGGCTCTATCATGTATGCAATGCTGTGTACCAGACCTGATGTGTGCCTTGCTATAGGTTTAGCAGGGAGGTAGCATGGACAGAGGTCAAGAACATCCTGAAGTACCTGAAAAGGACTAAGGATATGTTTCTCGTATATGGAGGTGACAAAGAGCTCATCGTAAATGGTTACGTTGATGCAAGCTTTGACACTGATCCGGACGATTCTAAATTGCAAACCGGATACGTGTTTACATTAAACGGTGGAGCTGTCAGTTGGTGCAGTTCAAAGCAAAGCGTCGTGGCAGGATCTACGTGTGAAGCGGAATACATAGCTGCTTCGGAAGCAGCCAATGAAGGAGTCTGGATGAAGGAGTTCATATCCGATCTAGGTGTCATACCTAGTGCATCTGGTCCAATGAAAATCTTTTGTGACAATACTGGAGCGATTGCCTTAGCGAAGGAATCCAGATTTCACAAGAGAACCAAGCACATCAAGAGACGCTTCAATTCCATCCGGGATCTAGTCCAGGTGGGAGACATAGAGATTTGCAAGATACATACGGATCTGAATGTTGCAGACCCGTTGACTAAGCCTCTTCCACGAGCAAAACATGATCAACACCAAGACTCCATGGGTGTTAGAATCATTACTGTGTAATCTAGATTATTGACTCTAGTGCAAGTGGTAGACTGAAGGAAATATGCCCTAGAGGCAATAATAAAGTTATTATTTATTTCCTTATATCATGATAAATGTTTATTATTCATGCTAGAATTGTATTAACCGGAAACATAATACATGTGTGAATATATAGACAAACAGAGTGTCACTAGTATGCCTCTACTTGACTAGCTTGTTAATCAAAGATGGTTATGTTTCCTAACCATGAACAAAGAGTTGTTATTTGATTAACGAGATCACGTCATTAGTTGAATGATCTGATTGACATGACCCATTCCGTTAGCTTAGCATCCGATCGTTTAGTATGTTGCTATTGCTTTCTTCATGACTTATACATGTTCCTATGACTATGAGATTATGCAACTCCCGTTTACCGGAGGAACACTTTGTGTGCTACCAAACATCACAACATAACTGGGTGATCATAAAGGTGCTCTACAGGTGTCTCCAAAGGTACTTGTTGGGTTGGCATATTTCGAGATTAGGATTTGTCACTCGGAATGTCGGAGAGGTATCTCTGGGCCCTCTCGGTAATGCACATCACTTAAGCCTTGCAAGCATTGCAACTAATGAGTTAGTTGTGAGATGATGTATTATGGAACGAGTAAAGAGACTTGCCGGTAACGAGATTGAACTAGGTATTGGATACCGACGGTCGAATCTCGGGCAAGTAACATATCGATGACAAAGGGAACAACGTATGTTGTTATGCGGTCTGACCGATAAAGATCTTCGTAGAATATGTAGGAACCAATATGGGCATCCAGGTCCCGCTATTGGTTATTGACCGGAGACGTGTCTCGGTCATGTCTACATTGTTCTCGAACCGTAGGGTCCGCACGCTTAAAGTTACGATGACAGATTCTTTATGAGTTTATGTATTTTGATGTACCGAAGGTTGTTCGGAGTCCCGATTGTGATCACGGACATGACGAGGAGTCTTGAAATGGTCGAGACATAAAGATTGATATATTGGAAGCCTATATTTGGACATCGGAATCGTTCCGGGTGAAATCGGCATTTTACGGGAGTACCGGGAGGTTACCGGAACCCCCCGGGGGGTTATTGGGCCTACATGGGCCTTGAGGGAGAAGAGGGAAGGAGGCAGGAGGGGGCCGCACGCCCCTCCCCTTCCTAGTCCGAATAGGACAAGGGAAGGGGGGCGCCCCCCCCCCCCCTTTCCTTCCCCTCTTCCTCCTCTTTCCCCCCTTCTCCTTCTCCAACTAGGAAAGAAAGGGAGTCCTACTCCCGGTGGGAGTAGGACTCCCCCCTTGGTGCGCCCTCCTTGTCCGGCCGCCCCCTCCCCTTGGCTCCTTTATATGCGGGGGCGGGGGGCACCCCATAGACACACAAGTTGATCTTCGTGATCGTTGCTTAGCCGTGTGCGGTGCCCCCCTCCACGATATTACACCTCGGTCATATTGTAGCGGTGCTTAGGCGAAGCCCTGCGACGGTTGAACATCAAGATCATCACCACGCCGTCGTGCTGACGGAACTCCTCCCTGAAGCTCTGCTGGATCGGAGCCTAGGGTGCGTCATCGAGCTGTACGTGTGTCAAGAACTCGGAGGTGCCGGAGTAACGGTGGTTGGATCGGTTGGACCGGGAAGACGTACGACTACTTCCTCTACGTTGTGTCAACGCTTCCGCTTCGATCTATGAGGGTACGTAGAAAACACTCTTCCCTCTCATTGCTATGCATTACCATGATCTTGCGTGTGCGTAGGAATTTTTTTGAAATTACTACGTTCCCCAACACATATGCCATGGAGGAAGATCAAGAAGTTACCTCTCGTCTCCAAGAAGAATTCATGATGGGGGAACTACCTGGCTCGGCTATTCCAAATTCGGTCATCCCTTCCAACTTTAGATTTCTTTCTTATGAAAATATGAAAAAGAGCGTCACTTGTTCTCTAGAAGCTATGCAGCACCCTTGGGTAAAGGGAGCTTTGGCCGTTACGGGCATGCTCCGCAAGGAAATTATGGACCTCAAACAACAAGTCAATAAGCTCGAGGAGGAGAACCGTATCCTGGGGGGCATCATCGCCAAGAAGGTCATATATAACACCAACCGTGAAGAAGGAGAAATAATCACATGGGTATGGGCACTCCCCTTGGCAACTGCCAAGCTTGGGGGAGGTGCCCCGGTATCGTATCACCATCACACTCCTATCTTTACCGTTTTATTTAGTCCGATCCTTTTAGTAGTATCTTGATCTAGTAAATTGAAGTTTTGGTATCAATTAGTTTTGAGTTTTGCTTTGTGATCTCTTTATGTTCATGTCCATGAGTTATCTATAATAAAGATTAGTGTTGAGTCAAGGGCTTTGCTATGTTGCTATGATCTTGAGAAAGTAGAAAGAATAAAAGAGTTCATATTGATCTTATGGTTAGTGATGATTTCACACATAGAAAGTATGAGGCATAAAAGTTGTTGAGAGTTGATAAACGTAGTTTTGGTCATCGTTGCAATTAATAGGAAGTGATAAGGAAAGAGAGGCTCACATACAAATATATTATCTTGGACATCTTTTATTATTGGGAGCACTCATTAAGTATGACATGCTAAAAGAGTTGACGTTGGACAAGGAAGACAATGTAATGGTTTATGTTTTCTCACATCTTAGTTAAAGTATATTGTCATTGACCTTCCAAACATGTTGAGCTTGCCTTTCCCCCTCATGCTAGCCAAATTCCTTGCACCAAGTAGATATACTACTTGTGCTCCCAAATATCCTTAAACCCAGTTTTGCCATAAGAGTACACCATACCTACCTATGGATTGAGAAAAATCCTTCAAGTAAGTTGTCATGTTGCAGGCAATAAAAATTGTTATCTAAATATGTATGACTTACTAGTGCAGAGAAAATAAGCTTTATACGATCTTGTTGTGGGAGTAATAAAAGTGACGGACTGCATAATAAAGGTCCACATACAAGAGGCAATATAAAGTGACGTTCTTTTGCATTAAGATTTTGTGCATCCAACCCTAAACGCACATGACAACCTCTTCTTCCCTCTGCGAAGGGCCTATCTTTTACTTTATGTTTGAGTCAAGTTGATCTTCACCTTTCCCTTTTTCATTTTATCCTTTGGCAAGCTCCTCGTGTTTGAAAGATCATGATATATATATCCAATTGGATGTAAGTTAGCATGGGCTATTATTGTTGACATCACCTAAAGGTGAATACGTTGGGAGGCAACACAATAAGCCCCTATCTTTCTCAGTGTCCGGCTGAAACTCCATAACCACAAGTATTGCGTGAGTGTTAGCAATTGTAGAAGACTACGAGATAGTTGAGTATGTGGACTTGCTAAAAAGCTCTATTGTTGACTCTTTCTGATGTTATGATAAATTGCAATTGCTTCCATGACTGAGATTATAGTTTGTTAGTTCTCAATGAAGTTTTTGAACCATACTTGACATTGTGAATTGATTGTTACTTGAGTATAAGAAATCATATGATAAAATCTATATATGTTGCTGTTACAAGAATGATCATGATGCCCTCATGTCCGTATTTTATTTTTATCGAAAACTCTATCTCTAAACATGTGGACATATTTTTCGATATCGGCTTCCGCTTGAGGACAAGCGAGGTCTAAGCTTGGGGGAGTTGATACGTCCATTTTGCATCATGCTTTTATATCAATATTTATTGCATTATGGGCTGTTATTACACATTATATCTCAATACTTATAGATATTCTCTCTTATTTATAAGGTTTACCATGAAGAGGGGGAATGCCGGCAGCTGGAATTCTGGCTAGAAAAGGAGCAAACATTGGAAACCTATTCTGCACTGCTCCAAAAATCCTGAAACTCCACGAAACATGTTTTGGAATTAATAAGAATTATTGAGCGAAAGAAATACATCAGGGGGACCACACCTTGGCCAGGAGGGTGGGGGCGCACCCACCCCTACTGGGCGCGCCTCCCTATCTCCTAGGCCCCCTGGTGGCCCCCCGGCGTCCATCTTCTGCTATATGAAGGCTTTTACCCTGGAAAAAATCGTGGGCAAGCTTACGGGACGAAACTCCGCCGCCACGAGGCGGAACCTAGGCGGAACCAATCTAGGGCTCCGGCGGAGCTGTTCTGCTGGGGACACTTCCCTCCGGGAGGGGGAAATCATCACCAACATCATCACCAACGATCCTCTCATCGGGAGGGGGTCAATCTCCATCAACATCTTCACCAGCACCATCTCGTCTCAAAACCCTAGTTCATCTCTTGTATCCAATCTTGTATCCAAACCACAAATTGGTACCTGTGGGTTGCTAGTAGTGTTGATTACTCCTTGTAGTTGATGCTAATTGGTTTACTTGGTGGAAGATCATATGTTCAGATCCTTTATGCATATTATTACTCCTCTGTTTATGAACATGAATATGCTTTGTGAGTAGTTACGTTTGTTCCTGAGGACATGGGTGAAGTCTTGCTATTAGTAGTCATGTGAATTTGGTGTTCATTCGATATTTTGATGAGATGTATGTTGTCTTTTCCTCTAGTGGTGTTATGTGAACGTCGACTACATGACACTTCACCATTATTTGGGCCTATAGGAAGGCATGGGGAAGTAATAAGTAGATGATGGGTTGCTAGAGTGACAGAAGCTTAAACCCTAGTTTATGCATTGCTTCGTTAGGGGCTGATTTGGATCCATATGTTTAATGGTGTGGTTAGGTTTACCTTAATACTTCTTTTGTAGTTGCGGACGCTTGCAATAGGGGTTAATCATAAGTGGGATGCTTGTCCAAGTAAGGGCAGTACCCAATCACTGGTCCACCCACATATCAAATGATCAAAGTACCGAACACGAATCATATGAGCGTGATGAAATGTAGCTTGACGATAATTCCCATGTGTCCTCGGGAGCTCTTTTCTCTTTATAAGAAATTTTCCAGGCTTATCCTTTGCTATATAAAGGATTGGGCCACCTTGCTGCACTTATTTACTTTATTTACTTGTTACTTGTTACAATTTATCTTATGACAAAACTATCTATTACCTACAATTTCAGTGCTTGCAGAGAAAACCTTACTGAAAACCGCTTATCATTTCCTTCTGCTCCTCGTTGGGTTCGACACTCTTACTTATAGAAAGGACTACGATAGATCCCCTGCACTTGTGGGTTATCATGCACTGTCTTGTGTGGGCGGTACTTGCTACTTTTGTTTGATAGTGAATCATGTGAACCCTCTCCGAGTTATGGAAACAGATGTATCCTCACCAGCTTTTGATGTAATATATGGCATGCTGAGATGTAAGTTTGAACTGTTTATCATATCAGCAGGGATTGTTTGATGATTCTTGGTGGTAGTAGGCTAGCTACTGTGTGAGCTATAGTACTTGCAAAACACTCACCGAAGAGAAACATTGGGGCTGATGAGCTCGTGGTACGCTTATACTTATCCGTCGTCGATCGGCCAATAGCCCAAGCTCCTAAAATTGTAGGCTTAGTCGACACGGATACATTCAGGCCTCATTTGGTTCATAGGGTAGGAAAATCGTAGCAAAAGTACAGAGACGTACAACACAAAATCATAGCGGTACAGAGACGTATTCCCTCTGTTCCAAAATAGATGACCTATAGGCGGGCTAGTTTCGCCTAGTTTTAGGATAGCCTTGTGGGTTTCAGTGATATGACGTGGTACAGTGCTGTCCAGTCTTCGTGTGTGGTAGCAGTATTGCGGGTACAGTAAGTTTTCTTGAAGAAGCGGAATTCAACGAAGTCATGATGGTTCCTTCGTCCGACCAACTTATAGTGGGAAAGGTTGGGCCTGCGATACAACCGGGGTAGACCAGGATAATTTTGTGCATGGCAGGTGGACCAGGATGGTCGACATCCCACATGTCGGCAAATGGAAGTATTCTTTTCGATATAGGGGATGAGCAACAAGTATTCATTGTTTAATTTTGATGAAAGCTATTGTCTCCACGGTTACGACGGAGGAGTGTGAAACACGGCAGCCAGTGAACTTGGCATGTGCACCACTCCCTCCTTCCTCATGTAATACTACCATACTGTTGACTATAAGGTTACAATTTTTCTCACTTTCTCTCTATCTATTTCCTCCCAAATGTTTTTACCTTTCTTTTTTAGACACAATTGTTTTTTATGCCTCTTTTTTAAAATTAGTTTTTTTATACCTAGGAGCACGTGTAGAGACGGGCTCTTGCAGAGCCCACTTCTTGACTTTCTCACTGCCTCTCTCTCCTCCACATAAGCGGGCTTATAGCCCGGTATTTTACGGGTACTACTTGCTATGCATGCATGCGGCGGGCAGCTGGCGTCTGAGGGGCCAGGGCGGTCGGAAGCGGGCTTGGAAGCGGTCCGGACTCCCGCATGGCCCACCTCACATTATCACCATATATTTATTGGAGTTTGTGCATGGCAGGCGGGTGATCTCTTCTCCCTCCCTCGTCTCTCTCTTCTCAGCTGACGCCCGCCGAGCGATTAGATTTCGGCTATCGACGGTTTATTCAATTGCAGTCCCACATGTTAGTGAAATTGCAAGACAACGTGTGTCCCCTCTGGTGAGCGGCGTGCGAGCCAGACTGTCGGGTGTGTGACGCGTACGTTGAAGGAAATATGCCCTAGAGGCAATAATAAAGTTATTATTTATTTCCTTATTTCAAGATAAATGTTTATTATTCATGGTAGAATTGTATTAACCGGAAACAAAATACATGTGTGAATACATAGACAAACTTAATGTCACTAGTATGCCTCTACTTGACTAGCTCATTAATCAAAGATGGTTATGTTTCCTAACCATAGACATGAGTTGTCATTTGATTAACGGGATCACATCATTAGTAGAATGATGTGATTGACTTGACCCATTCCGTTAGCTTAGCACTTGATCGTTTAGTATGTTGCTATTGCTTTCTTCATGATTTATACATGTTCCTGTAACTATGAGATTATGCAACTCCCGTTTACCGGAGGAACACTTTGGGTGCTACCAAACGTCACAACGTAACTGGGTGATTATAAAGGAGTACTATAGGTGTCTCCAAAGGTACATGTTGGGTTGGCGTATTTCGAGATTAGGTTTTGTCACTCCGATTGTCGGAGAGGTATCTCTGGGCCCTCTCGGTAATGCACATCACTATAAGCCTTGCAAGCAATGTGACTAATGAGTTAGTTGCGGGATGATGCATTACGTAACAAGTAAAGAGACTTGCCGGTAACGAGATTGAACTAGGTATTGAGATACCAACGATCAAATCTCGGGCAAGTAACATACCGATGACAAAGGGAACAACGTATGTTGTTATGCGGTTTAACCGATAAAGATCTTCGTAGAATATGTGGGAGCCAATATGGGCATCCAGGTCCCGCTATTGGTTATTGACCGAGAATAGTTCTAGGTCATGTCTACATAGTTCTCGAAGCCGTAGGGTCCGCACGCTTAAGGTTTCGATGACAGTTATATTATGAGTTTATGAGTTTTGATGTACCGAAGGAGTTCGGAGTCCCGGATGAGATCTGGGACATGACGAGGAGTCTCGAAATGGTCGAGACGTAAAGATCGATATATTGGACGACTATATTCGGAGTTCGAAAAGGTTCCGAGTGATTCGGGTATTTTCGGGGGTACCGGGGAGCTACGGGAATACGAGGAAGAAGCAATGGGCCTCATGGGCCAAGTGGTGGAAGAGAGGAGGCAGGGCGCGCGGCCCCCCTAGCCCAAACCGAATTGGACTTGGGGGCCGGCCTGCCTTTCCTCCTTTTCCTCCCTCTCCTTCCTTCTCCTTCTCCTTCCCTTCCTTCCCCTCTCCTACTTGGACTAGGAAAGAGGGGGGGAATCCTACTTGGAGTAGGATTCTCCCCCTTGGGTGCGCCTCCTCCCCTTGGCCGGCCCCCTCCCCCTTGCTCCTTTATATACGGGGGTAGGGGGGCACCCCAGGACACACAAGTTGATCTACGGATCGTTCCTTAGCCGTGTGCGGTGCCCCCCTCCACCATATTCCACCTCGGTCATATCGTCGCGGAGTTTAGGCAAAGCCCTGCGCCGGTAGAGCATCATCATCGTCACCACGCCGTCGTGCTGACGGAACTCATCCCCGACACTTTGCTGGATCGGAGTCCAGGGATCGTCATCGAGCTGAACGTGTGCTGAACTCGGAGGTGTCGTACGTTCGGTACTTGGATCGGTCGGATCGTGAAGACGTACGACTACATCAACTTCATTGTCATAACGCTTCCGCTTACGGTCTACGAGGGTACGTGGACAACACTGTCCCCTCTCGTTGCTATGCCATCACCGTGATCTTGCGTGTACGTAGGAAATTTTTTGAAATTACTACGTTCCCCAACAGTGGCATCCGAGCCTGATTTTATGCGTAGATGTCATATGCACGAGTAGAACACAAGTGAGTTGTGGGCGATACAAGTCATACTGCTTACCAGCATGTCATACTTTGGTTCGGCGGTATTGTGAGATGAAGCAGCCCGGACCGACATTACGCGTATGCTTACGCGAGACTAGTTTCACCGTTACAAGCACTCGTGCTTAAAGGTAACTGGTGGGTGTCTGTCTCTCTCACTTTAGCTGGATCGAGTGTGGCTACGCCCGGTCCTTGCGAAGGTTAAAACAACACTAACTTGACAAATTATCGTTGTGGTTTTGATGCGTAGGTAAGAACGGTTCTTGCTCAGCCCGTAGCAGCCACGTAAAATTTGCAACAACAAAGTAGAGGACGTCTAACTTGTTTTTGCAGGGCATGTTGTGATGTGATATGGTCAAGACGTGATGCTATATTTTATTGTATGAGACGATCATGTTTTGTAACCGAAGTTATCGGCAACTGGCAGGAGCCATATGGTTGTCGCTTTATTGTATGAAATGCAAACGCCCTGTAATTGCTTTACTTTATCACTAAGTGGTAGCGATTGTCGTATAAGCAATAGATGGCGTAACGACAACGATGCTACGATGGAGATCAAGGTGTCGCGCCGGTGACGATGGTGATCATGACGGTGCTTCAAAGATGGAGATCATAAGCACAAGATGATGATGGCCATATCATATCACTTATATTGATTGCATGTGATGTTTATCCTTTATGAATCTTATCTTGCTTTGATTAACGGTAGCATTTTAAGATGATCTCTCACTAAAATTATCAAGAAGTGTTCTCCCTGAGTATGCACCGTTGCGAAAGTTCTTCGTGCTGAGACACCACGTGATGATCGGGTGTGATAGGCTCTATGTTCAAATACAACGGGTGCAAAACAGTTGCACACGCGGAATACTCAGGTTAAACTTGACGAGCGTAGCATATAACAGATATGGCCTCAGAACACGGAGACCGAAAGGTCGAGCGTGAATCATATAGTAGATATGATCAACATATTGATGTTCACCGTTGAAACTACTCCATCTCACGTGACGATCGGACATGGTGTAGTTGATATGGATAACGTAATCACTTAGAGGATTAGAGGGATGTCTATCTAAGTGGGAGTTCTTAAGTAATATGATTAATTGAACTTAAATTTATCATGAACTTAGTCCTGGTAGTATTTTGCAAATTATGTTGTAGATCAATAGCTTGCATTGTTGCTTTCATATGTTTATTTTGATATGTTCCTAGAGAAAATTGTGTTGAAAGATATTAGTAGCAATGATGCGGATTGGATCCGTGATCTGAGGTTTATCCTCATTGCTGCACAGAAGAATTATGTCCTTAATGCACCGCTAGGTGACAGACCTATCGCAGGAGCAGATGCAGACGTTATGAACATTTGGCTAGCTCAATATGATGACTACTTGATAGTTTAGTGCAGCATGCTTAATGGTTTAGAATCGGGACTTCAAAGACATTTTGAACGTCATGGACCATATGAGATGTTCCAGGAGTTGAAGTTAATATTTCAAGCAAATACCCAAGTTGAGAGATATGAAGTCTCCAACAAGTTCTATGGCTAAAAGATGGAGGAGAATCGCTCAACTAGTGAGCATGTCCTAAGATTGTCTGGGTACTACAATCGCTTGAATCAAGTGGGAGTTAATCTTCCAGATAAGATAGTGATTGACAGAATTCTCTAGTCACCATCACCAAGTTAGTAGAACTTTGTGATGAACTATAGTATGCAAGGGATGACGAAAACGATTCCCAAGCTCTTCGTGATGTTGAAATCGACGAAGGTAGAAATCAAGAAAGAGCATCAAGTGTTGATGGTTGACAAGATCACTAGTTTCAAGAAAAGGGCAAAGGGAAAGAAAGGGGAACTTCAAGTAGAATGACAAGCAAGTTGTCACTCCCACGAAGAAGCCCAAAGCTGAACCTAAGCCTGAAAATGAGTGCTTACACTGCAAAGGAAATGGTCACTGGAAACGGAAATACCCTGAATATTTGGTGGATAAGAAGGATGGCAAAGTGAACAAGGGTTTATTTGATATACAGGTTATTGATGTGTACCTTACTAGTGTTTATGGTAGCCCCTGAGTATTTGATACTTGTTCGGTTGCTAAAAATTAGCGACTCGAAATAGGAGTTACAGAATAAACAGAGACTAGTTGAGGGTGAAGTGACGATGTGTGTTGGAAGTGTTTCCAAGATTGATATGATCATCATCGCACACTCACTATACTTTCGGGATTAGTGTTAAACCTAAATAAATGTTATTTGGAGTTTGCGTTGAGCATGAATATGATTTGATCATATTTATTGTGATACGGTTATTCATTTAAAGTTAGAGAATAAATTGTTATTCTGTTTACATGAATAAGACCTTCGATGGTCATACACCCAATAAACATAGTTTGTTGGATCTCGATCGTAGTGATACACATATTCATAATATTGATGCCAAAAGATGCAAAGTTAATAATGATAGTGCAATTTATTTGTGGCACTGCCGTTTGGGTCATATCGGTGTAAAGCGCATGAAAAAAAACTCCATAAAGATGGATTTTCGGAATCACTTGGTTATGAATCATTTGATGCTTGCGAACCGTGCCTTTTGGGCAAGATGACTAAAACTCCGTTCTCCGGAACAATGGAACAAGCTACTGACTTATTGGAAATAATACATACCGATGTATGTGATCCAATGAGTATTGATGCTCGTGGCAAGTATCATTATTTTCTGACCTTCACAAGATGATTTGAGCAGATATGGGTATATCTACTTGATGAAACATAAGTCTGAAATAGTTGAAAGGTTCAAAGAATTTTAGAGTGAAGTGGAAAAATCATCGTAACAAGAAAATAAAGTTTCTGCGATTTGATCGCGGAGACGAATATTTGAGTTACGAGTTTGGTCTTCAATTAAAATAATGTAGAATAGTTTCACAGCTCACGCCACCTGGAACACCACAACGTTATGGTGTGTCCGAACGTCGTAACCGCACTTTATTGGATATGGTGCGATCCATGATGTCTCTTACTGATTTACCACTATTGTTTTGGGGTTATGCATTATAGACAGCTGCATTCACGTTTAATAGGGCACCATCTAAATCCATTGAGACCACACCATATGAACTATGGTTTAGTAGTAAACCTAAGCTGTCGTTTCTTAAAGTTTGGAGTTGTGATGCTTATATGAAAAAGGTTTTCAACTTGATAAGCTCGAACCCAAATTGGAGAAGTGTGTCTTCATAGAATACCCCAAAGAAATTGTTGGGTACACCTTCTATCACAGATCCTAAGGCAAGATATTCGTTGCTAAAAATGGATCCTTTCTAGAGAAGGAGTTTCTCTCGAAAGAAGTGAGTGGGAGGAAAGTAGAACTTGATGAGGTAACTGTACCTTCTCCCGAATTGGAAAATAGTTCATCACTGAAATCAGTTCCAGTGATTCCTACACCAATTAGTGAGGAAGCTAATGATGATGATCATGAAACTTCAGATCAAGTTACTACAGAACCTTGTAGGTCTTCCAGAGTACGGTCCGCACCAGCGTGGTACGGTAATCCTGTTTTGAAAGTCATGTTACTAGACCATGGTAAACCTACGAACTATGAGGAAGCGATGATGAGCCCAGATTCCGCAAAATGGCTGGAGGCCATGAAATCTGAGATAGGATCCATGTATGAGAACAAAGTGTGGACTTTGGTGGACTTGCCCGATGATCGGCAAACCATAAGAAATAAATGGATCTTCAAGAGGAAGACGGACGTTGATAGTAGTGTTACTATCTACAAAGCTCGACTTGTCGCAAAAAGGTTTTTGACAAGTTCAAAGTGTTGAATACGATGAGATTTTCTCACTCGTATCGATGCTTAAGTCTGTCCGAATCATGTTAGCAATTGCCACATTTTATGAGATCTGGCAAAAGGATGTCAAAACTGCATTCCTTAATGAATTTATTAAAGAAGAGTTGTATATGATGCAACCAGAAGGTTTTGTCAATCCTAAAGGTGCTAACAAAATGTGCAAGCTCCAGCGATCCATCTATGGACTGGTGCAAGCATCTCAGAGTTGGAATATACGCTTTGATAAGTTGATCAAAGCATATAGTTTTATACAGACTTGTGGTGAAGCCTGTATTTACAATAAAGTGAGTGGGAGCACTACAACATTTCTGATAAGTATATGTGAATGACATATTGTTGATCGGAAATAATGTAGAATTATTCTGCAAAGCATAAAGGAGTGTTTGAAAGGAGTTCTTTAAAAGAAAGACCTCAGTAAAGCTACTTACATATTGAGCATCGAGATCTATTGAGATAGATCAAGACGCTTGATAAGTTTTTCAATAAGTACATACCTTGTCAAGATTTTGAAATAGTTTAAAATGGAACAGTCAAAGAAAGAGTTCTTGCCTGTGTTGCAAAGGTGTGAAATTGAGTAAGACTCAAATCCCGACGAAGGCAGAAATATAGAAAAGAGAATGAAAGTCATTCCCTATGCCTCAGTCATAGGTTCTATAAAGTATGCTATGCTATGTACCAGACCTATTGTATACCTTGCTCTGAATTTGGCAAGGGAGTACAATAGTGATCTAGGAGTAGATCACTGGACATTGGTCAAGAATATCCTTAGTGAGGACTAAGGAAATATTTCTCGATTATGGAGGTGATAAAAGAGCCCGTCGTAAAGAGTTACATCGGTGCAAGCTTTTACACCGATCCACATGACTCTAAAGTCTCAATCTGGATACATATTGAAAGTGGGGAGCAATTAGCTAGAGTAGCTCCGTGCAGAGCATTGTAGACATAGAATATTTGCAAAATACATACGACTCTGAATGTGACAGACCCGTTGACTAAGCTTCTCTCACGAGCAAAACATGATCACACCTTAGTACTCTTTGGGTGTTAATCACATAAGCGATGTGCACTAGATTATTGACTCTAGTAAACCCTTTGGGTGTTGGTCACATGACGATGTGAACTATGGGTGTTAATCATATACAGATATGAATATTGGTGTTAAATCACATGGTGATGTGAACTAGATTATTAACTCTAGTGCAAGTGGGAGATTGAAGGAAATATGCCCTAGAGGCAATAATAAAGTTATTATTTATTTCCTTATTTCATGATAAATTTTTATTAGTCATGCTAGAATTGTATTAACCAGAAACATAATACATGTGTGAATACATAGACAAACTTAATGTCACTAGTATGCCTCTACTTGACTACCTCATTAATCAAAGATGGTTATGTTTCCTAACCATAGACATGAGTTGTCATTTGATTAACGGGATCACATCATTAGTAGAATGATGTGATTGACTTGACCCATTCCGTTAGCTTAGCACTTGATCGTTTAGTATGTTGCTATTGCTTTCTTCATGACTTATACATGTTCCTGTAACTATGAGATTATGCAACTCCCGTTTACCAGAGGAACACTTTGGGTGCTACCAAACATCACAACGTAACTGGGTGATTATAAAGGAGTACTACAGGTGTCTCCAAAGGTACATGTTGGGTTGGCGTATTTCAAGATTAGGTTTTGTCACTCCGATTGTCGGAGAGGTATCTCTGGGCCCTCTCGGTAATGCACATCACTATAAGCCTTGCAAGCAATGTGACTAATGAGTTAGTTGCGGGATGATGCATTACGTAACAAGTAAAGAGACTTGCCGGTAACGAGATTGAACTAGGTATTGAGATACCAACGATCGAATCTCGGGCAAGTAACATACCGATGACAAAGGGAACAACGTATGTTGTTATGCAGTTTGACCGATAAAGATCTTCGTAGAATATGTGGGAGCCAATATGGGCATCCAGGTCCCACTATTGGTTATTGATCGAGAATAGTTCTAGGTCATGTATACATAGTTCTCGAACCCGTAGGGTCCGCACGCTTAAGGTTTCGATGACAGTTATATTATGAGTTTATGATTTTTGATGTACCGAAGGAGTTCGGAGTCCCAGATGAGATCGGGGACATGACGAGGAGTCTCGAAATGGTCGAGACATAAAGTTCGATATATTCGACGACTATATTCGGAGTTCGGAAAGGTTCCGAGTGATTCGGGTATTTTCGGGGGTACCGGGGAGTTACGGGAATACGAGGAAGAAGCAATGGGCCTCATGGGCCATGTGGTGGAAGAGAGGAGGCAGGGCGCGCGGCCCCCCTAGCCCAAACCGAATTGGACTAGGGGGCGCCCCCCCTTTCCTCCTTTTCCTCCCTCTCCTTCCTTCTCCTTCTCCTTCCCTTCCTTCCCCTCTCCTACTTGGACTAGGAAAGAGGGGGGAATCCTACTTGGAGTAGGATTCTCCCCCTTGGGCGCACCTCCTCCCCTTGGTCGGCCCCCTCCCCTTGCTCCTTTATATACGGGGGCAGGGGGCACCCCAGGACACACAAGTTGATCTACGGATCGTTCCTTAGCCGTGTGCGGTGCCCCCCTCCACCATATTCCACCTCGGTCATATCGTCGCGGAGTTTAGGCGAAGCCCTGCGCCGGTAGAGCATCATCATCGTCACCATGCCGTCGTGCTGACGGAACTCATCCCCGACGCTTTGCTGGATCGGAGTCCGGGGATCGTCATCGAGCTGAACGTGTGCTGAACTCGGAGGTGCCGTACGTTCGGTACTTGGATCGGTCGGATCGTGAAGACGTACGACTACATCAATCGCGTTGTCATAACGCTTCTGCTTATGGTCTATGAGGGTACATGGACAACACTCTCCCCTCTTGTTGCTATGCCATTACCATGATCTTGCGTGTACGTAGGAAATTTTTTGAAATTACTACGTTCCCCAACATACGAGTCATAAGTGTGCTGCCTTTTCCTTTAGAACTTGCAAAGCGTAACATTTTTGCACGATCGATCGATAGAAATCCAGAACAAAATGACGAGGGTGGTGCTTTCCCTCTTGTTAGGTGGGCCAGTTTTATTGATATGACGTGCTACAGTGCCATCCACTTGCTCCATTTTTATGTAAGCAAGAGTTTACACTCTTACGTGGGAGGAGTGCGAAACACGGCGGATCTGATTTTGATCGAGGGATAACTATTCCCTGCCAAATAATGGAGCACTGTTAGCGATTATAGCATGATAGTTAGGGCATCCCCAGCGCTGGCCCACAAATTTACACCGGCATCTGTCCGAGGACACTGATGGATGCCATGATGCCCGCATACCTTTCGACAACTATATGAACTAACCGGGCAAAATTCATGCAAACAAAGCAAATTTCAAATTAACTAGATGGAATTCATTACATTTTGAAAACTTTTCCTACAAACTGGACGAAATTCATTACATATTTCGCACAAACTGTACTAAAACCTACTGTAAACCTAATCTAAACGATCGCCGGCGCCCGACCACCATGTACGGCCATGAACCCGAGAAAGCCGTCCATCACCTTTGCCTCATCCTCATCCGCCTTGATAACCTCCTCCTCCAGAGCACAAGGTTCTGAAGATTTCTGCCTCCACGTCGCCGTCAAGCAGCTAATCGGCCGCCGATGTTTACCGCCTCGACTGAGTGGAGTAGCGATGGCCTTCCTGGAACCAGAGCAGCGGCGACCTACTGTGTACTACCCTTCCTTGCTGCCGGCTGCGCCCGCGCACGCGCGCCGGCTTCGTGGTCGTGGCGGCGGAGGGTGGCCAGGGGGTGCCAGCGATCTCCTTCGTCTGCTCCTATGACAGTACGTTGAAGAGAGCTTTGGAGTGCGCCCGGAGCGGAGCCACCGATGTCCTTCATCTGCTCCTGCGACAGTACGTCCAAGAGAGCTTCAAAGCACCAGGAGGCCATGGTTGGAGTGGTGCCGACAGAAGGAAGGGACCGGAGGAGAATGTGTGTGGGTCTTTGGCTATGGCTGGGAGCTGGTGCTCAAGTTAATATAGCGGGCAAATGGCAATGAGCCGCGGCAGATGGATGGACGGCTCGCGCCGGAGGAGGTTCATCGGGCATGAATGCGGACGCTACTTCAGTGACTTAACTGCAGGTGCGTTGGGTTATTGACATGTGGGCCCAATGAGCATATGGCCCGCATGTCAGTGACACACCAACGGCACCTGCAGTTAAGTCTGGTGAATGCAGCATTGATGTTCTGGAGAGACGGTGACCGTTTCTGGCAGGAAGCGCCCGCTAGCGATGGAAGGGGTTTCGATAGGCCAGGGCTCTCACCAAGCGTCGTTCATGCCACCGCGCCCGCACACTAACCGGTAAGGAAGCGATGGCATCCCGCCGCGTCGAGTTCCTCGCCGACCACGACCGCACACAAAATGGTATGGAAGCGATGGCATCCCGTCGTGCCGAATTCATCGCCGCTCATGACCTCACACCTATGTGGGAGGAATTTAAAGCTGCCAAGGTCGAATGGGCGGTAGAGCAAGAGGCGGCCAAAGCCGCACAGAGGGAGCGGAAAAGTCAGATAGCACTCAAGAAAAGAGAGGCCCGCTGCCGCAAGAAAGAAGAGGACGTACGCGCTGCTGCGGAGAGGTCGGCGGAGATCCAAGCACGGTGGGGTGTCGCTGACAAAGCCGGGAAGGAGAACGATGGCATCTGGCCAGCATGTGAGAAGTAGTAGTACTAGTAGTTAGTGTGTGTGTGTGTGTGTGTGTTTATGTGTGTGTGTGAGTACGAGCATGTACCAGTACTACTAGTCACTACTGCAATTTTTAGAGCAAATTACCAGTACATTAGCCTAGACTCAATGGAAAAATTCCTATCCTATGCATCAAATGGCATCTCTTTCTCTGTAGGAATTGAGATGCATGTCATCTCAATTCCTATGATTTTCATATTCCTATAAAATACCTATCCTATGAACGAAAGGAGGCCTCTGTTGGAGTAACTACTGTAGCTAGCAGTACTGCTGGTACAGTAGTTTTATCCAAGAAGCGGAATTCAACGAAGTCATGATGGTTCCTTCATCCGAGCAACTTCAAAGTGGAAAAGGTTGGGCCTGTGATTTGACGGCTCATTAGTCATTATTACTGCGGCGCGACGACCGGGGTGACTCTCCCTTGGAGTTCTGCGTGCATGGCAAGTGGACAAGGATGGTCGACGTCCCACATGTTGGCGAACGGAAGTATTCTTTCCGATATCGAGGAGCAAGGAAACTGTGTGGTATAGTATCACTGCTGATTGGTTCTAAAGAAAAATAGTATCACTGCTGATTTTTATTTATTTATTATTTCTGATGAATGCTAGCGTTTGAATTCTTACGACGAAGAGTGCCAAACACGACATGTGTTGGATGTTCCACACGTCAGTGAAAGGAGTGGGACATGAACAGCGTGGTAGAGCCCAGCGCAAAAAAAACAGCGTGGTAGAGCGTCTCCACTTCTTCCACTTCTGGGTCGGAGACCGCACGTAGTAGTACTAGTGGTATGAATGATACAAAGTGCGACCCGGAGAGAAAGACACGTCTAGTTGGAAGGCCTCGGGGCATACACGTAAACAAATATAAAAGCTAATGTGTGCCTCCAACTAATATAGTAGTAGTAGAGTACTTAGGCGCGTACTCCATAACATCACCGTGCATTGCACGTACAATATTTATTGGTACTCCCTCCGTTCCAAATTTGAACTAAAACCACGACGAGTAATTTGGAACGGAGGGAGTACGTAGTAAGAGACAAATGCCACCCAAGAGTTCCCTTCTCGACCCACTTTTGGGTGTTTGGTAGAGTGTATGGAGGGTGCATGAGTCCACACTAGTTTAGCACAAATACAATAGAAGCATGCATGAAGAAAGCATGCATGAAGAGGGGTGTTGAGTTGAGCATGCATGAAGAGGGAACAACTATGCTGAGACGAGAACGCAACCAAACACTCCCTATATGCCACGCATGTCATACCATTTGTGTCTTTCTACTTCACTTACCGCTCTACATTACTCACGTTCATACGACCACTCCTGGGTACATGTCCATCTCATAGTTCCAGTCCCATGTGTTCTTCATATAGATGGAACGATCCTTGCATGACACATGCACCTTGATGCTAGATGTCTCGCGTGTTGGCAAAAGGATGAACAAGCTCACGTAAAAAAAATAGAGTGGAAGAACATAGATTCCCGACGACCGAGAAGGAGCAAGGAACCTCGTGGTGGAGCGTCTGCACTCATAATATTTTATATTATTCAGCGATATAAAATCAACCAATCATATCCACAGTGGACTGGAAGAGTACGAAACACGGCAGCCCAGTGTAGTTACATCATACTAGTACATGGCTAACCCACGCTATCACCATATTTCTTGGCCTCCGTGCGACATCTATCTCTAGTAATCCAGCAGCCTGTATTGCTTCTCCCTCCTCGTCTCTCTCAAAGTGCGGCAGGCTGGAGCTTTTGCCGTCTATTGAGGTCGGTTAACTCATCACATGTTAACGACATGCCAAGAGCATTCTAAAAAAATAGTATTGTACTCTATTGTTATGCCAAGAAGACGAAGCACTTTGACCGACAGACCAAACGAGACAGGCGTGTCGTGCCGTGAATGTGTCCAGTTTCTCGTTTTGAACTCGTTTAGAACACTTGGTTTTGCCTATTGATAAGATTTTATATAGGGACTAATGTATTCTTCGAGGATGCCTTTGACTATTGTTAAGATTTTATATAATTTGAAAATTATATCATTCGAAGATCCTTTCACGTTCCGTTTTGAAAAAGGAAAAAATCCTTTCACGTACGAATTTGACAGTATGCTTTGAGCAACTTGCATGTCCTATACTGCTCCTGTTTGGATACTCTAACTTAGCTAGAGGTTAGACTAACTCATGACTAACTCTGAACTAACTGTAGCCAAAGAGCTGTTTGGGTGACAGGGTTAGATTAACAATAAACGCACTTGATGGAGAGAGAAAAGTGATTTTTCAGTGGGCCCAATGAGAACTATCTCCAGTTAGCACCTCTTGGGTGGGATAGTTCTTTTTGGTGGGTTCGGTGCAACTTGCTCCAATTTAACCCTCGTGCTTGGATACTTTAGGGCTATTTGAGCCCCAACTAGCTAAAACTAACTCTAACCCATGGATCCAAATAGGGCCTATGGCCAGCCTCGACGCGGAGCAGTCACGTGCACCGGGAAGCGGCGCTCTCTCGGCCGTCGCGCTGCTTCAAAGCCGACGCTAGTGAGAGGTCGCTTCCGCTCTAGCCGGGCATTAATGCAGCACTGACGTTCCAGGGCGACGCTGACCATTTCAGGCGGGAAGCGCGCGCTGGCAAGGGAGTATTGGTTTTGAACCATTTCAGGTGTAGTACTGGTAGTTTGCAAAACTACTCAATTATTGCACTCAGTTTCCTAAGAAATTGTGGTAAAAATGTTACTCCACAACCCACTTCCCTTCTCCTTCCTCTTCCACCACCCGCGCACGTCGGACGTGAAGAGACCAGTCAACCCTTATATAGGTGTGCTGGCACAAAAAGATGCATGCATGACCACTAAAATTTTCAGATTAAAGTGCCGCTCCGGCGGGAGTATGGCGTATGTTGTTACCTTCGGCCGGGCCCTGGCTACCAGGCGACGGCGACCAGAGAAGAGGCGGCGGGAGGGGAATTAATGCAGCTACTATTTGGGTTCACTGTTCGGCTTAAATAAATGCGCAGCATCATGTGTACCCGCGGGTGCACAAATTGTAACATACGTGTCTGCTTAAGTGGGTGTCACGTAACTGGTGTGTGTGTGTGTGATTCTGAGAGACAGCGTGCGTGTGTGCCACTCTACTCTTCGGACATGTATTCAACCTTTTGCATCGGGATATAAGTATAATGGTATTATACTTTAGCTAGTGATTTACATGGCCATGTTAACGTGGTTGTGGAAAAAAATGTCACTTCCTACTCGTGATTTGCGTTATATAATTAAAAGCAAGATGCTCGTGCATTGCACGGAACATCAATATGCATTTTTTTACAAAACACCTGTTGTGATTGACCCATGCAGGAGTAATCCCATGTGTAAAAACTAATGATATCTCGAGAATTTTATCGAAAAACTGGTATCTCAAGAATGTCATCGAGAAAATGAAAGATGAGAGATAAGGTGAGGAGGAGTGGAGCATGGTGGTGACTGGTGGTCGGAATGGGCGGGGGCATGGGGATGGACGGCACCGGCAGGCGGCAACGGCCACCATGCTAGATTGTTCCAGAGACTTCCTTTTTTAATTGCTCAGCAATGAGGTTGTGGGAGATAAGGATGTGGAGAGAGGTGCGGGTATCTTTTTTGTAAAATTATCATAGTTTGCTTTCTATCCCTCAGATATAGATCGGACGGTCTATACTACAAGATGGCAGGCACACAATCATCGCCAACTCGGTTTTTTATAAGGGTACAGATGATAAGTTTGCTAACTACTAAAGTAAAGTGGAATTTGTCCATGTTATACAAGTAAATTAAGGTGATTGTTTGTCATACTGGTAAGATTGGATGAAGGGTGGTAGGAATAAATGCTCAGCCTAGAGCATGTGTGTGTGAGATGGAGTCTTAGTGTGTGGGGGGTGCGCGGTGTGTGTGTGTGTGAGAGAGAGAAAGAGAGATGGAGTCTTAGTGTGTGTGCGTGTGGGTGTGTGATGGAGTCTTAGTGTGTGTGGGGGTGTGGGGGGGTGCGTGCGTGTGTGTGTGTGTGTGGGTGTGGGTGTGTGTGTGTGTCGCGGGGTCCTCGGTGGCGGATGTAATTTAAGTGTGCATGGCTTCATCATAGAGAGGTGATGTGTATGGCAGAGGCCACCAACGATGGGGTGCGAGAGAGAAAAGGCCCGTAGAGAGGGAAGAGGAGGTGTGTGCACGTGAGAGGAGTCGACATTGAGAGAAAGTGTTTGTTCGAGAGACACCGATGAAGACTACTATATATCGATGGTACATGTAGGCGGGAATTAAACGAAGGGATGGTCTTATTGGTTTTGGGGATATAGGGGAAGAGTGAGAGGGGGTAGCTAGAAGGAGATTGTTAAGTGTGAGTGTGTGTTTTACCCATCAAGGCAGAAGTTATGTGCACACAAGAAGAGAACGATTCGATGTGGCATTAGGGTTGAGGGTAATTAACTACGTATGGAGACATAGAGACCTTGAACGTGCATGTGTGAGAGGTATACGTGTATACGTGGGAAGTGTGTGTGTGTGTGTGTGTGTGTGTGTGCGCGCGCATGATCGAGATAAAAGAAAGAAGACATAAGTCATAAGATCAACGACATGGGAGAGACGGATCGGTATGACAATATGCATGCATGTGAGAATGCGGGGAAGAAAGCCCGACAATTGAGCATGTGTTTTTGTCTTTAAGAGATAGTGGCGTGGGCTGGAGCATGCATCTACGGCGAGCAAAGGGAGTGAGACACAACGATTGTGCAAAAGAGATCAACCTATAAATGCATATGTATGGAGAGACATATATAGTGTGGGTGATAGGAAGCAAGACTGCGTGCGAAAAAGAAATGTTGACGGAGAAACTACAGATAGATACAGAGATGGAGATGCTAGCTAGAGGGACATCCGCTAGTTTGAGTGTTGGAGATGACCGTCGGGTGGTTCAGAGGGTGAAGTTATGTGTGTGTGAGAGAAAGATAAAAAGAGGGCACTTGACTGCATGTAGAGAGAAACATATGTAGTGTGCGTGATAGGAAGCAAGAGTGAGGGCGAGAAAGAAGGTTGATGGAGAAACAGATAAATAGAAAGATAAAGATACTAGTTAGTGTGCGTTAGAGATAGGAGTCGAGTGGATCAGAAGGCTGAGTTATGTGTGTGGGTGTGAGAGAGATAGAGAGAGGGTGCATGTGAGTCACATACAAACAAATATCATAGAGAAATGAGATCCCGAGAGACGGAGTTTTGTGTCTGCGAGAGAGAAAGATATTTCACAATGAGAGTGATAGCTAGAGAGACATATGAGGGAACGCAAGATATCTCTAGGGAGAGAGAGAGTGTGTGTGAGCGACATACAAGAGAACAGTGGAGAAATATGAGACCCTGGGAGACAGAGTTTGCGTTTGTGTGTGAGAAAGAGATATTTAAGAGGAAGAGTCGTAGGTTCTCATACCTAAGGAGCAAAAGAAATCTCTGTATGAGGGGTGTGCGAGTGGCACACAGGGGAATAGTAGAGAGAAATGAGACCCCGGGAGACAAAGTTTTGTGTTTGTGTGAGAGAAAGAGATTCCACATGGAGAATCATAGTTAGAGACACATAGCAGGGAGCGAGATATACTTAGAGAGAGATAGAGTGATGAAGGTCGAGGGAGAGAGTACCGTCAGTGTGTTATGAAGATAAAAGATCATTGTCGACATACATGTAGCACGAGAGATACCCGAGAGACGATAAACGCGTATAGGTCTAGAGAGATACTCCTATATAAGCATGAGTGATAGCTATATGAGAGGAATATCTGGATTAAAGGGGATTCAAATATTTAAACTGGAGATCACGACATCGATAATATCATAACACAAATTGGTGTATCAAACATGCATATTCAGTTGAATTTGGGGACACGTGTAATGTTATATAGCTTATCAATATTGGTGATCCATAGATTCTTTAATTAGAAACAATGCATGGTTTATATGCAATTAATGTCTACATGGGATTACACTATATGTTGCGTGTGTGAAACACATTATACATGTTTGAGAAGTAAAAAAACCGCATGAAACACACATTAATTGGAGACAGTTAGCGAGGAATGCATACACTGGATTTCAACATAAAGTGGTTTCAAATATTTGAAAATCCAAATTGATGGATACAACCTTATGAATCTGAGATCATGCCATTTGTAAACCATATTTATGTATAAAGGGTGTTGTGCTTTTGAAAGTATATATAAAAAATGATGTATATAGAATTTTATTTCAATCGAAAATGGATCCTGCCCGAAAAAATAGAATACAAACGGGATTCAAATTGAGTTGGCATGGTAAACGTGCACTCTGCAAAATTTGAACAAAGCAGGGAAAGTCATAGTAAGTGCCCGAAACCAAAATCTGCGAGATGGAAATTACTACTGCCTATCCCTGCCACGCAAAGCCTATCTGCTCGATTTATATAGGTTTCGATAGGGGTAGGTTTGTAATTCCACTCAAATGTGACATAACCACCTCTCACCCGAATTCATACACGGTGGGCGCCAAAACACAGTGTCTCCTCGGTTGAAATCGACTCCCTCCCCGATTCATACATGGTGGGCTCCAAAAACAAACTCTCATCGGCAAATATTTGGTGTATGCAAGATTACCGTCCTATCCCCAACCGACTAATATTGCTGTGATGTAGGAAATTTGAAACGGGGGCTAAGTTTGTAAATTTCCTCACATTTGAGACAAGCGCACCCTGAAGACATGGTTCCCCCTTCCTCTCTACCTCCATTTCCTCATTCGTACTCTGTGAGCGCCAAAACACCCTCTCCACCCCAGCCTCCTCCGTCCGCCACCCCATCCACCACCGTCCTCCTCCACCATGCCGGAGCTGATACCCCGACGCCGCCGTCCATTACAAGAGATCAACCACTCTCATCCACGGCTTCGGACCAGGATCCTTGCATCCCGTCCTCTCGCTTCATCCCCGCCGTCGTCCACCTTGCCGGCACCGCTCCTATGACCGTCTCGTCCACCGCGCCTGTAACGCCCCGGATCGATGCTCGAGTTGCTTTCCATTTATTTTTAGTTGTTATCGTGTGTTTATTATGTTTGTTGCTATGTTCATGTTGAGTGCTTGTCATATTTTGCTTCTTGCATCATGCTATTTATTAATTGTATTTTGCCATCCTTGTTGTTGCCATGATCATCTTGCTTTGTCATATGCTTCGTGATGTGCTATTGTAATTTGTCATTGTTGCTGCATTTGCATCATGATCATCTTTGTTGTGTGCTTGTTATCTTTGTGAACTCCTTCTCCTCATCTTCTCTGCTGTTCCATCTTTCCCTTCCATCTAAACCATCATCAAGTGCATCACCCCATCACTAGCTTCTTCCTTTCAATTCTCACACATTTCTTGCAAGTGGCATTTTTCTGTCCTCAATAAATGTTCATTCTTTTCCTATAAATCCTGCACTTTGCCTATATCCTCTCTGCTAATTTTCAGCCCATTTGAAAGTGTTTTGGTTGGGTTCAAAAATGGCTCAAGTTTGAATTTAATTCAAACTTGGATTATTTTTCTACCTCTAAAAATTCCCAACTCAATTTTATCAAATACTACATAATTCATGGACTCTAGGGGTATATTCATTTCTTCCTCATACCTCTCTTTTTCCTCTGTGCCTTTTGCTCTTTTATTCTGGTTGAAGAAATAAAAGGCAGAAGCAGTAGGTGCAGCAGCAACCCAGCAACCGCAGCCCAGCTCACCTCCCATGCAGCCCACCTGGCCCAACTCTGTTCACGGCCACCTGCCCCGTTGCGTCGCCGTCTCTGTTCCAGAGACAGAGCGCTCGCGCTCGCGCCGTGAGCTTCACGAACGCCGAGGTCGTGCCATCTTCTCCCCTCCTTTTAAGCCAGCAGCCACGCCCTAGGGTTCCCCCCTTTTCCCTCTTTCCCCCTCAGCCGCCGCCACCTCTATTTTCTCCGTTCGTCTCCTCCTTCGATCCCAAGTGAGGAAGCAGAGAGAGTTCAGAGAAGAACCACCGAGCGCGTTCCGCCGTCGTTTGTGAGGCCTCCTCGTCGTCTTCTTCAACTTCAAGCAAGGCCAGGAGCAAGAAGGGTCCAAGGATGCCGCGATCTTCTTCCTCGACTTCGTCTGCTTCCTCTACGTCGCCAAGTCACGCGCCTGGCGTCATCCCCTGCTTCCTTCTTCCTCGGACAGGAACCGCGTCGGGTTCAGAGCTCGTCCGCGTCGCCGCTAGTTCGTCTCCGTGGCCGTCTGCGTGTCCTAGGGTGAGCTAGGTATACCTGCTTCCCTTCTTCTTCTTTCTATCGCGTTTAGGTCACCAGAGTCACTACTAGGTCCATGCCATCGTCGTGCTCTCGATGCTCCGGCTATATCTGAAACTTTCAGTGTAGTTGTTGTTCCTCTGCATCACCCGCAGGTCAAGTCCCGCGCCCACGCATCATGCCCGCGTCTTCGCATCTCCCAGCACAGTCATCGCCTCGTCGTGCCTCGCTGTCGCGGCCGAGACGAGCTCCTGCTCGAGCTCGTCCTCGAAGCTCTTGTTCTGCCGCTCGCGCACATGCATCTGCACACCCGAACACCGCAGCTCGCCCGTAAGCCTCCCCATGCCCACCTAGCGCCTGTCGCCGCCATCTCTCCATGACCGCGCCCGAGTCGAGCGCGAGTCGCTGCACGCACACGTTCTGTAGTTTACCCTCACTAGTTTCCGCACGCCCGTCGTTGTCTTATAGCCGTAGTCGCTGCCGCGTTTGCTCGCCGACGACACCTTCGACTACCCTGTGTGTTCACTGGAGTCATGGCCCTTTTCCTCCACTAACAAGCAGCTAGCGCAGTGGCTACTAGCGACGCATCCATCCGTGAGGTCCTGGGTTCAAGCCCAGCTCTCCTTCCCTTTTCATTTTTGTTGTTGTTGTTGTTGTTTCAGTTATTCCACATGCACACTCACCCTTGCTGCATCAGCAAGTTTCGCTGCTCGTTTGCGTCCAGCCACGGCCAGAGAGCAAGCCATCTCTGTTAACGTTTTCAGTTTCGTCAGATCAATGCCAGAACATAGTTCATTTTGAGCGTAAGGCATTTCTTAGCAAAGTTCTATCTTAGCCCATCTGGTTAACAGCGCATGCATGTACCCGAGAGGTCTTGGGATCAAATCCCAGGCGCCCCTGTTTCTTTTCTTCTTGTTTCTGTTATTTTTCCAGTCAGGTTCGCTCGAACTGTGGTTCAGTTAGTGTTTGTCTGCGAATTATCTCAGTTGCACTTCTGTTGCTACTGGTTAGACTAGCAGGTTTTGCACTCAGACAACCAGGGATCAAATCCCCACGCCAACATCTTTTTGCACCAATTTTGGCTCACCCAGATCAAGCCCTTGTTCTTCTTCATGTTGCACCTAGCCCCTCTTTTGTCAGCATAACACTTGTATCCCAGTGGTCTTCAGAGTGTGCATTGATCCAGCAGGTCTGGGGTTTGAATCCCAGGAGACCCTTTTTTCTACACTGTCTCCTTTTAATTTTTTTTCCTCACACACACTCTTCCATTTCGGGCCTGGTCCATCTTGGGCTTTGCACAGTGCGTTGCATTCAGCCCGTAGACGTTTTTTTTCCATTCTGTGATTTTGTCACATATCCAGTGCATGCATATTTTCATATATGCCATTAAAATTGCATTGCTCATATCTAAATATCCAAGCATCCAAATGAAACATGTCATGTATGTAAAATGCTTAGAATTTCATGTACTTTCACAATATCCAACTTTCATCCATGTTAAAATATTTAAAACTGCTGTTTGCATTAATTTGCATATATGCCATGCTAAAATGATTTATTTCATAACTAAATAACCATAGCTCCATTTTAAATAAACTTTATATGTAAATGGGGTGGAAAAATGCATAGATTAACATGTTGCACTTGATTTTCCTGTTTAACAACTATAAAATATGTTTTAGGGCAGAACAGTAGCAAATTCATAAATTGCATGTGAGGATTTTCCGGAAATGTTGTTTGTTGTTCCGGCCTCATTTAAACTTGCCTAAATAGTTAGTTTAATTATGCTTCACCTCTTGCCATGTTAACCAACATTTAATCTTGTCTTGTTCATAACCAAGAGAGAAACTAAATAATTGATGTGGTGTTCCGTCAATATGCAACTCGTTGCATATTGAGCTCCACTTAACTTGTAGTATTGTTTGTTGCACTTCGCCATGCCATTCCTCATTAAACCGGTCATGCATCATACTTGTTTGTGCATCATGCCATGTTTATGCTTGTGCATTTACCATGTTGTTTGTTCCTTTCCGTGTTGCTTCTTAGTTCCGGTAATGTTGCGATTGTGAGGATTCGTTCGACTACTCCCGCTCGTCTTCTTCATGGACTCGTTCTTCTTCCTTGCGGGATTTCAGGCAAGATGACCGCTACCCTGGATCTCACTACTATCATTGCTCTGCTAGTTGTTTTGTTCTATCGCTCTGCTGCGCTACCTATCACCTGTTTATCAAGCCATCCCAAATTGCCATGAACCTCTAACCTTTGACACCTTTCCTATGCAAACCACGGTTTGGCTATGTTACCGCTTTGCTCAGCCCCTCTTATAGCGTTGCTAGTTGCAGGTGAAGTTGAAGATTTCTCCATGGTGGACAGGATTTTGGTTGGGATATCACAATATCTCTTATATTACTAATGCATCTATATACTTGGTAAAGGGTGGAAGGCTCGGCCTTATGCCTGGTGTTTTGTTCCACTCTTGCTGCCCTAGTTTCCGTCATACCGGTGTTATGTTCCCGGATTTTGCGTTCCTTACGCGGTCGGGTGATTTATGGGACCTCCCTGACAGTTCGCTTTGAATAAAACTTGTCCAGCAAGGCCCAACCTTGGTTTTACCATTTGCCTCACCACCACCTATACCCTTCCCCCGGGTCGGCCAACCCGAGGGTCATCTTTATTTTAGCCCCCCCGGGCCAATGCTTGTCTAAGTGTTGGTCCAAACCGAGCGATGTCCGGCGCCCCCTGGGCAACCAGGGTCTATGCCAACCCAACGTCTTGCTCATCCGGTGTGCCCTGAGAACGAGATATGTGCAGCTCCTATCGGGATTTGTCGGTTCATCGGGCGGCTTTGCTGGTCTTGTTTTACCATTGTCGAAATGTCTTGTAAACCGGGATTTCGAGACTGATCGGGTCTTCCTGGGAGAGGGTCTATTCCTTCGTTCATCGCGAGAGCTTGTCATGGGCTAAGTTGGGACACGCCTGCAGGGTTTAAACTTTCGAGAGCCGTGCCCGCGGTTATGTGGCAGAGGGAATTTGTTAATGTACGGTTGTAGATAACTTGACACCTGATTCGAATTAAAACGCATCAACCGCGTGTGTAGCCGTGATGATCTCTTCTCGGCGGAGTCTGGGAAGTGAACACGGTTTTGGGTTATGATTGACGTAAGTAGGAGTTCAGGATCACCTCTTGATCATTGCTAGCTCCACGACCGTTCCTTTTGCTTCTCTTCTCGCTCTCATTTGCGTATGTTAGCCACCATATATGCTTAGTCGCTGCTGCAACCTCACCACTTTACCCCTTCCTTTCCCATTTGGCTTTGCTAGTCTTGATACCCATGGTAACGGGATTGCTGAGTCCTCGTGGCTCACAGATTACTACAACAACAGTTGCAGGTACAGGTTATGCGATGATCATGACGCGAGAGCGATGCTTGCTTGCGTTGAGTTCTTCTTCTGCTTCTTCGATCAGGGGATAGGTTCCAGGTCGGCAGCCTGGGCTAGCAGGGTGGATGTCGTTCGAGTTTCTGTTTGTGTTTCATCCGTAATCGGATGTTGTTCTCATGTATTGTGATGTTGTATTCATGTGGCATTGTATGCCTTATGTATGTATCCCCATCTATTTATGTAATGTTGATGTAATGATATCCACCTTGCAAAAGCGTTCCAATATGCGGGTCTATCCTTGGTGGGACCTTCGAGTTCCTTTTGGATAGGGTCGCGTATTGGGCGTGACAAGTTGGTATCAGAGCCTCGACCGACCTTAGGATCCCCCCTTGATTGATCGTGTAGTTTGGCCGTTGTTGAGTCTAGAAAACTGTTTTTGGAGTCTAGTTATATCGGAGAGTAGGAATTCTTTTTACTCCTCAGCCCCTTCGTCGCTCTGGTAAGGAATCTTGACGTAGGTGTTTTAACTTACTCCTATTCCCTTTCAAATTTTCTTTAGGTTCACGCAGTTGGTTTTCTGATCGTTGGTCCCCAGCTCTTTGCATCCGGTGCATTTCTTGTCAAGTTAACTCGAGCCTCTTCGTCGTTGCCAAGTTCAATCCTCAGTTGTTTTCTTTTCCCACCCGCCCTCCCTTTTTTTTTCTTCTCGGAGCCGGAGTCCGTAATCGAGTATCCATCCTACTCGTGCGAAGTCTTTGCTTTATTTCCTCAATGATTTCAACCGGTCTTTTCTCTTCAAGATAGTCGTCGGTTTCCTCTTTCAAGTTGCCTTTGTTTTCCCGCCCTCCCACCCTCTTCTTTCCGGAGCCCGAGTCTGTTTCGAGCATAAATTTCATTCGTACGGAACCTCTTCAGTCTTGCGTAAATTATCTCAACTGGTGAATTCTTGTCTCGTTCGTCTTCTTCATCCCTTTCTTCTCCGGTGGACTCAATTCTAGTTTTTTTTCGGTGTTGATCATATTCTTTTCCTTGGATCAAGTGTTCTCCTTGCTCATTTGCCTCTCGCCATTCAATCATTCCGGAGTTCAAGACATCTCAGGAGATTCGTCTGTGTTCCAATTAAGTCGAGGTTGTCACCTCATTCAAACATTTTAATTGTTCCGGTGCATCATCTATCTGTTCAACAATCCTTTTCAATGGTGTTTTCTTTTTAGTGGGCCCTAACCCACAGGTCTTTTTCCAGGATCTTACCTGACTCTTCTAATTATTCCGAAGCCATTCCTAATCCTTTTTGAAGTTGACGTAAGTATGAATTTCATCAGTCAGATGCCTTTCCAAGATCGTTTTCAAATTCTTTTCATTGTTGGCTCAACCTCTTCGTTTTTCATTCTCCCGGGGTATCTCGCTAATTTTGGTGGTGTTTTTCCTTCGCCATTTGAAGACCGAAGAAGAGTTTTTCCTCTAAATCTTGTCCGTTCTCTCGAAGTTTTGTGGTTCTAGCTTCATGTTATCCTCTCATATTATTCCATTCATCAGATATTCTTTTTCTCAACCATCCGGAGTATGTCAGGAGTTGTTTTCCCATTTCTTTTCACCGGAGGCCATCATTCCAGTTATCGTTCTCTATTTATCCCGGTGCTTCGTTCAAGTATTCTTCAATCAGTTCGCGATCCCTTCGTTATCTTGTCTCTTAATTCCCTCAAGTATCTTTGTGCTTTTCTAATTCTTCCCGGTGATTCATTCTCTTTCTTCAGTCATTTTGAATTCTTACGGTGGTTCGTTCAAGATTCTTTGTTTATCATATTATTTCATTCGTTTCTTTTCAATCCTACCTGTGGTTCATGAAGACCTTTTCAAGTTTGCGATATGTCACTTCTCAATCCTTTTCAAGAAGAATAAGTAGTATGCTAAATCCATTGCTTGTCATCAATTTAATTTGATGAAGGATAAGCATACAATAAATCTTATTCTTATTTCATCCAAATGAGTAATCCCTTCCTTCAGAGTTTGTTCTTGAGGAATAAATTCTAATTCCAAGTGTTTCATCTTTTCCTTTTTCGGAGTTCAAATTTCCTCCGCCATCTCGTCGGAACCTCCATCTAAATCATCGCAACGCCCATCTATTCTTTCATCCTTCATTTCTATCTCATCATCTTTTGTTACCGGAGTTCTTCATGGTGGGTCTTCATGATTTATTTCATTCTTCAAGAGTTCATCAAGTATCATTCCATCCTCTCAAGTTAGTTCTAATCCTTCCATTTTCAGCCGGAGTGCTACCTAAATTCTTTCAGTCTTATTCGTTTCTTTTCACATTCTAGCCACTCCGGTTAGTACAAGTGGTTTCATAGTCTCTCTGATTCCGTGAGCTTTCAATTCTCGTCATTCTCCTCGTTCCTCTCTTCTTCTCGAGTGCTCTCGATTCTTCATTTCTTCTCTTGAGTTCTTGTTTTACCTCATCCTTTTTCTCTTCCGTCTCGGTCCTAAGATCTCGGGACGAGATCTCTTGTTAGTGGAGGAGTGTTGTAACGCCCCGGATCCGATGCTCGAGTTGCTTTCCATTTATTTTTAGTTGTTATCGTGTGTTTATTATGTTTGTTGCTATGTTCATGTTGAGTGCTTGTCATATTTTTCTTCTTGCATCATGCTATTTATTAATTGTATTTTGCCATCCTTGTTGTTGCCATGATCATCTTGCTTTGTCATATGCTTCGTGATGTGCTATTGTAATTTGTCATTGTTGCTGCATTTGCATCATGATCATCTTTGTTGTGTGCTTGTTATCTTTGTGAACTCCTTCTCCTCATCTTCTCTGCTGTTCCATCTTTCCCTTCCATCTAAACCATCATCAAGTGCATCACCC
The DNA here is from genome assembly GCF_002162155.2 of Triticum dicoccoides. NCBI lineage: Eukaryota > Viridiplantae > Streptophyta > Magnoliopsida > Poales > Poaceae > Triticum > Triticum dicoccoides. Next base: position 240,625,054 of record NC_041391.1, read on the forward strand.
CATCACTAGCTTCTTCCTTTCAATTCTCACACATTTCTTGCAAGTGGCATTTTTCTGTCCTCAATAAATGTTCATTCTTTTCCTATAAATCCTGCACTTTGCCTATATCCTCTCTGCTAATTTTCAGCCCATTTGAAAGTGTTTTGGTTGGGTTCAAAAATGGCTCAAGTTTGAATTTAATTCAAACTTGGATTATTTTTCTACCTCTAAAAATTCCCAACTCAATTTTATCAAATACTACATAATTCATGGACTCTAGGGGTATATTCATTTCTTCCTCATACCTCTCTTTTTCCTCTGTGCCTTTTGCTCTTTTATTCTGGTTGAAGAAATAAAAGGCAGAAGCAGTAGGTGCAGCTGCAACCCAGCAGCCGCAACCCAGCTCACCTCCCACGCAGCCCACCTGGCCCAACTCTGTTCACGGCCACCTGCCCCGTTGCGTCGCCGTCTCTGTTCCAGAGACAGAGCGCTCGCGCTCGCGCCGTGAGCTTCACGGACGTCGAGGTCGCGCCGTCTTCTCCCCTATTTTTAAGCCAGCAGCCATGCCCTAGGGTTCCCCCCTTTTCCCTCTTTCCCCCTCAGCCGCCGCCACCTCTATTTTCTCCGTTCGTCTCCTCCTTCGATCCCAAGTGAGGAAGCAGAGAGAGTTCAGAGAAGAACCACCGAGCGCGTTCCGCCATCGTTTGTGAGGCCTCCTCGTCGTCTTCTTCAACTTCAAGCAAGGCCAGGAGCAAGAAGGGTCCAAGGATGCCACGATCTTCTTCCTCGACTTCGTCTGCTTCCTCTACGTCGCCAAGTCACGCGCCTGGCGTCATCCCCTGCTTCCTTCTTCCTTGGACAGGAACCGCGTCGGGTTCAGAGCTCGTCCGCGTCGCCGCTGGTTCGTCTCCGTGGCCGTCTGCGTGTCCTAGGGTGAGCTAGGTATACCTGCTTCCCTTCTTCTTCTTTCTGTCGCGTTTAGGTCACCAGAGTCACTACTAGGTCCATGCCATCGTCGTGCTCTCGATGCTCCGGCTATATCTGAAACTTTCAGTGTAGTTGTTGTTCCTCTGCATCACCCGCAGGTCAAGTCCCGCGCTCACGCAGCATGCCCGCGTCTTCGCATCTCCCAGCACAGTCATCGCCTCGCCGTGCCTCGCTGCCGCGGCCGAGACGAGCTCCTGCTCGAGCTCGTTCTCGAAGCTCTTGTTCTGCCGCTCGCGCACACGCATCTGCACACCCGAACACCGCAGCTCGCCCATAAGCCTCCCCATGCCCACCTAGCGCCTGTCGCCGCCATCTCTCCATGACCGCGCCCGAGTCGAGCGCGAGTTCGAGCTCGAGTCGCTGCTCGCACGCATTCTGTAGTTTACCCTCACCAGTTTCCACACGCCCGTCGTTGTCTTATAGCCGTAGTCGCTGTCGCGTTTGCTCACCGACGACACCTCCGACTACCCTGTGTGTTCACTGGAGTCATGGCCCTTTTCCTCCACTAACAAGCAGCTAGCGCAGTGGCTAGTAGCGATGCATCCATCCGTGAGGTCCTGGGTTCAAGCCCAGCTCTCCTTCCCTTTTCATTTTTGTTGTTGTTGTTGTTGTTTCAGTTATTCCACATGCACACTCACCCTTGCTGCATCAGCAAGTTTCGCTGCTCGTTTGCATCCAGCCACGGCCAGAGAGCAAGCCATCTCTGTTAACGTTTTCAGTTTCATCAGATCAACGCCAGAACATAGTTCATTTTGAGCGTAAGGCATTTCTTAGCAAAGTTCTATCTTAGCCCATTTGGTTAATAGCGCATGCATGTACCCGAGAGGTCTTGGGATCAAATCCTAGGCTCCCCTGTTTCTTTTCTTCTTGTTTCTGTTATTTTTCCAGTCAGGTTCGCTCGAACTGTGGTTCAGTTAGTGTTTGTCTGCGAATTATCTCAGTTGCACTTCTGTTGCTACTGGTTAGACTAGCAGGTTTTGCACTCAGACAACCAGAGGTCTTGGGATCAAATCCCAGGCGCCCCTGTTTCTTTTCTTCTTGTTTCTGTTATTTTTCCAGTCAGGTTCGCTCGAACTGTGGTTCAGTTAGTGTTTGTCTGCGAATTATCTCAGTTGCACTTTTGTTGCTACTGGTTAGACTAGCAGGTTTTGCACTCAGACAACCAGGGATCAAATCCCCACGCCAACATCTTTTTGCACCAATTTTGGCTCACCCAGATCAAGCCCTTGTTCTTCTTCATGTTGCGCCTAGCCCCTCTTTTGTCAGCATAACACTTGTATCCCAGTGGTCTTCAGAGTGTGCATCGATCCAGCAGGTCTGGGGTTTGAATCCCAGGAGACCCTTTTTTCTACACTGTCTCCTTTTAATTTTTTTCCTCACACACACTCTTCCATTTCGGGCCTGGTCCATCTTGGGCTTTGCACAGTGCGTTGCATTCAGCCCGTAGACGTTTTTTTTCCATTCTGTGATTTTGTCACATATCCAGTGCATGCATATTTTCATATATGCCATTAAAATTGCATTGCTCATATCTAAATATCCAAGCATCCAAATGAAACATGTCATGTATGTAAAATGCTTAGAATTTCATGTACTTTCACAATATCCAACTTTCATCCATGTTAAAATATTTAAAACTGCTGTTTGCATTAATTTGCATATATGCCATGCTAAAATGATTTATTTCATAACTAAATAACCATAGCTCCATTTTAAATAAACTTTATATGTAAATGGGGTGGAAAAATGCATAGATTAACATGTTGCACTTGATTTTCCTGTTTAACAACTATAAAATATGTTTTAGGGCAGAACAGTAGCAAATTCATAAATTGCATGTGAGGATTTTCCAGAAATGTTGTTTGTTGTTCTGGCCTCATTTAAACTTGCCTAAATAGTTAGTTTAATTATGCTTCACCTCTTGCCATGTTAACCAACATTTAATCTTGTCTTGTTCATAACCAAGAGAGAAACTAAATAATTGATGTGATGTTCCGTCAATATGCAACTCGTTGCATATTGAGCTCCACTTAACTTGTAGTATTGTTTGTTGCACTTCGCCATGCCATTCCTCATTAAACCGGTCATGCATCATACTTGTTTGTGCATCATGCCATGTTTATGCTTGTGCATTTACCATGTTGTTTGTTCCTTTCCGTGTTGCTTCTTAGTTCCGGTAATGTTGCGATTGTGAGGATTCGTTCGACTACTCCCGCTCGTCTTCTTCATGGACTCGTTCTTCTTCCTTGCGGGATTTCAGGCAAGATGACCGCTACCCTGGATCTCACTACTATCATTGCTATGCTAGTTGTTTTGTTCTATTGCTCTGCTGCGCTACCTATCACCTGTTTATCAAGCCATCCCAAATTGCCATGAACCTCTAACCTTTGACACCTTTCCTATGCAAACCACGGTTTGGCTATGTTACCGCTTTGCTCAGCCCCTCTTATAGCGTTGCTAGTTGCAGGTGAAGTTGAAGATTTCTCCATGGTGGACAGGATTTTGGTTGGGATATCACAATATCTCTTATATTACTAATGCATCTATATACTTGGTAAAGGGTGGAAGGCTCGGCCTTATGCCTGGTGTTTTCTTGCCGCCCTAGTTTCCGTCATACCGGTGTTATGTTCCCGGATTTTGCGTTCCTTACGCGGTCGGGTGATTTATGGGACCCCCCTGACAGTTCGCTTTGAATAAAACTTGTCCAGCAAGGCCCAACCTTGGTTTTACCATTTGCCTCACCACCACCTATACCCTTCCCCCAGGTCGGCCAACCCGAGGGTCATCTTTATTTTAGCCCCCCCGGGCCAATGCTTGTCTAAGTGTTGGTCCAAACCGAGCGATGTCCGGCGCCCCCTGGGCAACCAGGGTCTATGCCAACCCGACGTCTTGCTCATCCGGTGTGCCCTGAGAACGAGATATGTGCAGCTCCTATCGGGATTTGTCGGCGCATCGGGCGGCTTTGCTGGTCTTGTTTTACCATTGTCGAAATGTCTTGTAAACCGGGATTTCGAGACTGATCGGGTCTTCCTGGGAGAAGGTCTATTCCTCCGTTGATCGCGAGAGCTTGTCATGGGCTAAGTTGGGACACCCCTGCAGGGTTTAAACTTTCGAGAGCCGTGCCCGCGGTTATGTGGCAGATGGGAATTTGTTAATGTCCGGTTGTAGATAACTTGACACCTGATTCGAATTAAAACGCATCAACCGCGTGTGTAGCCGTGATGGTCTCTTCTCGGCGGAGTCCGGGAAGTGAACACGGTTTTGGGTTATGATTGACGTAAGTAGGAGTTCAGGATCACCTCTTGATCATTGCTAGCTCCACGACCGTTCCTTTTGCTTCTCTTCTCGCTCTCATTTGCGTATGTTAGCCACCATATATGCTTAGTCGCTGCTGCAACCTCACCACTTTACCCCTTCCTTTCCCATTTGGCTTTGCTAGTCTTGATACCCATGGTAATGGGATTGCTGAGTCCTCGTGGCTCACAGATTACTACAACAACAGTTGCAGGTACAGGTTATGCGATGATCATGACGCGAGAGCGATGCTTGCTTGCGTTGAGTTCTTCTTCTGCTTCTTCGATCAGGGGATAGGTTCCAGGTCGGCAGCCTGGGCTAGCAGGGTGGATGTTGTTCGAGTTTCAGTTTGTGTTTCATCCGTAGTCGGATGTTGTTCTCATGTATTGTGATGTTGTATTCATGTGGCATTGTATGCCTTATGTATGTATCTCCATCTATTTATGTAATGTTGATGTAATGATATCCACCTTGCAAAAGCGTTCCAATATGCGGGTCTATCCTTGGTGGGACCTTCGAGTTCCTTTTGGATAGGGTCGCATATTGGGCGTGACAGCGCCCTGCCGCCACCGTCTACCATCCTAGATCTGCTTCCACGCCGCCGAGAGCCATCACTACCGCAACACCATCAAATTCTCAGCAGATGCATACACGGCGCCGCACCAGAGGTGGTACTCTTTCATATCTGCTCAACTTATTTATCACAGCAAGAAAATAGATCGACACTGCTTTACTCTGATTTCTTGTCCATCACTTACTTGCTAGTTGAAAGCAAACATTGGTTGCGAAGTTGCCTTTGTTCAGTTTGCACCTTCAAATCCGCCATGGCACGCTCAACACTATACTCTCAATGCTTATGGTTTCTCCCTTTTATATTCCACACTAGTTAAATCACAGTAGACTAAATTTCAAAATTGGGTCAGTTGATTTTTCAGATCTCGCTGGAGTTCGCCGGTGTGAAGGAAGGGGCTCGGGTGGGGATGGTGGTTGTGGAGGGCGGTGGTGGGGCCTCGCCGAATGAAGAAAACTCGACGCGGGTGGGGCGAGGGTGGGGGTGGGGGTGGCAGAGGGACACAGGCGGTGGGGTCCGGTGGTCCGGCCGGCGGCCCATGCGGTGTTCTGTATGGGAAGAATCAGAGACAAGGAAGAAGAAGGGTTAGGAGACGTAGGATCTTCATCCAACCGCCTGAAATGGTCAACTGACCCAAATGACAAAAGTCATGCGACTTGCATGCATACATGGCTTTATATTCAGTACCATCATCGTACCTGCTTAGCACTGCTCCTGAATCCATCAAACTAAACAACGTGCCACTCACAATTCCAAACTTGTTGCTCAAGTACGAATCTGATATGATGCTGATATTACTAAAACAGATAACATTTAATTGGTCAGCTAATGTTCCTACTTTACTTTCGAAAGGCACGTGCACCACATATAGAGAGATAGCAGGGAGTTGCATTCTTAATGCGCTCTGGTTCATCATGTGTGGGCACTGCGCAATGAACATTTTATTATCCAAAATCTGCTTGCTCTTCTTTAGCATGTTCCTCTTCCACTCTTCTTTAATAAGTACTCTCTTTGTTCCTAAATACAAGTCTTTGTATAGATTCCACCATGGACTACATATGGAGCAAAATGAGTTAATCTACACCCTTAAATGTATCTGGATACATCTGTATGTGATCCATAGTGGAAATCTCTGAAGGAAATATGCCCTAGAGGCAATAATAAAGTTATTATTTATTTCCTCATATCATGATAAATGTTTATTATTCATGCTAGAATTGTATTACCCGGGAACATGATACATGTGTGAATACATAGACAAACATAATGTCACTAGTGTGCCTCTACTTGACTAGCTCATTAATCAAAGATGGTTATGTTTCCTAACCATAGACATGTGTTGTCATTTGATGAACGGGATCACATCATTAGAGAATGATGTGATGGACAAGACCCATTCGTTAGCTTAGCATTATGATCGTTGAGTTTTATTGCTATTGCTTTCTTCATGACTTATACATGTTCCTCTAACTATGAGATTATGCAACTCCCGAATACCGGAGGAACACCTTGTGTGTTATCAAACGTCACAACGTAACTGGGTGACTATAAAGATGCTCTACAGGTGTCTCTGGTGGTGTTTGTTGATTTGGCATAGATCGAGATTAGGATTTGTCACTTTGATTGTCGGGGATGTATCTCTGGGCCCTCTCGGTAATGCACATAACTATAAGCCTTGCAAGCAATGTGACTAATGAGTTAGTTGCAGGATGATGCATTACAGAACGAGTAAGGAGACTTGACGGTAATGAGATTAAACTAGGTATTGAGATACCGACGACCGAATCTCGGGCAAGTAACATACCGATGACAAAGGGAACAACATATGTTGTTATGCGGTTTGACCGATAAAGATCTTCGAAGAATATGTGGGAGCCAATATGAACATCCAGGTTCCGCTATTGGTTATTGACCGGAGACGTGTCTCGGTCATGTATACATAGTTCTCGAACCCGTAGGGTCCGCACGCTTAACGTTCGGTGACGATCGGTATTATGAGTTTATATGTTTTGATGTACCGAAGGTAGTTCAGAGTCCCGGATATGATCACGGACATGATGAGGAGTCTCGAAATGGTCGGGACGTAAAGATTGATATATTGGAAGCCTATGTTTGGACATCGGAAAGGTTCCGGATGAGTTCGGGCATTTACCGGAGTACCGGGAGGTTACCGAAACCCCCCGGGGAGTATATGGGCCTTATTGGGACTTAGTGGAATAGAGGAGAGGAAGGGAAAAGGTGGAGGGCGCGCCCTCCTAGCCCAATCCGCATTGGGTGGGGGCCGGGCCCCCTCTTTCCTTCCCTCTCTCCTCCCCTTCCTTCTCTCCTACTCCTACTACATGGAAGGAGGAATCCTACTCCCGGTGGGAGTAGGACTCCCCATGGTGCGCCATAGTAGAGGGCCCGCCCTCCCCTCCTCCACTCCTATATATATGAGGGAGGGGGGCCCCATAGACACACAAGTTGATCATTGATCTCTTAGCCATGTGCGGTGCCCCTCCACCAAAATCCACCTCGTTCATATCATTGTAGTGCTTAGGTGAAGCCCTGCGCCGGTAGCTTCATCATCATCGTCATCACGCCGTCGTGTTAACGAAGATCTTCCTCGACAATCTACTGGATCGTGAGTTCGTGGGACGTCACCGAGCCGAACGTGTGTAGATCGCGGAGGTGCCGTACCCTCGGTGCTAGGATCAGTCGATCGTGAAGACGTACGACTGCATCAACCGCGTTATCATAACGCTTCCGCTTATGGTCTTTGAGGGTACGTAGACAACACTCTCCCCTCTCGTTGCTATGCATCACCATGATTTGCGTGTGCGTAGGATTTTTTTTGAAATTACTACATTCCCCAACACAACTGGCACTGGGCACTAGGTTAATAGGTTAGTCCCAAAAAAAGATATAAAATTGTATATAATTGCATATAAACATCAAAGATTGAAACTATGATTGCATGGAACAATAAAAAAATATAGATACGTTGGAGATGTATCAGGCCAACATCCTGGTGTTGTTGTTGCTGCTTTTGTGGCTCCTGCTACTACCATTGACCAGTACGACAACTACGACGGTGATTACGAGGACGAGGTTCCTCAAAATCAGAACTACGTGCAATCACCAGCTCCAGCGCCAGGTCGTCCACATGCATACAATCGCAATGGCAGCGCTGCACCACCCCCTCAGGTACGAGATCATGACCATGTCCCTAAGCTGAAATTGAATATTCCTCCATTTGAGGATAAATACATTCTTGATGCATATCTTACTTGGGAGTTAGTAACTTAACAACAGTTTACATGCTTACAATATCCCGAGGATAGAGGTGTTGTTGCTGCTTCTGTTTGTGAATTAACTAGTTTTGCTTCTTTTGATGGTCTGAACATTGTACATTATATCATGATAATATCCTAACTACTTGGGCTACTTCAAAAACTGATATGCGTACTCGTTGGGTTTCACCATATTACGGACGTGAAGTACTTCAAATATTACACCATTTAAGGCAAGGAAACAAATTATGTAGAGACATATTATCGGTAATTATGAACTGGTATGATTAGTTGTGGTATTGTTGAGGATAATAAAACTATGTTTGGATGTTTTATGGGTGGTTTAAATAGAGAAATTCAAACCACCTTAGAGTATAGGATTATAACAATATCACTCGTTTATTGCATCTTGCTTGCAAAGCTGAACGTCAAGTGCATGATTGACAGACGCGAACTAATTTTGCTGCAGGTCTGACCTTCATCATGGACACCGCGTACATCATCTACATCCACACGTCCTGCTGTAACAACGCCTAGTTCAGCCCGCCAACTCCAACCGATATACAAGAAAATAGGCACCACAACTACCCTCCGCCAAGAGCACACCTTCGGGTCCTGCACACAACTTTTCATCATCCATGGCATCAAAAGGGCAAACGCGTGATGGTATATGTCGTCGTTGCAAGGATGAAGGTCATTATGCGAGCCAATGCCCATCGAAGCATGTGATGATCATTACTAAGAATGGTGGGTCTGAGTTCACGAGTGATTATGATGTCGAGTGAAAAGTCGCAAACGTCCCAGCCTAGGTAAAGTGACAGCCGTGTGTACCATGCATCAGGAACATTTTTTAAATATTTGATTAGCATTTTTTTGATACATGATCAACATTTTTTTTAAATTTATGTTTTTAATCACTTTCTACATTTTTGGTACATACTAGGAACATTTTTTTACATGTTCAACATTTTAAAATAGATAATTATCTTTTTAAAAGCATATATTTTACACATTTAATATATGTTTAACATTTTGAAATATATGACTAACATTTTCTTTATACACGATCAACATTTTTCAAAATTTATGGTTTTATATTCAAAAAATTTAATACACATTCTACATTTTTCGTGTACATCAGTAACATTATGTTGTACAGTTTAACATTTTTGAAAAAGATGATTAACGTTTTTTCAAATATCTGTGTTTGATGGTACTTTTTTCATACTCATCATATATTTAAGGTATACATCAGGAACATTTTTATACATATTTATCAATTTTGAAATATGTGATTACCATTGTTCTGATGCATGATCAACATCTTTTGAAATTTATATTTTTATGTAAAAATTTTTAATACACGTTCTACATTTTTGGTATACATCAGGAATATTTTTTTACATGTTTAACATTTTTGAAATCGATAGTTAACATTGTTTTAAAAACATATATTTTTAGATGTCTACTTTTTCCATACACATTATACTTTAATTTTTTCTTCAGGAACAATTTTTGTGTACATCTTTAACATTTTCCAAATAAGTTATTAACATTTTTAAAAACTTATATTTTATGTCTACTTTTTTTCATACCCATTGCACATTTTTTGTATACATCAGAATCATTTTCTCTATATGCATTTAACATTTGTCAAATGCATGATTAACAATTTCAAAAATCTCTCTATATATAAAGCTTATATTTTTAATATACTCCCTTGGTTCCTAAATACAAGTCTTTTTAGTTAGAGATTCCAATATATACTACATATGGTGCAAAACAAACTATGTCTATGTATATCCATATGTAGTCTATATTGAAACCTGTCAAAATACTTATATTTAGGAACGGAGGGAGTATTTGAAAGTATAAACAAAAGTGAAAAAAAGAAATAAAAAAATAAAAAATGGAGAATAGAGAATTTTTTATAAAACAAACGAGGAAGTGGCCTCCTGCGCCCCTGGGCCGGCCCAGTATGCGCTCGCTTCACTGTAGCTTCGTTGAGCCATATATATATATGCAACCTGAGTAGAACAGGATAGGTTTACCGTCTGCGCCGCCGCCGCCGCCCCCCACCGGGCCACCCCCACAACCCCCCAACCCCCAGTTGAATCCTCCGGACGCCATGGCAGCCGTACCCTCCTCCTCGTCGTCGTCGACTCGCCCGAGTCTGCCTCAACTCCCCAATGGAGAAGGCGACGAGCCTCCAAACTGGGTTCTCCTCGACATCCTGGGCTACATCGCTGAATGCCCCAACGCAACCTTCGCCGAGAGCTCCACCAGCAGCGGCCATCGCATCCAAGTATCCTTCTACACCGCCCGCCCGCCTAACGTCTCCCACTTCTGTGTCCACTGCCCAGGTGTTAAACCATCAGAATATCTTATGGCTCCCAAGGTCATCAGCGCAGAGGCCAATCTCATCCTCTTCTGCCTTTCTGTGACCCCCTACGCCTGCTTCAATCCGCGTTACCGCGACTACTTCCTCTACAGGGCGCACCCACGGAACCCATCACTGGACCTTCTTCCGCATCCGTACCCCAACTCCTTCGGCGACCAGGAGGTCGCCCTTCTGAGCTTCGACGGCGACGGCGACGAGTACGCCGTCGCTGCTCTCACAAGCAGGTGCGACACCGTGGCTCTCGAGGAGGATGACACGCTCAACGAGACGGAGTTCGATCTCCATCTGTACCGCTCCTCCAAAGCTCAGGAGGGGTGGACCTCCAAGGTGCTGTCGGTGGCACAGCCACGGAGGGACATTCTGTGCCCTGTGGATCGAGGCCTGTATCATGAGACCACGAAGGTGATCGTCCTAGGGCGTGGCAGCCTAGCCATGGTAGGCTGGGTTGACCTCTGGCGTGGCATCCTCGTCTGCAATGTGCTCCAGGAGAATCCCGTTCTCCATGACATACTGTTGCCGCCACCGGCGAGGGGTAACTGGGCACTCTACCACAAATGCCGCCCGTACATCATTCGGGACGTCACCGTCAGCTTGCTCAAAGATTCCATCAAGTACATTGAGATGGAAGTTTGCCCACCGGTTGTTGACCCTGGCGACCCTCCTGCGTCCTATGCTAACTGGTTTCGTCAAAAGCCTCGTGAATGGCAGTGCAGAACGCCTTGTGTAGGCTGGAGAGCCACCACATGGATCCTATCGATCTCAAATGTTACATCTGCAAAGTGGAACATTAACTGCACCTTTGATATTGCTGATGTCACTGTCGACCCAATGCATTCTGAGCTGCTGCCTAAGCCGAGCAGCATCAACGACAATCCCAGTGAAGCATCATTGCAGTGCCTCGTCATTGGTTTTCCCACCATGAGCATGGATGAGGATGTTGTCTACATGCTGTCTAAGGCCTGCCCCATGGGTTCGATGGAAGTTGTGATTGCTATTGACATGAAGAAGAAGAAGGTGCAAGGAGTTGCGAAGCTTGTTACCGGAAAAGACTTCACTTATACGCGTAACTGCACCAGTGAAGTCTCCAAATATCTTAGTGAAGACAAGGTAATTATTCTGTTCTAGACCTGCTTCATTTCCATGTGACTACCTGTATGAATGGTTTGCTTATCCTATATGTTGAGTTGGTGAAATGAAACCCTACACTTATGGGTTCTTGACAAACCTGTTTGTGCTACTTGCTTAGCAGTCTGATGCCATCATTTTTCCAACTAAGTGAAATGTTAAGATAGTGGAGTTCATCAGGACTGAAAATCTAGGCACTTGTAAAGGATGCCCAATTTTTAAAGAACTGTGAACCAATAGCCTTATCATATTACTCAATTGGCAATTGCTTAGGATGGTCCAAATGACTTGCTAATCGTGGATAGACATTCAAGGTTGTGTTCCCCTTTTGTTCTTGTTAGATCATAACTTTAGTTGTTAGTGGACTTAATTCTGGTGTGTTTAGCTTGATTACGACGATGGTGTGCAATGAGATGGTAGTTTGAACCGCTGTTCTATTCCAAATCAAGCTGCATGAGGTGTATATATCAGCTGATATAACAATTCTTGGGGCTCCAGGCTGTAGTAAGCAAAAAACAAATACTCCCTCTGCTCCAAATTAGTTGTCACTCAAACGGATGTATCTAGCACTGAAATATGTCTAGATACATCCGTTTCAGCGACAACTAATATGGATCAGAGGTACTCCATCTGTACACAATTATACAAAACGTCTTGTGATTGTTTACAATGGGAGTAGTAAATTATGTTCAACTGATTTTGTGTTCCCTTTCATTGTAAAGCAACCGTTTCTAACAGACCAGCAGAGCTGGTGTACAGATGCATTTAGAGAACTTTCAGATTTCTTTAATGGTACTAAATGTGGGGTGTCATAAGAAGGATCTGAACAGCACGTGTCGAATGGTCGTCAAAAAGTCTGCATAATCATTATAGCGGTGAGGATAGGCATTTAGGTGTAACGCTCTCTCTTCGTGGAAAGGCAGTATTAGAAAAGAATGAAAACAAGCACCATAGTTGTTGCGTTAGCACATTACAAAGTTTTTTACTTACCAAAGATTAAACTTTGCAATGCTATATGTAATTTTTTTTGCTAATGTTATGTATTTAAAAAAAACTCACTAAAGCAATCTAATAATAGTCGCAGCACTAATCAATTTCCAGGACTCATCGATTTCCCGGACAAATAAAAAAGAACGCATGTAGGAATACTGTATGATAAAAACATACCTTCAAAAGTATTTGTCCTGTAGTTTCTTTTTCGCTTTGTGGAACCATGATTACTGCCAGTTCTTGTTTTCTGTTCTCTACATCCAATGGACAAC
>NC_041391.1:240638201-240665383 GCF_002162155.2 Triticum dicoccoides
TTTGCAGCCTTTTTGCAAGATAGGTTCAAGTGAACCAGAGATACAGGGGGGCACAGGGGGAAGAGATAAAGAAAAAGACACACACTAACAACACACTTAGCAGGTGAGAACAAGGAAGGTCAACAAAACACAACAAAGAGCACCACCGGCATAATCGAACGGCATCGGCTAGCCGAGACCAACCCACGGCACTGCACCGTCGACGCAATCAAAAGGCTCCATGCAACCGAGACTGCACAACGCCGCGACACCACCTGTGTCATGGGGCACATTCGAAGGGTCACGCTAGGCCGAGATGACGCCACAGCTCCTGTGTGCCACCGGAGTAGTCGAGGGGCGTCCCCTAGCAGACCAAACGACGACACTGCACCGTCGACGCAATCGAAAGACACCACGCATCCGAGACTGCACAACGCCGCGACACCACCTGTGTCGGGGGTACATTCGAAAGGGCACGCGAGGCCGAGACGACGCCACATCACCTCTGTGCCACCGGCGTAGTCGTAGGGCACCGCCTAGCAGAGACACACCAAGAAGCACTCGAGCACGAACACCGCCAAAGAAGAGCACAAAACCAATAGTTGTTTTTACAAATCAACTATTAGAGAATATCCGAAAGTGTATTCTTGATAAAAAAAGTGTATCTTGTAGTTTTTTTTTGTCAAATCAATAGTTGTTTTATTTTGTACAGGCACAAGTTAAGCTTGATGAGCAGACATAAAGGTGGTCGAGGTGGGAGGGCTATTGAATGGATGAGATCCAGTGCCTTGCCCACAGCAAGGCACGTCGTAACTGGCGGCCAGCCAACCGTTGGATCAGGGGTGAGCAGCTCAGATCGAATACTGTAGCGCAAAGCACTGTTGACGTGGTACTGTAGCATAGATCACTATAGGTGGGGTACTGTAGATCGAACACTGTAGAACTGTCACTGTTCATGTAGATCTGGCCGTTGATTTTGGATTGGACGATTGTGTTCTATCGCTGCTGCACAATCTTGGGTATATGTCTGCTTAATGTAATGAACTCTTGTGGTACTTGTCTATTGTAATGAACTCTTAGAGCAACTCCAATGGACCGACCCAAATAGACGGCGTTTTTGTCCGTTTGGTTGGCTGCCCGCCCGTTGTCCGTCCTCTTTTATTTTTGGGTCGGCAGTGCGCTCAACGGGCCGATCATTTCATGACCGCGCGCGCTTTAGATCATGCCAGCGGCCATGCCGTCGCCTTGGTTTTGGCGCTCCAACGTGCGGGAAAGGTTCGCGCGCGCCGCGGCCAGCGCTCGTTATAAGAAGGCGCTCCATCTTTTGCCTGTAGACGGACCCCCTTTTGCCTGTAGAGCTTCCCCTCTTGATCAGCGTCTGTGCGGTATCTTGAAGCCGGCGGCTTGTAGCATCGCCACCACACCCAGGCGATCAGCGGCCGCCGATCAACCGGACGTCGCGGTCGCGATCTCGCCTTGCGCTTGGACCGAGCCATGCCCGGCGTTGTCGTTGTTCGTTCGGCCGGGCCGTGTGTAACCACCGTCTCGAGGATGTAGTAGTGATTTCATACAATCGCTTATTAATTCAGAGAAAAACGATCAGCCAAAAGATCATGTTAATCGCAAATAGACAATCAAGTTGGATTTCTGCATGTCTGCATGTCCATCGATGACTTGCTCCGCCAGCCTCTTCATGGCTGATTCGAATGCTCCATGGCGCTGGCTCTGCATGTTGCTGCGCTGTTGCCGCCACCACGATCGACGCCTTGTCCTCTGAATGGATGCGAAAGGGATGTGAGGCCACCGCCTCTGTTAGGAAAAGCAGGGATTAATAGGATTAATTAAATCATAACAAATCACATGGCAGTGTGAACTAGATTATTGACTCTAGCGTAAGTGGGAGACTGATGGAAATATTCCCTAAAGGCAATAACAAAGTTGTTATTATTATATTTTCTTATTCATGATAAATGTTTATTATTTATGCTAGAATTGTATTAATTGGAAACTTAAACACATGTGTGAATATATAAACAAATATCGTGTCCCTAGTGAGCCTCTACTAGACTAGCTCGTTGATCAAAAGATGGTTAAAGTTTCCTAACCATAGACATGTGTTGTCGCTTTATAACGGGATCACATCATTAGGAGAATGATGTGATGGACAAGACCCAGCCGTTAGCATAGCATATGATCGTTCAGTTTATTGCTACTGCTTTCTTAATGTCAAATACATGTTTCTAGTACCATGAGATCATGCAACTCCCGGACTCAGGAGGAATACCTTGTGTGCTATCAAACGTCACAATGTAACTGGGTTATCATAAAGATGCTCTACAGGTATCTCTGAAGGTGTTTGTTGAGTTGGCATGGATCGAGATTGGGATTTGTCACTCCGTGTATCGAAGGGGTATCTCTGGGCCCTCTAGGTAATACAGCATCACAAGAAGTATGCAAGCAAAGTGACTAAGGAGTTAGTTACGAGATGATGTATTATGGAACAAGTAAAGAGACTTGCCAGTAACGAGATTGAACTAGGTATAAAGATACCGACGATCGAATCTCAGGCAAGTAACATACCGACAGACAAAGGGAATTACGTATGTTGTCATAAAGGTTCAGCCGATAAAAGATCTTTGTGGAATATGTAGGAATCAATATGGGCATCCAGGTCCTGCTATTGGTTATTGACCGGAGAGGTGTCTCGGTCATGACTACATAATTCCCGAACCCGCAGGGTTGCACGCTTAACGTTCGTTGACGCTAGAGTAGTATTGGGATATTTGATGAGTGGTAACCAAATGTTGTTCAGAGTCCCGGATGAGATCCGGGACATCATGAGGAGTCTCAGAATCGAGAGGTAAATATTTATATATGGGAAGTCATATTTTGGGTTTCGATAAAAGGTGCAGTTTTTTCGGTATTGTACCGAGAAGCTTCTATAAGGTTCTGGAGGATTCCGGAGGGGTCCGGAAGTCCACAAGTGGGTCCACCACAACCCAAGGGCTAGCATGGGCTCCGGGGAGGCACCCTGGCCTTATTGGGCTAGGCGCACCAAGTCCCCAAAAGCCCATGTGGCTAGGGAAGGCAAAAGAGGAAGGAGTCCTAGTAGGAATAGGATTGGATTTTGGAGCCCAAGTCCTTCCCCCTTAGCTGCGCCCTAGGGCTTGGAGGGGCTGTTTCCCATGCCCCTCCACCTATATATAGAGGGGAGGGGTGCCCCAAGAGTACACACCAAGCCCTTGGCGCCCCTCTCTCTCCCGTTACTCCGTAGTTCCTCCGCCTCATCCCGGTGACGCTTAGCGAAGCGTTATTGGTGCTCCACCACCACCATCACCACCACGACGTCATGTTGGCTGTGATACCATCTACTTCTCCTCTCCCGCTTTTTGGATCAAGAAGGAGGAGACATCATCGAGCCGCATGTGTGCTAAACTCGGAGTTGTCGTTCGTTCGGCACTAGATCGGTTGGATCGTGATCGGATCGCGAAGAGTACGACTACATCAATCATGTGATAAACGCTTCCACTTGGCGATTGAAGGAAATATGCCCTGGAGGCAATAATAAAGTTTTTATTTATATTTTCTTATGTCGTGATAAATGTTTATTATTCATGCCAGAATTGTATTAACCAGAAACTTAGTACATGTGTGAATACATAGACAAACAGAGTGTCCTTAGTATGCCTCTACTTGACTAGCTCGTTAATCAAAGATGGTTAAGTTTCCTAACCATAGACATGGGTTGTCATTTGATGAACGGGATCACATCATTAGAGAATGTTGTGATGGACAAGACCCATCCGTCAGCTTAGCACTATGATCGTTTAGTTTTATTGCTAATGCTTTCATCATGACTTATACATGTTCCTCTAACTATGAGATTATGCAACTCCCAAATACTGGAGGAACACCTTGTGTGCTATCAAACATCACAACGTAACTGGAGGATTATAAAGATGCTCTACATGTGTCCCCGATGGTGTTTGTTGAGTTGGCATAGATCGAGATTAGGATTTGTCCCTCCGTGTATCAGAGAGGTATCTCTGGGCCCTCTCGGTAATGATCGTCACTATAAGCCTTGCAAGCAATGTGACTATTGAGTTAGTTACGAGATGATGCATTACGAAACGAGTAAAGACTTTTCGGTAACGAGATTGAACTAGGTATGATGATACCGACGATCGAATCGGGAAAGTAACAATACCGATGATAAAGGGAATAACGTATGTTGTTTTGCGGTTTGACCGATAAAGATCTTTGTAGAATATGTAGGAGCGAATATGTGCATCCAGGTTCCGCTATTGGTTATTGACTGGAGATGTGTCTCGGTCATGTCTACATAGTTCTCGAACCCGTAGGGTCCGCACGCTTAACGTTCGATGATGATTTGTATTATGAGTTATGTGATTTGATGTACCGAAGTTTGTTCGGAGTCCCAGATGAGATCATGTGACATGACGAGGAGTCTCGAAATGGTCGAGGCATAAAGATTGATATACTGGAAGGTTATATTCGGACACCAGAATGGTTCCGAAGTGTTTCGGGTATTTTCCGGAGTACCGGGAGGTTACCGGAACCCCACGGGGGGGTTAATGGGCCTTCATGGGCCCTAGTGGAAGATAGGAGGCAGCATCCAGGTGGAGGCGCGCGCCCCCCAAGCCCAAACCGAATTGGACTAGGGTTGGGGGGCGGCCCCCCTTTCCTTCTCTCCTCCTCCTCTTTCCCCCCTTCTTCTTGTGGGAATAGGAAAGGGGGGGGGGGTCGAATCCTACTTGGACCGGGAGTCCAAGTAGGACTCCCCCCTTGGCGCGCCACACCAATGGCCGGCCTCCTCTCCTCCCCCTCCCCTTTATACGTGGGAGGGGGGGCACCCCAAAGTCACACCAAAGTTTCTCTTAGCCGTGTGCGGTGCCCCCCTCCACAGTTACACACCCCGGTCATATCTCCGTAGTGCTTAGGCGAAGCCCTGCGCCGTTAACTTCATCATCACTGTCACCATGCCGTCGTGCTGATGGAACTCTCCCTCGGCCTCAACTTGATCAAGAGTTCGAGGGATGTCACCAAGCTGAACGTGTGCTGATCGCGGAGGTGCCGTACTTTCGGTACTTGGATCGGTTGGATCGCGAAGACGTTCAACTACATGAACCGCGTTACTAAACGCTTCCGCTTTTGGTCTAGGAGGGTACGTGGACACACTCTCCCCGCTCGTTGCTATGCTTCTCCTAGATAGATCTTGCACGATCGTAGGAATTTTTTTGAAATACTACGTTCCCCAACAGTGGCATCTGAGCCAGGTCTATGCGTAGATGTTATATGCACGAGTAGAACACGATGAGTTGTGGGCGATAATTGTCATAGTGCTTACCAGCAACGTCTTACTTTGATTCGGCGGTATTGTTGGATGAAGCGGCCCGGACCGACATTACATCACCACGTTCATGAGACTGGTTCTACCGACGTGCTTTGCACACAGGTGGCTGGCGGGTGTCTGTTCCTCCAACTTTAGTTGAATCGAGTTTGACTATGCCTGGTCCTTGTTGATGGTTAAAACAACACACTTGAAGAAAAATCGTTGTGGTTTTGATGCGTAGGTAAGAACAGTTCTTGCTAGAAGCTCGTAGCAGCCACGTAAAACTTGCAACAACAAAGTAGAGGACGTCTAACTTGTTTTTGCAGAGCATGTGATATGGTCAAGACGTGATGAGATATAAATTGTTGTATGAGATGATCATGTTTTGTTAAAGTTATCGGCAACTGGCAGGAGCCTTATGGTTGTCTCTTTATTGCATAAGATGCAAGCACCATATAATTGCTTTACTTTATCACTATGCGATAGAAATAGTTGCAAAAGCAATAGTTGGCCAGACGACCATGTGACGACACGTTGATAAAGATCAAGATGATGGAGATCATGGTGTCATGCCAATAACGATAGAGATCATGACGGTACTTTGCAGATGGAGATCAAAGGCACAAGATGATGATGGCCATATCATGTCACATATTTTGATTGCATGTGATGTTTATCTTTTATGCATCTTATTTTGCTTAGTATGACGGTAGCATTAGGAGATGATCCCTTACTAAAATTTCAAGGTATAATTGTTCTCCCTAAGTATGCACCGTTGCGACAGTTCTTCGTACTGAGACACCACGTGATGATCGGGTGTGATAAGCTCTACGTTCACATACAATGGGTGCAAGCCAGTTTTACACATGCAGAATACTCGGGTTAAACTTGACGAGGCTAGCATATGCAGATATGGCCTCGGAACACTGAGACCGAAAGGTCGAACGTGAATCATATAGTAGATATGATCAACATAGTGATGTTCATCATTGAAAGCTACTCCATCTCACGTGATGATCGGACATGGTTTAGTTGATTTGGATCATGTGGTCATTTAGATGACTAGAGGGAAGTCTATCTAAGTGGGAATTCTTAAGTAATATGATTAATTGAAATTAAATTTATCATGAACTTAGTCCTGATAGTATTTGCATATCTATGTTGTAGATCAATTGCTCGCGTATAGCTTCCCCGTTTTATTTATGATATGTTCCTAGAGAAAACTAAGTTGAAAGTTGATAGTAGCAATGATGCGGACTAGGTCCGTGACCTGAGGATTATCCTCATTGCTGCACAGAAGAATTATGTCCTTGATGCACCGCTAGGTGACAAAACTATTGCAGGAGCAGATGCAGACATTATGAATGTTTGACAAGCTCAGTATGATGACTACTTGATAGTTTAGTGCACCATGCTTTACAGCTTAGAACCGGGACTTCAAAAATGTTTTGAACGCCAAGGAGCATATGAGATGTTCCAAGAGCTGAAAATGATATTTCAGACTAATGCCCGCGTTAAGAGGTATGAGACCTCTGACAAGTACTTTGCCTACAAGATGGAAGAAAATAGCTCAGCTAGTGAGCATGTGCTTAGAATGTCTGGGTACTACAATCGCTTGAATCAAGTGGGAGTTAATCTTCCAGATAAGATAGTAATTGACAGAGTTCTGTAGTCACTATCACCAAGTTACTAGAACTTCGTGATGAACTATAATTTGCAAGGGATGGCAAAAATGATTCCTGAGCTCTTCGCGATGCTGAAATCAGCAAAGTTAGAAGTCAAGAAAAAAAAATCAAGTCTTGATGGTTGACAAGACCACTTGTTTCAAGTAAAAGGGCAAGGGAAAGAAAGGGAACTTCAAGAAGAATGGCAAGCAAGTTGCCACTCCCATGAAGAAGCCCAAAGCTAGACCCAAGCCTGAAACTGAGTGCTTCTACTGCAAAGAAAATGGTCACTGGAAGCGGAACTGCCCCAAATACTTGGCGGATAAGAAGGATGGCAAAGTGAACAAAAGTATATATGATGTACATGTTATTGATGTGTACTTTACTAGTGTTCATAGTAGCCCCTAGGTATTTGATACTGGTTCAATTGCTATGATTAGTAACTTGAAACGGGAGTTACAAAATGAACAGAGACTAGTTGAGGGCGAGGTGACAATGTGTGTTGGAAGTGATTCCAAGGTTGATAAGATCACCATCGCACACTCCTTTACCTTCGGGATTAGTGTCGAACCTAAAATAAATGTTATTTGGTGTTTGCGTTGTGCATAATATGATTGGATCATGTTTACTGCAATACAGTTATTCATTTAAGTCAAAGAATAATTGTTATTATGTTTACATGAATAAAACCTTCTGTGGTCATACACCCAAGGTGAATGGTTTATTGAATCTCAATCGTAGTGATACACATATTCATAATATTGATGCCAAAAGACGCAAAGTTGATAATTATAGTGCAACATATTTGTGGCACTGCCGTTTATGTCATATTGGTGTAAAGCGCATGAAGAAACACCACGCTGATGGGCTTTTGGAATCACTTTATTATGAATCACTTGATGCTTGCGAACCATGCCTCATGGGCAAGATAACTAAGACTCCGTTCTCAGGAACAATGGAGCGAGCCAATGACTTATTGCAAATAATACATACCGATGTGTGCGGTCCAATGAGTGTTGTGGCTCGCGGCGGGTATCGTTATTTTCTGACCTTCACAGATGATTTGAGCAGATATAAGTATATCTACTTAATGAAACTCGACGCGGGTGGGGCGAGGGTGGGGGTGGGGGTGGTAGAGGGACACAGGCGGTGGGGTCCGGTGGTCCGGCCGGCGGCCCGTGCGGTGTTCTGTATGGGAAGAATCAGAGACAAGGAAGAAGAAGGGTTAGGAGACGTAGGATCTTCATCCAACCGCCTGAAATGGTCAACTGACCCAAATGACAAAAGTCACGCGACTTGCATGCATACATGGCTTTATATTCAGTACCATCATCGTACCTGCTTAGCACTGCTCCTGAATCCATCAAACTAAACAACGTGCCACTCACAATTCCAAACTTGTTGCTCAAGTACGAATCTGATATGATGCTGATATTACTAAAACAGATAACATTTAATTGGTCAGCTAATGTTCCTACTTTACTTTCGAAAGGCACGTGCACCACATATAGAGAGATAGCAGGGAGTTGCATTCTTAATGCGCTCTGGTTCATCATGTGTGGGCACTGCGCAATGAACATTTTATTATCCAAAATCTGCTTGCTCTTCTTTAGCATGTTCCTCTTCCACTCTTCTTTAATAAGTACTCTCTCCGTTCCTAAATACAAGTCTTTGTATAGATTCCACCATGGACTACATATGGAGCAAAATGAGTTAATCTACACCCTAAAATGTATCTGGATACATCTGTATGTGATCCATAGTGGAAATCTCTGAAGGAAATATGCCCTAGAGGCAATAATAAAGTTACTATTTATTTCCTCATATCATGATAAATGTTTATTATTCATGCTTGAATTGTATTACCCGGAAACATGATACATGTGTGAATACATAGACAAACATAGTCACTAGTGTGCCTCTACTTGACTAGCTCATTAATCAAAGATGGTTATGTTTCCTAACCATAGACATGTGTTGTCATTTGATTAACGAGATCACATCATTAGAAGAATGATGTGATTGACTTGACCCATTCCGTTAGCCTAGCACTTGATCGTTTAGTATGTTGCTATTGCTTTCTTCATGACTTATACAAAGTTCCTACAACTATGAGATTATGCAACTCCCGTTTACCGGAGGAACACTTTGTGTGCTACCAAACGTCACAACGTAACTGGGTGATTATAAAGGAGCTCTACAGGTGTCTCCAATGGTACATGTTGAGTTGGCGTATTTCGAGATTAGGTTTTGTCACTCCAATTGTCGGAGAGGTATCTCTGGGCTCTCTCAGTAATGCACATCACTATAAGCCTTGCAAGCAATGTGGCCAATGAGTTGGTTATGGAATGATGCATTACGTAACGAGTAAAGAGACTTGCCGGTAACGAGATTGAACTAGGTATTGGATACCGACGATCGAATCTCGGGCAAGTAACATACCGATGACAAAGGGAACAACATATGTTGTTATGTGGTTTGACCGATAAAGATATTCGTAGAATATGTAGGAGCCAATATGAGCATCCAGGTTCCGCTATTGGTTATTGACCGGAAACAGTTCTAGGTCATGTCTACATAGTTCTCGAACCCGTAGGGTCCGCACACTTAACGTTACGATGACAGTTTTATTATGAGTTTATAAGTTTTGATGTACCGAAGGTTGTTCGGAGTCCCGGATGTGATCACGGACATGACGAGGAGTCTCGAAATGGTCGAGACATAAAGATTGATATATTGGACGACTATATTCGGACACCAGAAGTGTTTCGGGTGATTTCGGAGAAAACCGGAGTGCCGGAGGGGTTACCGGAACCCCCCGGGGAAGTATTGGGCCTTAGTGGGCCTGAGGGGACAGAGAGGGCAGCAACACAGGAGGTGGCGCGCCCCCTCCCATGGGGAGTCCGAATTGGACTAGGGGAGGGGGGCGCGGCCCCTCTTTCCCTCTTCCTCTCCCTCTCTTTCCTTCCCCCTTCCTCCTTCCTAGTTGGACTAGGAAAAGGGAGTCCTACTCCCACTAGGAGGAGGACTCCCCCCTCCTTGGCGTGCCCCCTAGGGCCGGCCAGCCTCCCCCCTTGCTCCTTTATATACGGGGACAGGGGGCACCTCTAGACACACAAGTTGATCTTCGTGATCGTTCCTTAGCCGTGTGCGGTGCCCCCCTCCACCATATTCCACCTCGGTTATATCGTTGCGGTGCTTAGGCGAAGCCCTGCGTCGGTAGAACATCATCATCGTCACCACGCCTTCGTGCTGACAAAACTCATCCCCGACACCCTGTTGGATTGGAGTCCGGGGATCGTCATCGAGCTGAACGTGTGCTGAACTCGGAGGTGTCGTACGTTCGGTACTCGGATCGGTCGGATCGTAAAGATGTACGACTACATCAACCGCGTTGTCATAACGCTTCCGCTTTCAGTCTACGAGGATACATAGATAACACTCTCCCCTCTCGTTGCTATGCATCACCATGATCTTGCGTGTGCGTAGGAATTTTTTTGAAATTACTATGTTCCCCAACAATCTCTACTAAGACTTATGTTTTGGAACGGAGGGAGTATGATAGTAGTACAGTATGTTCCTTGTAGTGAAGATGAGCAGGGACATTTGCAGTGTAGAGGTCTATATGGTCGGTTGTGATGGACATTTTGAACTCTTCGGGCCTCTTTGATTCGTAGGATTTTGTAAACATGGGAGTAGGATTTGTAGTGGCCTGCCCACTTGAATCCTATAAAAATAGCAAGGAAATGCGGGGAGCTATGTCATCTTTGAGAGTTAAACTGATATTAATAGTACTGCACCTTCAGTTGAAGAGAGCTGGTATCCGAAGCCTTTCTAGCCATACCAACAATACTAGCACATATCTTCCAGGAAGTTCCACTTTGCTGATTTTACTCTGATGCTTAAGGTTTTCCCGTTATATCTGCACTATGATCTGTGTAGCTGCTTTGTGTCGCACTAGCAGCAGTCCACTCTTGAAGCTAAACAAATGACTTGCAAAATTGGCACCAAGGCATTGAGTGCCATTCTGGATGCAATGAAACTCATACGCTCCCCAGCTATTGACTCTTGTTCAGAATATGATCCTAATGACTCTTGTTCAAAATTTCCACATATAGAGAGATAGCATGGAATTGCATTTCTTTGGGCGCTGTGATTCATCATGAGTGGGCAACCAACATTGTATGCAATGAAGCGAAACCTCAAGAATATGCTTCCTCTTCTGTTCTTTAACATGTTCCTGTTTTGTTATTTTGTATTTAGTACGTACAATATGTTCCTTGTTAGGAAGGGGAGCAGGGACATATGCAGTCAACAGCTGATAGAGCTGGCATGTACGTGATCGATAGGCTTTCAATTACTAGCGGCAATACAACACCGTATTTTCAAGCCAGTTCCACTTTCCCGATTTATATATCGTGGTTATGGTGTACCCCTTTTATGTACACTATGATCTGCCTAGTTGTTGTGTCCTCTTGTTATCATGGTTTGGCAATAAACTCTCTATACAGTATATTATGAACCTATCATCTTCCAACTATCCTTACTTCTGGAGCCTATTTTTTGTGTACTTGTGCCAGATTATATTAATGCACGCACCATATTACAGCACACATGAGCTCTCTCATCAGAATCCAGTGATAGCACACAAGTGTTTACAGGGGCGCCCCTATATTAGAATATCCTCGACATTACAAAGATAATCTCACAACTATTTATGTTTTCATGGTTCTTAGATATTATACATAATTACATTGAATATCAGAATCTGCGCATCAGAAGAATATTGTGGAACACTGCAATGACTTACAAAATTTGCACCAAGGCATTGAGTGCCATTCTGGATGCAATGAAACTCATACGCTCCCCACCTTTAGATTCTTGTTCAGAATATGATCCTAATGACTATTCTAATCTCAAGGAGTCAAAGGTAGATGGCCTGTCATGTTCACCCATCAAGGTGCCTGTTCTAATTTGGCAAGGTTTTATTGATTGCGCATATCTTGCATATGTTGTCTTGCATTTCTTCTAATTTGTTGCATCGCCATCTGCTTAGTTTACTCATCATATATGTTGAGATGCCATGCCCATCCATTATCAATACATATTCCATTTGTCATCATACCATGTTTTTCCACTCAAATTTTGTTCCTGTGCATCGGACATCGAAAAGGAAGAGGTGATTGCTGAACCTGAAGGAGCACCAGCAAAGTCCTTGAAATATGTGGTTGTGCCGGAGAAATCAGACAACACCCCAGTTATATTGGCTGTACAACCAGTGACACAAAACATAGGACCGACTCCAGCAGACTGTACCCATACTTCACTGGCCACACCACTAGCCCCACCACACAGGACCTGCACTCCAGCAAAAGGTATGCCGATTTTAGTTGCCATAGCACCAGCCGTACCACAGAAAAATCCCACTCCAACAGAAAGTACAACAAGTCCACCGACCGAAGACCTATCCCAACTGCAGAGACAACCAATTCCTGCAGATTGGAACCCCATTCCAGTTATTCCCAATTTAAAATACAATGCTTTCAATGTTGTTAGGGACTACGTGCATATATTCCCATCATGGGAAGATTATAGTGAAGACAAACACCATTTTCACATCTTCCTATCCCACTTACGTGTAAGTGTTATTATTCATGGTGATTATTTTCCCGTTTTCTGCTGATTGAACACATCAATGATTTACATTAGATTGTTGTAAGTAGGCGAGGGTCAATGTGGATAGTCATGACGAGCAAAGCTTGCTTGCGCTTTTCAAGGAAGCATTGCAGCAGTATCGGTGTTACCTGAGGAAATCACACTTTGATGGCAAGTCTATAAATGAATTTCCGATGAAGTCTCCTGTGCTAAATTTAGAAGACATTGAAGAGAAAAACCTTGTTATGCACTGGTCTCGTTCCGAGGATGAGGTATTGTCTATGATATCACATGAAAATTTGAACTTCTACTTTTCCACATGTGCCTTACGGATCCTTTTTGCAAGAAATCTGCTTGAAAAAGAATTCCGGTTTCAAAAAAATGACAGGATATCGCAAATATGCTGCCAGCTGCTTTGCTCTTGTTAGTACATGTTGTCCTATATCATTGTACTTGTATACATACCTGGTTCATTATGTGACAACAGTATGCATGATAGCTTGCTTATCAATTGTTCGCTCCAAATTATCTGATCTGTATGAATGGTTACATTAGTGTAGAATATATCCAATGCCAATGAATTTTTTTAGCTCTGCATTATTCTTCTAAGTACCTGCTGTCCTTTTTCAGTGTACTTATATTGGCAGGTAGTTGTTCATGTACCATCACTCTGCAGCTTATTTTCCTTTGCCCTCCATTTTCTACACATCAGATCCATATTTACTCTTACCATAAGGTTGGATAATGTTGGGGAACGTAGTAATTTCAAAAAAATTCCTACGCACACGCAAGATCATGGTGATGGTATAGCAACAAGAGGGGAGAGTGTTCATCCACGTACCCTCATAGACCGTAAGCGGAAGCGTTAGCACAACGCGGTTGATGTAGTCGTACGTCTTCACGATCTGACCGATCCAAGCACCGAACGTACGGAGCCTCCGAGTTCAGCACACGTTCAGCTTGATGACGATCTCCGGCCTCCGATCCAGCAAAGCTCTGGAGATGAGTTCCGTCAGCACGACGGTGTGGTGACGATGATGATGTTCTACCGGCGCAGGGCTTCGCCTAAACTCCGCGACGATATGACCGAGGTGGAATATGGTGGAGGGGGGCACCACACACGGCTAAGGAACGATCCGTAGATCAACTTGTGTGTCTATGGGGTGCCCCCCGCCCCCGTATATAAAGGAGCCAGGGGGGAGGAGGCGGCCGGCCAAGGAGGGCGCGCCAAGGGAGGAGTCCTACTCCCACCGGGAGTAGGACTCCCTTCTTTCCAAGTAGGAGTAGGAGAAGGGGGGAAAGAGGAGGAAGAGAGGAAGGAAAGGGGAGGTGCCGCCCCCCTTCCCTTGTCCTATTCGGACTAGGAAGGGGAGGGGCGCGCGGCCCCCTCCTGGCTCCTTCCCTCTTCTCCCTCGAGGCCCATGTAGGCCCAATAACCCCCCGGGGGGTTCCGGTAACCTCCCGGTACTCCGGTAAAATGCCGATTTCACCCGGAACGATTCAATGTCCAAATATAGGCTTCCAATATATCGATCTTTATGTCTCGACCATTTCGAGACTCCTCGTCATGTCCGTGATCACATCCGGGACTCCGAACAAACTTCGGTACATCAAAACTTATAAACTCGTAATAAAACTGTCATCGTAACGTTAAGCGTGCGGACCCTACGGGTTCGAGAACTATGTAGACATGACCTAGAACCATTCTCGGTCAATAACCAATAGCGGGACCTAGATGCCCATATTGGTTCCTACATATTCTACGAAGATCTTTATCGGTCAAACCGCATAACAACATACATTGTTCCCTTTGTCATCGGTATGTTACTTGCCCGAGATTTGATCGTCGGTATCCAATACCTAGTTCAATCTCGTTACCGGCAAGTTTCTTTACTCGTTACATAATACATCATTCCGTAACTAACTCATTAGCTACATTTCTTGCAAGGCTTATAGTGATATGCATTACCGAGAGGGCCCAGAGATACCTCTCCGACAATCGGAGTGACAAAACCTAATCTCGAAATACGCCAACTCAACATGTACCTTCGGAGACACCTGTAGTACTCCTTTATTATCACCCAGTTACGTTGTGACGTTTGGTAGTACCCAAAGTGTTCCTCCGGTAAACGGGAGTTGCATAATTCTCATAGTTACAGGAACATGTATAAGTCATGAAGAAAGCAATAACAGAATACTAAACGATCAAGTGCTAGGCTAACGGAATGGGTCATGTCAATCACATCATTCTTCTAATGATGTGATCCCACTAATCAAATGACAACACATGTCTATGGTTAGGAAACATAACCATCTTTGATTAATGAGCTAGTCAAGTAGAGGCATACTAGTGACTATAGTTTTGTCTATGTATTCACACATGTATCATGTTTCCGGTTAATACAATTCTAGCATGAATAATAAACATTTATCATGATATGAGGAAATAAATAATAACTTTATTATTGCCTCTAGGGCATATTTCCTTCAGTCTCCCACTTGCACTAGAGTCAATAATCTAGATTACATAGTAATGATTCTAACACCCATGGAGTCTTGGTGCTGATCATGTTTTGCTAGTGAGGGAGTCTTAGTCAACGGGTCTGCAACATTCAGATCCGTATGTATCTTGCAAATCTCTATGTCTCCCACTTGGAGTTGGTCCCGAATGGAATTGAAGCGTCTCTTGATGTGCTTGGTCCTCTTGTGAAATCTGGATTCCTTTGCCAAGGCAATTGCTCCAGTATTGTCACAGAAGATTTTCATTGGTTCCGATGCACTAGGTATGACGCCTAGATCGGAAATGAACTCCTTCATCCAGACTCCTTCATTTGCCGCTTCAGAAGCAGCTATGTACTCCGCTTCACATGTAGATCCCGCCACGACGCTTTGTTTAGAACTGCACCAACTTACAGCTCCACCGTTTAATATAAACACGTATCCGGTTTGCGATTTAGAATCGTCCGGATCAGTGTCAAAGCTTGCATCGACGTAACCATTTACGACTAGCTCTTTGTCACCTCCATATACGAGAAACATATCCTTAGTCCTTTTCAGGTATTTCAGGATGTTCTTGACCGCTGTCCAGTGATCCACTCCTGGATTACTTTGGTACCTTCCTGCCAAGCTTATTGCTAAGCATACCTCAGGTCTGGTACACAGCATTGCATACATGATAGAGCCTATGGCTGAAGCATAGGGAACATCTTTCATTTTCTCTCTATGTTCTGCTGTGGTCGGGCATTGAGTTTGACTCAACTTCACACCTTGTAGCACAGGCAAGAAACCTTTCTTTGCCTGATCCATTTTGAACTTTTTCAAAATTTTGTCAAGGTATGTGCTTTGTAAAAGTCCTATTAAGCGTCTTGATCTATCTCTATAGATCTTGATGCCCAATATGTAAGCAGCTTCACCGAGGTCTTTCATTGAAAAACTTTTATTCAAGTATCCCTTTATGCTATCCAGAAATTCTATATCATTTCCAATCAATAATATGTCATCTACATATAAAATCAGAAATGCTACAGAGCTCCCACTCACTTTCTTGTAAATACATGCTTCTCCAAAAGTCTGTATAAAACCATATGCTTTGATCACACTATCAAAACATTTATTCCAACTTCGAGATGCTTGCACCAGTCCATAAATGGATCACTGGAGCTTGCACACTTTGTTAGCACCTTTTGGATCAACAAAACCTTCCGGCTGCATCATATACAACTCTTCTTCTAGAAATCCATTCAAGAATGCAGTCTTGACATCCATTTGCCAAATTTCATAATCATGAAATGCAGCAATAGCTAACATGATTCAGACAGACTTAAGCATCGCTACGGGTGAGAAAGTCTCATCGTAGTCAACCCCTTGAACTTGTCGAAAACCTTTCGCAACAAGTCGAGCTTTATAGACAGTTACATTACCATCAGCGTCAGTCTTCTTCTTAAAGATCCATTTATTCTCAATGGCTTGCCGATCATCGGGCAAGTCAACCAAAGTCCATACTTTGTTTTCATACATGGATCCCATCTCAGATTTCATGGCCTCTAGCCATTTTGTGGAATCTGGGCTCATCATCACTTCCTCATAGTTCGTAGGTTCATCATGGTCAAGTAACATGACTTCCAGAATAGGATTACCGTACCACTCTGGTGCGGATCTTACTCTGGTAGACCTACGAGGTTCAGTAGAAACTTGATCTGAAGTTTCATGATCAATATCATTGGCTTCCTCACTAATTGTTGTAGTTGTCACAGGAACCGGTTCTTGTGATGAACTACTTTCTAATAAGAGAGTAGATACATTTATCTCATCAAGTTCTACTTTCCTCCCACTCACTTCTTTCGAGAGAAACTCCTTCTCTAGAAAGGATCTGATTTTAGCAATGAAAATTTTGCCCTCAGATCTGTGATAGAAGGTGTACCCAATAGTCTCCTTTGGGTATCCTATGAAGACACATTTCTCCGATTTGGGTTCGAGCTTATTTGGTTGAAGTTTCTTCACATAAGCATCGCAGCCCCAAACTTTAAGAAACGACAACTTTGGTTTCTTGCCAAACCACAGTTCATAAGGTGTCGTCTCAACGGATTTTGATGGTGCCCTATTTAACGTGAATGCGGCCGTCTCTAAAGCATAACCCCAAAATGATAGCGGTAAATCAGTAAGAGACATCATAGATCGCACCATACCAAGTAAAGTACGATTACGACGTTCAGACACACCATTTCGTTGAGGTGTTCCGGGTGGCGTGAGTTGCGAAACTATCCCGCATTGTTTCAAGTGTAGACCAAACTCGTAACTCAAATATTCTCCTCCACGATCAGATCGTAGAAACTTTATTTTCTTGTTACGATGATTTTCCACTTCACTCTGAAATTCTTTGAACTTTTCAAATGTTTCAGACTTGTGTTTCATTAAGTAGATATACCCATATCTGCTCAAATCATCTGTGAAGGTGAGAAAATAACGATACCCGCCGCGAGCCTCAACATTCATTGGACCACATACATCAGTATGTATGATTTCCAATAAATCAGTTGCTCGCTCCATAGTTCCGGAGAACGGCGTTTTAGTAATCTTGCCCATAAGGCATGGTTCGCAAGTACCAAGTGATTCATAATCAAGTGATTCCAAAAGCCAATAAGTATGGAGTTTCTTCATGCACTTTACACCGATATGACCTAAACGGCAGTGCCACAAATAAGTTGCACTATCGTTATCAACTCTGCATCTTTTGGTTTCAACACTATGAATATGTGTATCACTACTATCGAGATTCAATAAAAATAGACCATTCTTCAAGGGTGCATGACCATAAAAGATATTACTCATATAAATAGAACAACCATTATTCTCTGATTTAAATGAATAACCGTCTCGCATCAAACAAGATCCAGATATAATGTTCATGCTCAACGCTGGCACCAAATAACAATTATTTAGGTCTAAAACTAATCCCGATGGTAGATGTAGAGGTAGCGTGCCGACCGCGATCACATCGACTTTGGAACCATTTCTCACGCGCATCGTCACCTCGTCCTTAGCCAATCTTCGCTTAATCCGTAGTCCCTGTTTCGAGTTGCAAATATTAGCAACAGAACCAGTATCAAATACCCAGGTGCTACTGCGAGCATTAGTAAGGTACACATCAATAACATGTATATCACATATACCTTTGTTCACTTTGCCATCCTTCTTATCCGCCAAATA
Source organism: Triticum dicoccoides (assembly GCF_002162155.2). Taxonomy (NCBI): domain Eukaryota; kingdom Viridiplantae; phylum Streptophyta; class Magnoliopsida; order Poales; family Poaceae; genus Triticum; species Triticum dicoccoides. The sequence continues at coordinate 240,656,559 of NC_041391.1, forward strand.
CTTGGGGCAGTTCCGCTTCCAGTGTCCAGTCTGCTTGCAGTAGAAGCACTCAGTTTCAGGCTTAGGTCCATACTTGGGTTTCTTCTCTTGAGCAGCAACTTGCTTGCCGTTCTTTTTGAAGTTCCCCTTCTTCTTCCCTTTGCCCTTCTTCTTGAAACTGGTGGTTTTGTTAACCATCAACACTTGATGCTCCTTCTTGATTTCTACCTCCGCAGCTTTCAGCATTGCGAAGAGCTCCAGAATAGTCTTGTTCATCCCTTGCATATTATAGTTCATCACGAAGCTCTTGTAGCTTGGTGGCAGTGATTGGAGAATTCTGTCAATGACACTATCATCAGGAAGATTAACTCCCAGTTGAATCAAGTGATTATTATACCCAGACATTTTGAGTATGTGTTCACTGACAGAACTATTCTCCTCCATCTTGCAGCTATAGAACTTATTGGAGACTTCATATCTCTCAATCCGGGAATTTGCTTGAAATATTAACTTCAACTCCTGGAACATCTCATATGCTCCATGACGTTCAAAACGTCGTTGAAGACCCGGTTCTAAGCCGTAAAGCATGGCACACTGAACTATCGAGTAGTCATCAGCTTTGCTCTGCCAGACGTTCTTAACGTCGTCAGTTGTATCAGCAGCAGGCCTGGCACCCAGCGGTGCTTCCAGGACGTAACTTTTCTGTGCAGCAATGGGGATAATCCTCAGGTTACGGACCCAGTCCGTGTAATTGCTACCATCATCTTTCAACTTTGCTTTCTCAAGGAACGCATTAAAATTCAATGGAACAACAACACGAGCCATCTATCTACAAACAAACATAGACAAGCAAAATACTATCAGGTACTAAGTTCATGATAAATTTAAGTTCAATTAATCATATTACTTAAGAACTCCCACTTAGACAGACATCTCTCTAGTCATCTAAGTGATCACGTGATCCAAATCAACTAAACCATGTCCGATCATCACGTGAGATGGAGTAGTTTCAATGGTGAACATCACTATGTTGATCATATCTACTATATGATTCATGCTCGACCTTTCGGTCTCTGTGTTCCGAGGCCATATCTGTATATGCTAGGCTCGTCAAGTATAACCTGAGTATTCCGCATGTGCAACTGTTTTGCACCCATTGTATTTGAACGTAGAGCCTATCACACCCGATCATCACGTGGTGTCTTAGCACGAAGAACTTTCGCAACGGTGCATACTCAGGGAGAACACTTCTTGATAATTAGTGAGAGATCATCTTAAAATGCTACCGTCAATCAAAGCAAGATAAGATGCATAAAGGATAAACATCACATGCAATCAATATAAGTGATATGATATGGCCATCATCATCTTGTGCTTGTGATCTCCATCTTCGAAGCACCGTCATGATCACCATCGTCACCAGCGCGACATCTTGATCTCCATCGTAGCATCGTTGTCGTTACGCCATCTATTGCTTCTACGACTATCGCTACCGCTTAGTGATAAAGTAAAGTAATTACAGGGCGTTTGCATTTCATACAATAAAGCGACAACCATATGGCTCCAGCCAGTTGCCGATAACTTCGGTTACAAAACATGATCATCTCATACAATAAAATATAGCATCACGTCTTGACCATATCACATCACAACATGCCCTGCAAAAACAAGTTAGACGTCCTCTACTTTGTTGTTGCAAATTTTACGTGGCTACTACGGGCTTTAGCAAGAACCGTTCTTACCTACGCATCAAAAACCACAATGATAGTTCGTCAAGTTGGTGCTGTTTTAACCTTCGCAAGGACCGGGCATAGCCACACTCGATTCAGCTAAAGTGAGAGAGACAGACACCCGCCAGCCACCTTTAAGCACGAGTGCTTGTAACGGTAAAACCAGTCTCGCGTAAGCGTACGCGTAATGTCGGTCCGGGCCGCTTCATCTCACAATACCGCCGAACCAAAGTATGACATGCTGGTAAGCAGTATGACTTGTATCGCCCACAACTCACTTGTGTTCTAGTCGTGCATATAACATCAACGCATAAAACCTAGGCTCTGATACCACTGTTGGGGAACGTAGTAATTTCAAAAAAATTCCTACGCACACGCAAGATCATGGTGATGGTATAGCAATGAGAGGGGAGAGTGTTCGTCCACGTACCCTCGTAGACCGTAAGCGGAAGCGTTAGCACAACGCGGTTGATGTAGTCGTACGTCTTCACGATCCGACCGATCCAAGCACCGAACATACGGAGCCTCCGAGTTCAGCACACGTTCAGCTCGATGACGATCTCCGGCCTCCGATCCAGCAAAGCTCCGGAGATGAGTTCCGTCAGCACGACGGCGTGGTGACGATGATGATGTTCTACCGGCGCAGGGCTTCGCCTAACCTCCGTGACAATATGACCGAGGTGGAATATGGTGGAGGGGGCACCGCACACGGCTAAGGAACGATCCATAGATCAACTTGTGTGTCTATGGGGTGCCCCCTGTCCCCGTATATAAAGGAGCCAGGGGGGAGGAGGCGGCCGGCCAAGGAGGGCGCGCCAAGGGGGGAGTCCTACTCCCACCGGGAGTAGGACTCCCTTCTTTCCAAGTAGGAGTAGGAGAAGGGGGGAAAGGGGAGGAAGAGAGGAAGGAAAGGGGGGGCGCCGCCCCCCTTCCCTTGTCCTATTCGGACTAGGAAGCGGAGGGGCGCGCGGCCCCCTCCTGGCTCCTTCCCTCTTCTCCCTCGAGGCCCATGTAGGCCCAATAACCCCCCCGGGGGTTCCGGTAACCTCCCGGTACTCCGGTAAAATGCCGATTTCACCCGGAACGATTCCGATGTCCAAATATAGGCTTCCAATATATCGATCTTTATGTCTCGACCATTTTGAGACTCCTCGTCATGTCCGTGATCACATCCGTGACTCCGAACAAACTTCGGTACATCAAAACTTATAAACTCATAATAAAACTGTCATCATAACGTTAAGCGTGCGGACCCTACGGGTTCGAGAACTATGTAGACATGACCTAGAACCATTCTTGGTCAATAAACAATAGCGGGACCTGGATGCCCATATTGGTTCCTACATATTCTACGAAGATCTTTATCGGTCAAACCGCATAACAACATACGTTGTTCCCTTTGTCATCGGTATGTTACTTGCCCGAGATTTGATCGTCAGTATCCAATACCTAGTTCAATCTCGTTACCGGCAAGTTTCTTTACTCGTTACGTAATACATCATTCCGTAACTAAGTCATTAGCTACATTGCTTGCAAGGCTTATAGTGATGTGCATTACCGAGAGGGCCCAGAGATACCTCTCCGACAATCGGAGTGACAAAACCTAATCTCGAAATACGCCAACTCAATATGTACCTTCGGAGACACCTGTAGTACTCCTTTATAATCACCCAGTTACGTTGTGACGTTTGGTAGTACCCAAAGTGTTCCTCCGGTAAACGGGAGTTGCATAATTCTCATAGTTACAGGAACATGTATAAGTCATGAAGAAAGCAATAGCAGAATACTAAATGATCAAGTGCTATGCTAACGGAATGGGTCATGTCAATCACATCATTCTTCTAATGATGTGATCCCACTAATCAAATGACAACACATGTCTATGGTTAGGAAACATAACCATCTTTGATTAATGAGCTAGTCAAGTAGAGGCATACTAGTGACTATAGTTTTGTCTATGTATTCACACATGTATCATGTTTCCGCTTAATACAATTCTAGCATGAATAATAAACATTTATCATGATATGAGGAAATAAATAATAACTTTATTATTGCCTCTAGGGCATATTTCCTTCAGATAACACCGATGGTACTGAAGAAGTTTAGCTCTGCATTGCTCTTGGTTGTACCTTTTGCCTGTATCGTTGTACTTACACTTATAGCTACTTGGTTATGTAGCATCACTCTTCATCTTATCTTAAATATTCTCCATTTTTTCTTATATTGTCACATCTATATTTACTCTTAACAAAATGTAGAATAAAGGCAATGCTTACGAAGAAGATTCGGTGGTAAACTTCTTGAATTGCCCCCCCCCATCAGCATGGACAAGGGCTTTATAGAGCATGTTTTCACCAATAATGTAAGTTTGTCCTTCTCAAGCCTTCAAACTTTATTGTGTATATTTGGTTAGGCATGACTGCAACAACTGTTTATTTTTGGTGTTTGCATCAAATTGCATGTTTAAAGTTTATTATGTAGTTCATAAACAAAAGTTTGTCCTTCTCAATTTAAGTTTTCAGTTGTACAACCAAGTTCCTTCTTCATACCATGTAAATTAAACTATACAGAGCAAGTGATCTTATTTTGCCAATCTGAAATGGGATAAATTGACAGCACACTAACCATTGATACTTATGAGTTCTTGATCTGTAATCCAGTGGTGTCGTGAAGCTGCCAACTCCTTCACAATGTCATTTCCTGCCATGTCTTGACCTGAACAATACCATATTGTGTTAATGCTATTTTAAATTGTGTCACTTTATTCACCAGTAAGAAATGTGATGAATTGTTAGCACTGATACTTATATGTGTAAAACCTGTCATCTGTTTGCTTGTTTATCTTTCAGAGTGAGGAGGATATAAGTGTCAAACAAGCGCAGTCTCATCAGCTTGCTCAGCTGCTTGCGCTGCAGCTCCCGAGCAGGGCTAACCTTTATTGAACTCTATTGAAGTGTTGTCGGTTTTGTATATTATTTTGTTGGTGTGTTTATTTGCACTGGTGGTAATCTTTGATGCCCAGTGTATGTAATCTGATGTCTGCTTGTGCTTTATTATCATAGTGGCGAACTTTGATGCCGAGTGGATGTAATATGCCATAATTTCTTTATTGTATAGTCTAGATATTTTTTCTTATTCACAATGCTGTAGTTATTTTACTATATATATATATATCCTGTCTTCGCAGTAAACCGGACAAACTGTAAAATTACGGTACATAATTGGGCCATCATGCAAATCACTATTTATGATCCGCATCATGGGCCCCGTCATCTTGGTCCATTAATAGACCTAAATGTAAACTGGTCCACTAGTAGATTCGGGCCTTTAATAGGCCGAGTAAACCGCCTGCCTTATTTTCACAAGAAACCTCAATGGGCTTTTAGGAGGCTGAAAAGTAGGTTGGGCCTGAAACGTGCCGAACAGCTCATGGGCCGGCAACAGGCCGAAATAGACCCCGGCCCATGATTGTGCCAATCAAATCACGGGCTTGTAACATGCCAAAATTGTCTCGGTCCTTGTTTGGCCCAATCAGATTATCGGCTGTGAGCAGGCCAGATGCAAACGGGGCCGTAGTTAGGCCCAACTATATGACGGGCTTTTAACAGGCCGAAATTAATATAGGGCCAAAATGTTAAACGGGCCTTTAATAGGCCGAAACTAATATCAGTCCAAATTACTAAATGGGCCTTTATCAAGTGGACCCAAAAGCATAGCGTCCAGTTGACGGGCCGAATCTAATATGGGCCATAATTTAGCCCAAATCCTCTCAAAGGGCCAGACCTGATCTGGGTTATAATTTGGCCCAGAACGTGGTAGGATTTTAACGGGCTGGATCTCATATGGGCCTTTATTAGGCCCGGAACCTGGCAGACTGTTAATGGACCAGATCAAATATGGGCTGGCATTTGGCCAAAAATATGGAAGCCTGTTAATGGGCCGGCCTACTAGTGTCATCAAAATCTTTTGGGCCTTCAGCTGGGCTGGCCCATTATGGTCGGTGAAATCTCGTGGGCCTTTAGCTGGGCCGGCCCATTATGGTCCACAAAATCTTGTGGCCTTTAGCTGGGCTGGCCCATTATGGTCCGCAAAATCTCGCAGGCCTTTAGCTGGGCCGGCCCATTATGGCCTGCAAAATCTTATGGGCCTTTAGCTGGGCTGGCCCTTTATGGTCCGCAAAATCTCATGAGCCTTTAGCTGGGTCAGCCCATTATGGACCGCAAAATCTTGTGGGCCTTTAGTTGGGCCGGCCCATTTAAACTTTATGGGCCACTTTTGGTCCGGTCCACGTGTCAACATTTCATAAGCGCATCTCGCCCATTGGATGAGTGATACGTGTGCCAACGCGAGCTGACACGTGTTTCCTCCAGCCAATGATGATTTTGCACGTGGAAAATCTCCATTGGTCCGGGCTGTTAACGGGTTATCGGATCCAAAACCGAACCCGATAGCTTAACGGTGTTCCGTTACGGTGGATGCCACGTGTCGGTCACCCTTGACAAAAGCACTTCTGTGACGCGCGATTTATCGTCATAGAAGTGGACACTTCCGTGATGATAATTTTGGTATTGTCATGGAACACTTCTATGACAGCACAGGTATGACTATCTTGATTCTGTCATAAAATCGTCATGGATGTACGTGCATGACAGAAAACATGACCTACTGTGACAAACACGTATCATCACATAAGTGTTTTTTTGCAGTGTTGGAGGCCCAACATGAGTCTACAAGAATAAGTTGTGTAGTAGACATCACCATCTAGAGCTAATCGTCGCTGGAGAATTAGAGGGAGGAGATTAGGACCACACTGGTCTTCTTATTATGAGGATTAGAGGTGGCTAGGGCTCGCTCTAGTTAGTCAACTATGACCAACTAGAACATGCACTAGATCAACTAGAGGAGGCTCCAAAACTTGTCTTACAATAGGGTGGAAATCCTCTAGTATATATAGGATTAGGGGGAAGAGGGGCTGCCAACAAGGGGGAAAGTGCCCCCTTGGGGCTCCGGCCAAGGGAGGGGGACTAGGACTCCCCATCCAAGTAGGATTCGACCCCCCCCCCCCCTATAGGAAAGGGGGCGCCTCCCTTGTTCGGCCCTTTGTGGCCCAACTCTTTCCCCACCTCTTGGCCTTATTTGGCCTGTTGATATTAAATTGAATATATGTTTGTTCTAAACATTTTCATAGCATAATATATATAATTTAACATCCCTGAAAACATTTTCCACCTATATATATTAATCGATAATACCTGGTATTACTCGATATTCACCGAAACCCTTCAGGTGACCCCGAAACACTTCCAGAACCTCTCAGAACTATTCTGGATATTAATGAAACAATTCCACAAATATATTCTCATCACTCCCATCCTACTAACACTCAGCAGATCGTGATTACCTTAAGCTTGTGACCCTGTAGGTTTGGTAAACTATAGACATGAACGAAACCCCTTCGTTCAATGACCGATAGCGGAACCGTGGACATCCATATCGGTCCCTATGATTACACGGATAATATTCGAGTGAACCTTGGCTATCATGTGATGTTCCCTTTGCTTCGCGATACTTTACAAAACCAGATGCGCATCAGTGTCCTCCTGAGTCATCACCATGCTCACTACACCGTTGCTCCCATTACCGGTTTTGTTCTTCTTTCTCGTTGACATGTTCTGGCATCCCCGTGACATAGTCACCTGTGTCTGGCCAGGAGATGATGGATATCTTTGCATCGAGATGGCCCTAATAATATCTCTCCATCGTCGGAGGAGCAAATCCCACTCTCGAGCTGTCCGACCACTTGTCAAACTTTCCGATGAGCCTGAAAGTTTTCGTTATGATCACCTTGTTACAAATGACGTTTGAGCAACCCCAAAGCCCACCGTCCGGTTGGAAGTGACCAAGACACTCTCATCGTCTGAGGAATTAAAACACATGCTAACACTCCATGTTATAATAGATGATTTCAAATGATATGATCACATAGTATAACATACAAGTATTGGGTTGATTCAATATGATCGTTCTTCTAATGTCATACCCTTAATGCTGTTTTTGAACTATCATTACACTTAACGATGTCCTAAGATCTGGAAAACGTGATCACCAACAACACTTGAGCCGGTCTTAGAGGCGAGACCAGGAACCTACTGTTTTCATTTATCATTTCACACGTGCATACGAGTTTTCCACTAAATCGCATATTCCAGGATCATAGCCGTTATAGCATGAAATATAAACTCTTAATTATGAATAACGAAAATATAATAATACAATATTATTGCCTCTAGGGCACATTTCCAACAAATTTCCCAATCGTCGGCTTTACATCCGATCTGATCATAAACGGCAGATGAGATCGCTAGGTTTTGGATCCGGTCCAACACCTCATTTATGTGCGAGAGCTCCTCGGTGTCGAGGACCTGGCTATAAGTCGGGTTGATCTGAAACAATTTGTTCGGGCTGCTTGACACAGGTTGGTTATCTTGATCACTCAGGGCTGACCCTAGGTCGGTGGGCGGAGAAGCTGCCCCAGAGACCGCTAACAGGTCCAAATATGAGTTCAGGTCCAGGCCATTGTCCAAGGAGGCAGGGGTTAGGTCGAATGCTGTTACCACCGGATCTATCTCCGAGGTGGGCTCCATTGAGAGGTCGGATTCAAGGATCATGTTGCAAACCTGCTCCGGAGTTTTGGTGCCAGATGGGTCTTTGAATTGATCGAGGATCCATTCCGAGAGGACCAGATCACCTCATGCATCCATGATATACTCCAGGCATCCGAACATGACGACCTAATTTGGGGTGAAGTTCTTGACGCTGCCCAAATCGTAGTCGGATCCCCATGCAACACTACGCTGCCAAAGGCGAAAAGTTGGCCAGGGACACCGTCAGAGCACGGGGAAACTTATTCTAACGCGACGCTGCTGTAATAGCCTCGGGAGCGACTCCCTCAATCCTTACCCTACTGAGAACCCACCCAACATACAGATCCAAGGTTTCCCCTCTGTCCTGCCACTAGAGCGGCCGGTGGAGGGAGATGGAACCAGTGGTAGCGCCGACGGCACACAAAGGTATCTGCTTGCCTGGCTAACCCTAACCGCTCACCGCCTCCCC
>NC_041391.1:240665853-240667837 GCF_002162155.2 Triticum dicoccoides
CCGTGATGAGGTTCTTGGAGTTAGAAGGTACTCCTACCTAACAGAGAAGGTAACACATTTTATTGTCAAAAAGAAGGAGAAAACGAGCCCACTTTGGCTTAAAAGCCAAAAAAGCTCCTAAATAGGGGCTTTTGGCATTGGCTTTTGGACCAAAGTGTGAAGTTGTTAACTATTCTCCTATCAGTGAAGCCAGCGGGCTGGACTTCATATCGGAAGACGCGGGTATTTTTCGAGTCCAAAATTTTCCATAGAATGGAAAGAGCCATTGACAACCAAATCTTGTTGCCAAGGTCAACCAGAGAGAGGGCGCCCCAGATGAGATGAAAAATCTTCCATAGAATGGAGAGAGAGAGAGAGGGAGACTCTGGTGGGCAATCCTGTTGTCGAGGCCAATTGGAGGGGGGCGTCATAGATGAGGCCTAACTAGAGAGGGAACATCCTAGATGAGGTTGAAGACGGTGGGTGCAGAATAACTCAAGTCTTCTCAGACCTGAGTAGCATGTGATCCATGTGCAACGCATCCTCTAATGATGCTACAAGCCAGGATGGGATGCAACAAAGGTTGGTGATGCATTGCATGATACAAAAGTTGTAGATGCAGCACGCGACTCTATCTATGGTTTGGTTATAAAGATGGCGGTGACACATTTTCGTTGTGTGGATTTGGAGTTTTTTCTTTTGACTTTTTTGGATTTGAAGTTAGATGGTTTTATTGTAGAGAAATGGAGAAGACAACACATTTCGCATCTAAAAAATAGCATGCTTGTTGTCTTTGATGGAGGCCCGCCCTTGTTGGAAGGAGTAATAAGGAGGATCGTGGACGAGGGGAATGCTTAGCATCAAGCGGGACTGCTCAAAGGAGATTGGATTACCATCGCTGCTGAGCTTCTACGGTGGACGAGACGTGAGTAGTTGTAGTAGGAGTTGTGTGTGGTAGTTGGAGCCATGGCTCAGGGTGTTCTTAGTTTCATTGTAACACCAAATGTGGACTTTGGGTCCTTTACACCAAATGTTGATGCCAAATCTAGTAGACCTTCTTGGAGTACACGCCAAGTCCTCGGTGAAGATCGGTATGCACTGGTCATAGGCCTCCGGAGTCGTTCCCCATCAACGGGCCATCAGCTCGGCCCATGGACTAGGCCAGCTAGGATAGGACCCCCTAGTCCAGGACACCATCAGAGCCTGGGGAAACTTATTCTAACGCGACACTACTATAATAGCCTCGGGAGCGACTCCCTCAATCTTAATCCTACTGAGAACCCACCCAACGTACAGATCCAAGGTTCCCCCTCCATCCTACCATCAGAGCGGCCGATAGAGGGAGATGGAACCAGCGACAACGCTGGCGGCACACAAAGGTATCTGATTGCCTGACTAACCCTAACCGCTCGCCCCCCATGACGAGGTTCTTGGAGTTAGAAGGTAGTCCTACGTAACAGAGAAGGTAACACTACAAAAAAAGACACATCCGTGACATTTCGGGCCGAACAAATTTTTTTTCTGTCATACATATGACACTTCTATGGCGATAATTGTGACAAAACCCGATATCATCATAGATGTGGTGGGCTCCTACTTCTATGACAAAAAATCATGACAGAAAATGGGCTTTTCGTCCTGGGCGGGCCGGAGATGCACCTGCATGACATTCTTTGGGCCGTCCATGACGGAAAAAACTGTGGTAGAAGCGAGGGCGAGGAAAATTTTAGGGAGTTCCCAGTTACGGTGGGAGGTCGGGGGCCGAGCGATGCGCGTTTCTCTCATACATGTACGTGCGTGTGTGTGAGGCGTTGGCTCCAACTGAACCCGGGAGAGGCGTTGGGCTCTAACTGAACCTGAGAGATTGCACTGCAGGCTACACGTTACTGAACCCGAGCGATCGATTGATGGCTGTTAACTGAACCCGATCGAGCGATTCCTTCGCTACTGCTGCTAACTGAAGCCGATCGATGCTGCCTCTAGGATGAACAATGAGCGTTGCGGG
>NC_041391.1:240667924-240672629 GCF_002162155.2 Triticum dicoccoides
TGGTGTGGAGGGCTAGATGAACAGTAGACAGTGGAGGGGTGGCCGTGGAGGGGTGGTTGAACAGGACCCCGTGGTGTGGAGGGCTGGATGAACAGTAGACAGTGGAGTGGTGCCCGTGGAGGGGTGGTTGAATAGTAGCCGGTGGAGTAGCGTGCGGTGGAGGCTGGATGAACAGGAGCTCATGGAGGCTAGAGGAGGTCGATAGTAGCCCGTGGAGGCTGGAGGAGGTCGACGGTGGAGATGAACAGTATCCCGTGGAGTCCCGTTTTGTGGTACGCCACACCCCTCCCGATGAACAGGACCCTTGTTTCGATCGTACCGCTCCAACACAAGTCCGTTTCATCCATTTTGCGGTACGCCACACCCCTCCCGATCAACAGGACCCCCGTTTCAACCGTAGCGCTCCAACACAAGTCCGTTTCGTTTGTTTTGCGGTACGCCACACCCCTCCCGATCAGCAGGACCCCCGTTTCGACCGTAGGAGGTCTGTTTCCTCTGTTTTGCGCTACGCCACACCCCTCCCGATCAACAAGACCACCGTTTCGACTGTAGGAGGTTCGTTTCCTCCGTTTTGCGGTAGGCCACACCCCTCCCGATCAACAGGACCCCCGTTTTGAACGTAGGAGGTCTGTTTCCTCCGTTCTGCGGTACGCCAGGCCTCACTTCCATCGCCTGTTCCGTCCAAGCCCTCCTGATGAACACGACGACGCATTCTGTTCCGACCCAGCCGGTTGGCTCCCACGCATTCCGTTGCCTCTTGATGAACACGACGCATTCTATTACCTCCCCATGAACACGACGCATTCCGTTGCCTCCCCATGAATATGACGACAACGCTGTTTCTCCGTTCCGACCTAGCCATGTACACGAGCCCTCGCCGTACGTATGCGTGAGTAGGCGTTCGAGACCTCGCCCGTATGTACACATACGTGGCCGTATTTTCTTTCTTGCACCCTGGCCGCTGTATTGTCACGCCCAATATGCGACCCTATCCAAAAGGAACTCGAAGGTCCCACCAAGGATAGACCCGCATATTGAAACGCTTTTGCAAGGTGGATATCATTACATCAACATTACATAATAGATGGGGATACATACAAGAGGCATACAATGCCACACGAATACAACATCATCATACATAAGATCAACATCCGACTACGGATGGAACACAAACAGAAACTCAAACGACATCCACCCTGTTAGCCCAGGCTGCCGACCTGGAACCTATCCCCTGATCGAAGAAGAAGCAGAATAAGAACTCCAAAACAAGCAAACATCGCTCTCGCGTCATGACCATCGCATAACCTGTACCTGCAACTGTTGTTGTAGTAATCTATGAGCCACGAGGACTCAGCACTCCCATTACCATGGGTATCAAGAGTAGCAAAGCTTAAAGGGAAAGGAAGGGGTAAAGTGGTGAGGTTGCAGCAGCGGCTAAGCATGATATGGTGGCTAACATACGCAAATGAGAGTGAGAAGAGGAGCAAAGGAACAGTCGTCAACTAGTAATGATCAAGAAGTGATCTTGAGCTCCTACTTACGTCAAACATAACACAGAAACCGTGTTAACTTCCCGGACTCCGCCGAGAAGAGAGCATCACGGCTACACACGCGGTTGATGCGTTTTAATTCGGATCTGGTGTCAAGTTATCTACAACCGGACATTAACAAATTCCCATCTGCCACATAACCGTGGGCACGGTCTCGAAAGTTTAATACCCTGCAGGGGTGTCCCAACTTAGCCCATGATAAGCTCTCGCGATCAACGGAGGATATACCTTCTCCCAGGAAGACCCGATCAGTCTCGGAATCCCAGTTTACAAGACATTTCGACAATGGTAAAACAAGACCAGCAAAGCCTCCCGATATGCCGACAAATCCCGATAGGAGCTGCACATATCTCGTTCTCAGGGCACACCGGATAGGTCAGCCTACGAGTAAAACCAACCCTCGAGTTGCCCCGAGGTGGCCCCGCAGTCTGCCCGTTTCGTACCAACACTCGAAGGAGCACTGGCCCGGGGGGGTTAAATAAAGATGACCCTCGGGCTCCGGAAACCCAAGGGAAAAAGGGCTAGGTGAGGCAAATGGTAAAACCAAGGTTGGGCCTTGCTGGAGGAGTTTTTATTCAAAGCGAACTGTTAAGGGGGTCCCATAAATCACCCGATCGCGTAAGGAACACAAAATCCGGGAACATAATACCGGTATGACGGAAACTAGGGCGGCAAGAGTGGAACAAAACACCAGGCATAAGGCCGAGCCTTCCACCCTTTACCAAGTATATAGATGCATTAATTAAATCAGAGATATTGTGATATCCCAACATAACCCTCTCCACCATGGAGCAATCTTCAACTTCACCTGCAACTAACAACGCTATAAGAGGGGCTGAGCAAAGCGGTAACATAGCCAAACAACGGTTTGCGAGGAAGGGTGTCAAAGGTTAGAGGTTCATGGCAAATTGGGAGGCTTGAAGAGCAAATGATAGGAAGCACAACATAGTGATAGAACGAAGCAACTAGCATAGTAATGATAGTAGTGAGATCCAGGGTAGCGTTCATCTTGCCTGAAATCCCGCTAGGAAGAAGAACGAGTCCATGAAGAAGATGAAGCCACGAAGACAAACCAAGCGTAGACGAACGAATCCTCACGATCGCAACGAAACGGGAACTATCGAGAAGAAGCACACAACATGGTAAACACACCACACATAGACAAGACATGATGCACAACAAGCATGATGCATGGCAAAGCTACATGGAGCTACTCATGGTAAGAGATGATGCAAACAAGAACCACACATCAAGGCAAGTTTAAATGAGGCCGGAAACAACATATAACCATTCCGGTAAGTCCTCATATGCAAATTTAGAAATTGGTCCAGAACTAAATAAACCTTATGTTCAAATTGTTAAACAGCAAGTTAAGATGCACCAAGATGATCTACACGAAATTCTAGTCAAGTTACATATAAAGTTCATTGAATTCGGAGCTACGGCCTAGAAGATATGAGCAAAACAAGTTAAACATGGCATTGATGCAAAATGCATCCAAACATCAAACAAACATCTCAAAACAAGGATGCAACATGATAATATGAAACTACATGCAATTCTAAGCAAGTTTCATATAGACCACACTCAAAACGGAGCAACGGTTCAACACATACACTCTATACAAGTTTAAAGGACAAGCTGTCCAAAACAGCAACTAGGCATCTTGCAAGCATCAAAACAATATGCTACAGCACCTCAATATAAAAACAAAAGGCATGGACATGATTTCAGGTAAATCATGACAAAACATGAACACTGAGCTATCTCTAGAAATCACTAGAACATGCTCAAAAGGACATGACAAGATTGCAAATAATAACAGTTTCAGTCATTAGCAGAAATAACATCAGGTTGCAATTTTTAGACCTATCAAACAACATGCTACATGAAATTAACATGGCAAACAAAGGAATGGTAGGAATCTACTAATCTCATATAACAAAAGTCCCTTACTGACCATGAGCCAAAAAGGCACAACAAATACGATGGCACCCATGTAAACATGGCAAGTTATATGATAGATTCATACATGGCAGAAACAGCAATAAGTAGGCATGTTGGTCAGCTTGTACCACTCACCACAGAGAAACACATGGCATGGAAAGGTACCCAACAGTAAAAGACATGTTTATGAAGCTAAGAATGGCAATAGGAAGTTCATAGCATGCTTGGATCACTAACAACAATCATGGCAACATTGAACTTAATGTTAACAGACTGACAACAACATTATTTAGCAAGTTTGGAGCAAGATAACAACATGTTACAGCAGGCTATAAATGCAACCAGGGGCATGAATGGATAGAGCATGACATGTATAACAAAACATCCTTAGTGAACATCTCCAGATTATGCATAGAATGACTTGTAGCAGCAGGTTTACATAGCATCATAATATAACAAATTCTGTCTAGCAAAACAGCAACAACAAGTACCCCACTTAACAAGGTTGATGCACTCACTACACAACTCACAAAAATACATGGATTGCACCTCTGTAAAGATGGCATGATTTAGTTCAAAACACATGTAGATCTCATGCTCATAAGATGCACACATCAAATGCAACAAAAATGTCAAATCATCAAGTTATAACAGTTTCAGCAGATTAACATCATATAGCACTCTTGCAACAATGATTTGGGCATCAAGATGACCTCAAACAAGCATGGAGCAATGGAATGAAATGAAGAGCATCTCACGGAGCAGTATGCAGCAAGTTATGATGCGATGAACAGGGGACCATACTGCAAATATATTTTGGGACTTAGGAAAAAATCGGGGTCAACCTCCGAATCTGGATCGGGCGCGGTTGACGAGGTTCGCCGGAGAGGATGCGGTGGCTGGGGCAGGGGAAGGTCGCCGGAGGGCCTCGGCGCGGAGGCGGCGGCGCCGGAGATGCGCTGCGGCGGCGGGCGGTCGGCGGCGGAGGCGAGCGCCCGCGAGCGGGGCGGCGGCCGGAGCGCTCCCGGCCGGCGGCGATGCGGGGCGGGACGCCGGCGGCGGGGCGAGGGTCAACGGAGACCTCCGGTGGCGACGTTGCATGGCGGCGGGGCCGCGGACAATGGCGGCCGAGCAAGAGGCGGCGGGGCACGGGCCCTCGCGCGGGCGAGCGCCGGCGGCGGCGTGCGAGCCGCGCGGGCCCAGCTCGG
>NC_041391.1:240672865-240673816 GCF_002162155.2 Triticum dicoccoides
GGGCCCCGCGGGCCGGCGGCGGTGGGAGGCGGCGAATGCCATGTGGTGCGCTGCGGTTGGAGGGGGGAGCGGGGCGGACGCGTCCGGCAGCGGTGGAGGGGGAATTTTTAGGGTTTCATCCGTGAATTTCGGGGGGAGGCACATATAAATAGGTAGAGGGAGCTAGGAGAGTCCAAATGAGGCACGGTTTTCGCCCACACGATCGTGATCGAACGACCGAGAGCATGGAAGGGGTTTGGATGGGTTATTGGGCCACTTTGGAGGGGTGTTGGGCTGCAAGACAAAAGAGGCTTTTACGGTTACCCGGTTAACCGTTGGAGTATCAAATGACCTCCAAATGGCACGAAACTTGACACGCGGTCTACCGGTGGTGTACCAAGGCCACTTGGCAACCTTCGGGCCATTCCGAGAAAGTTTCACACCCGCTCACGATAGGAGACAAAAGGGGAACGCCGGAGGACATAGGAGTGCCGGATTGCAAAACGGACAACGGGGAAAATGCTCGGATGCATGAGACGAACATGTATGCAAAATGAGATGCACATGATGACATGATATGAAATGCAGATGATGACATGGCAAAGTGCAACACGCAAGCACATGACATGGCAAGGACGGCGAATAACTGGCAGACACCTGGCGCCTCTACTATGACACATGCGCGCCTCTACATCCACCAGTATATATGTACGTACATGTTCACAACCAAAATGACAACTCTACATACGCTTCGACCAGGTGGGTCCCGACTGTTAGGCACTTCCTTGTGTGCGAAGATGTAGCTGGTGGGTCCCAGCAGTCAGGGGGGCAAATCGTTTTTTAGACACACTTCCTTGCGTGCGAAGATGTAGCTGGTGGGTCCCAGCAGTCAGGGGGGAATCGTTTTTTTTGCCCGGACGCACTTCCTTGCATGCGAAGATGTAGCTGGTGGGTCCCAGCAGTCAGGGGGGC
>NC_041391.1:240674075-240682310 GCF_002162155.2 Triticum dicoccoides
TTTTTTTGCCCGGACACACTTCCTTGCGTGCGAAGATGTAGCCGGTGGGTCCCAGCAGTCAGGGGGGCGAACCGTTTTTTTGCCTGGACACACTTCCTTGCCTGCGAAGGTGTAGCTGGTGGGTCCCAGCAGTCAGGGGGTGAATCATTTTTTTGCCCAGACGCACTTCCTTGCATGCGGAGATGAAGCTGGTGGATCCCAGCAGTCAGGGGGAAATGTTTTTTCCGTGAAATACAATGGCCCGTCCGATGGGTCCCAGTTGTCAGGTGGAGGAATCATTATTTTCCGTGTAATAAGGAGGCACTTCCTTGCTGCGGTCGTGGACCCACCTGTCAGCTTCTCCACGTACAGTCCACGTCCGAAGGAAGACGTTCCTTGACCACGTTGACCAGGCCGTGCCGAGAGCACCACGGCGGTGGACGACGGCGAGGCCTAGGAAGGGGACGATGCGGAGCCGGGGAAGACGCGGCATTGGAAGCCGGCGCGGAGAGGAGTATGAGGGTTCACTAGTTTGGCTGTGGTGTGAGGCTGCCATCGCCGCAGGCCTGGCCAGCGGTGGGAATAGTAGGGGGCGGTGAGGCCTCCGCGGCAGCACAGCCGGTCATGGGAGGCAGGAGCATGCGGCACGACCGGCGCTGCTTTGGGCGGCTGGAGCAAGAAGACCAGAGGTTGAAGAAGCACTACGGTCGTTGGATGGACATCATACGGTCACTGGAGCTAGAATCGTTCATATTGACTAAGTTGACAAAGCCCTCCGTCCCCGTCAACTTAGTTGGCCCACAAGTCATCCTCCCACTATGGTGGATCCCAGCTAGCAGGGGGGTATTCATTTTTTTTGTGCGTAATAAGGAGGCACTTCCTTGCATGCGAAGATATGGCTGGTGGGTCCAACATGTCAGCGGGGGGAACGTTTTTTTCGCGGAATACAGAGGCCCTTCCGGTGGGTCCCAGCTGTCAGGTGGAGGAATTATTATTTTGCACGTACACTCCACGGCCGATGGATGTCGTTCGTTGACCATGTTGACCAGGCCGCGCCGAGAGCACCATGGCGGTGGACGGCGACGAGGCCTAGGAAGGGAACGACACGGAGCCGGGGAAGACTCGGCAATGGTTGCCCATGCGGTGGGGATTATGAGGGTTTACTGGTCCCGCTGCCGTCGCCGGAAAATAACAGGAGGTGTGGGTGAGTAGAGGAATGGCCTGGCCAGCAATGAAGTAGGGTGGGGCGGTGCGGCCTGTGCGGCAGCACAGCCGGCCACGGGAGGCGGGAGCAGGCAGTCCCACCGGAGCTGGTTTGGGCGGCTGGAGCAAGAAGATCAGATATTGAAGAAGTAGCACAGCCGTCGGATTAACATCCAACGGTCACTGCTGCTAGAATCGTTTGTGGACTAAGTTGACAAAGCCAAAGTACACGTCAACCTAGTAGACCCACAAGTCAACCTCCAAATCTGTCCCAAACAGCATACGGCCCGAAATTTCTAGCCAGATTCAAATTAACTTTAAATCTAAATATACCTTAATTTAAATTCAATGAAATTTTACCCGCACAAAAACAATGAAATTTAAAATATCAAAATCTGAAAGAAAACAATATTTTGGAACTAATTGCCTGTTTGTTGTATTTTTTCATTTTACAGCCCATTTATTATTACTTATAGCCCATTTCTTATTACTTATAGCCCATTTCTTATTACTTATAGCCCATTTTCTGGGCAAAATGCATCCCCCCTCGTCTTGAAAGATTTCCGGCCCAGTAGAGCATAGAAAAGCAAGCAGACCTATGTTGGTTATTCTGCAAAAAACAAAATAGCTGGCTAGCCATTTTTCAGAAAGGAAAAAACAAACTGGGCTGGTCATGTGCTAAACATATGAAATAAAAGCCTGGGCTAGACGGGCCAGGGGTCCCGCACAACCCAGTTGATACCCTTCTCCATCCCGAAAAACCAAAATTATTGCGCGCGCTGCTGGGTCCCTACTATCATCCTCACCATGTACAGTCATCTCCTTATTCCTCTCGGTTGTTGACCATGTTGACAACACCGAAGGACGGCGCCGCGGCGAGCGAACCAAGGCATAGGACGATGGTGAGGCCTCGGACGAGAATGAACAGGAGCCGGGGAAGATCACAGCCAGCCGTGGGAGGCGGGAGCAGGCGGTCCCGTCGGCGCTGGTTTGGCTTTGGCGGCTCGAGGAAGAAGAGACTGAAGAAACGCGACAGACGTTGAATGTCAATCCAACGGTCAAGGTTGGCATAATTGTTTGTTGACTAAGCGAACACCAAGTAGCATACTTTTTTATATATAGGAAGAAAACTGCGAGGAAAATGCGTTCGTCTGCCGTCCTTCTCACAGGGAACGTGTGCCACATAAGTGACTAGCACCCTTGGTTTTCAACCGAGAGGTCTTGGGTTCGAGTCCCACGAACTCTCAATTTTGTCCTCCTTCCTTCCTCGCAAAAAAAGGGAAAGAAAATCAAAGACTTGGGAAGGCGTACAGAACAAGCTAGTGTACCAGTAAAGAGACGTTGTCGAGTTTTAGCAAAAAGAAAGACGTGCTCCTGTAGCTGGTTCGAATCCAAACCTAGAATATGACTATATATGGTGCTATGCTACTTTGCAAGTAATGAAACTGACATATCCAGCGTTCGCTTCTCCTCTTCTCTACTTACTTTGCCTAGCATCAGAAGCTCTAGCCGCAGCAACCATGTCCGCTGGCTGCTCGTCCACCTGTTCTTCAGCAGGCAACAACCAGATATGCGCCAAGTCGCCACCTGTACCGTCGCTTGTGGGTCTCATCACACCCCCGCCGGCACGCGCACCGCAAGCGATTGCTCATCGCAACCCGCCGCCGTTGGTGTGGTGCCACTGCTACAAATCACGTAGAGTCATCCATCGCGTCTCAACCACAATCCGCAACCCTGGCCGAGTCTTCTACAAATGCCCGAATCATGTGGTAATAATATGTTTAAGTGTTGTTCTGCTGCTTTCAGTTGCTGATTTTTTTAATAGTTTGGTTGATGATCTTCCAATTTGATTCGTGCAGAAAAGGGAAGATTCGTGTGATTTGTATTTCTGGGAAGTTGCTGATGTGGGGGAATGCAACTACGCTGATTATTTGGTTAGCCGAGGAATCCCAATACCAGCAGGTTGGGGTGTTGGACAAGTAACTGAAGGAACGGCAGAAGAGGAAGATGCAGAGCAGAAGGTTAAAGATGCAGTTCCTCTGATCATGGCCAAGCAACAGCTGCTGAACGGCCTTGACAGCAATGAGGAGATGAAAGAGCTTGTGAAGATAATGGGCAAAATCGATGTGCTCTGTAGGATGATTGTCTCTTTATTTGCAGTATATGTAGCACTTGTGATGTATTCAGTGGCTACGACATGAGCACTTTGATGAAACTAGTAATGAATGAAACCTGTGTAGCAGGCTGGCGTAGTGCTGTGAACATCTAATGATTTCTATTAACGGAAATCAGGGGGTATACCCTTTTGCTCATATAAATAAATAAATAGCAGAGGCCCTGTGAACATCTAATGATTTCAGCTTTGTTCTCATTCGAAGACATCGAGCAAATTGCAGTCCAGCAGCAAACTATGTCATCAAATTCAAGTTTCATAGCCAAACATGAGTACAAATAAACAACAATGTCATCATGTTTTAGTTGTTATACAATGACCAAACACAAATCAGCATACATAACAAGTGATGTTCTCACAGCAAAATACTAAACAACATGTTCATCAGGTTTTAGTTGTAATAGCAAACACAATTTCACATAGTAGATAAAAAACATCTTCTGACAAGCAAATACGACAAAAGCAATGTAATCATCATCCGCAGCAGCAACGTCAACATCTTCGCCTTGTGTATCAGTCTGAATCATAATTCCCCACGATGTCATCTTCTTCGTCCTCAACGTCCTCAAACGTTGGCTTCTTCTTGATCAACTCTTGTATGTCCATAGCACGACAGGCAATCTTTTCGCCGGCGTCATTGACGTGATGGTTCCCAAAGATATTAGGAACATCTGTGTTATGTTGTACATCAGGAGCAGTGTAAGCATCATCTTGTTATGCAACTTCATTAAACGAATTCCTCTGCTCAAACCTTTGCAATACTCTCCAGTCATCGCTACGTGCAAATGTGTCTTCCAAGAAAAATATTGGTGCTGCTTAATTTGCCAAAATAAAAGGCTCGTTGGTCTGGTACGCCGCCTTTACATTGATGGATTTGAAATAATCATCAACTCTGGGTTTTGCGATCCTGGAAAACAGGTTATACCAACGACAGCACAACAGAACCACACACCGATGATCCTCGAAAATGGAGATATACTGCAACTGAACAACGTCTGTTGTGTTAGTATATATTTTAGTTGTCTCTTTGTCATACGTATCCGTGCTCATGATGGCACAGTTCTGTGTCTTCCTGCCTTCGTCTCGTGCAAGGGTGATGTAGCGCACATCTCCAACAACGCAAGATTCATAATGTCTTACCCGAGTATCAGGACCCATTGCTAGTGAGTAAAGGGCATCATCAACTACCTGCCCATCCTCCCGCATCTTCTTAACCTATGGTTAGAAAATAGACAAGTTGGTCATCTTATGTACTCAATATATTAAAAAAACTGACAGTGCACTTCAAAAGCTTACATGGTTCTTGAACCATTTCGCAAATCCTGCCATAACCAGTTTGTCAATGTTTCTTGGATTTTGCAGCAGTAACTCCTCTTTGTAGATGCTGCACAACATAGTGATCGCGTCAAACATCTAAATATATAAGAATGTGCTGCAAGTTTAGTAGATTACGATGTATAAGCTACAGTACTGCACTTACTTGATATAAGGTAGTATCTCAGGACAGTTATTCAACACATACCAAACCATTTTGTCCAAATCTTTAGGTTTGTCCTCTTGTCGACTCTTCCTTGTAACTTGAACAGAATAATCGAAAACATTGAGCCTGGGATTGTCTTCACCCACCTCTTTGCTAAGCTGATCAGTTGTTTCAATGTATTTTGAGCAGAATGTCAATGCTTCTGTAGCAATGTAGGCCTCTGCAATGGAACCCTCGGGCCTAGCTCTGTTCCTAACATAGCCCTTGAAATTGCCTAGCCGCCTTTCAATGGGGTACATCCAGCCATACTGTACTGGACCTCTAAGTAGTGCCTCATCAGGTAGATGAACAGCCAAATGCACCATCACATCAAAGAAGGGTGGAGGATATATCTTCTCAAGGTCGCATAGGATAGTTGGTATGTTGTCTCTAAGACGCTCCAAAGCATCTGTCCTGATATTTCTACTGCAGAGTTCCCTGAAGAATTGTCCCAACTCTGCAACTGCTCTGTATAAGTTAGGGCGTCCCAATCCTCTAAGGATAACAGGTAAAACCCTTTGAAGTAGGACGTGGTAGTCATGAGTTTTCAACCCTTGTACCTTGTTTCCATCTGCACTGACTCTCCTTTCAGGGTTGGAAGCAAATCCATGTGGGAATCTCACACATGACAAGACCTCGCAGAATTCTTTTCTTTTTACCTTGTCCAAGACGTACACAACTGGTGCCATATCCCGTGGTTTACCTTCATCTTGCACCTGCAAATCCTTTATGATACCCAGGTGTGTCAAATCAATCCTAGATTTTAAGGTATCTTTCGTCTTGCCTTCAATATTAAGAAGTATGCCGATAATGCTGTCACATATATTTTCCTCGATGTGCATCACATCAAGATTATGCCGCTGATCCAAATCTTTCCAATACTCCAAGTCCCACAAAGTGGACTTGCGGGTAAACAATAATCTCTCTTCTACCCTGCCATGCTTCCTTTTCCCGCTACCATTACCAGGATGGTTTCCTGGTGTAATATGTATGACCTTCTCTAATTCCACTTGCAACTCATCGGTGGTTAGCCTCTTTGGCGTATCACGGTTTTCATGCTTTGCATTGAACACATGTCTTCGGTATTTTCTAGGATGCGGCTTGTCCTGGGCAAGGAAACGATAGTGTCCAATGTAACAGATCTTGCTAAGTATTGCGTATGACAGCGGATTCCTCTCACAGCGAACACATGCATTGTAACCATGTGTCGTTTGCCCTGACATAGTGCCCAAAGCCGGATAATCATGGATGCACCAAATTATAACAGCACGAAGAAAGAAATCAGCTGGTGGGCTGCTATATAGGTCTCGAGTGAGAACACCCTTCCATAGCTGTTGAAGTTCCTCCACAAGAGGCTCCATGAACAAATCAAAATCCTTTCCAGGACTTTTTGGACCTGGGATGAGCAAGGCCATCATGTACTTTGATTCTTTGGTGCAGACATTTGGAGGCATGTTGTAAGGGATAACAAGCACTGGCCACATGCTATATGTGGCACTCTGGTGGCCAAATGGGTTAAATCCATCTGAAGCTAAGCCAAGTCTAATGTTTCTCGGGTCAGCAGCAAACTCTTTGTGTTTATCATTGAAGCTTTTCCACTCACTACCATGAGATGGATGGCTCATTACATTCTGATCTCTGTACTCCGGGTTCCTAGAATGCCACAGTACATCCTCTCTTGTTTCAGCATCATGAAACAACCTCTGCAATCTTGGTGTAATTGGAAAATGTCTCAGAACATTATGAGGAATCCTCTTCACAACATCCCCATCTTTCCATCTTGATGATTTGCATTTCGGGCATTCACTTAAGTTGGCATAATCCTTCCGGAACAGAACACAATTACTCTTACAAACATGGATCATATCATATCCAATTCCAACTGCACGAAGGAAATTCTTCATTTTACTGTAGGTGTGTGGCAGCTCAGACGCATCTGGGAAAGATTTGCGGAAAGCAGCCAACATCGCATCGAATGATTTGTTGGTCATTCGCTCATATGTCTTCACCTGAAGAAAGGTGACCATAGCTGAGAATACTGACAGCTTATTTCCTGGGGTGACAGCAACATTGCATTGTTCCAACATGCGGGCCCACCGTTTTTCTTCTGCAGGTGAAAGTTCACGGAATGCACGAGCATTTCGTAGCATTGTTTCAATGTTGGTCAAACTCACTGGCTCCACCACCACCACCTCCTCCTCCTCTTCCACCTGAGCATCAGGCAGATCAAGATGGTGATCTGCTGCTTCCACGTAGTCAATAACATTGACGTTCACAGCTTCACCATGATGAACCCACCTAGTATATGTGACCAACATCCCATACAAGTGTAGATGATTTTGCACAGTTGACTGGGGTCTTGTAACTGAATTCATGCAACTGCTACATGGGCAGAGCACATCTGATTTCGGACCACCGTACTCAGCTCTGATAAAGTTCATGAAGTTTTCAACCCCCTCGACATATGCAGCGGAGAATCTTCTAGCAGAAGTTATCCAAGTCTTGTCCATCTGTTAGACATACAAATTAGTTCTTCTACTAGATATTACAGGAAAAACTTATATGCTTTTTTATGAAGCCGAGAAAAAAATACCTAGGTCGATGTCTAAAGCTATGGCAGGATATTTGGACGAGCAGATCTAAGTAACGAAATATATGTAAAGCTAATTCAGCAAACAGATTTGAGTGCTAAATTATGGCAGGCTGTTTCAGCAGTCAATGAGGCCGAGCACACAGCCATCAAACTATCGAACGCCATCGCAACAACAAAGATCAAGTATAAAACGGTGTAGAGCTATTTCACCTAACAGATTGGCTACTAGACCATGGCAATCTACGTCACAATAAATATATGGCAGGATATTTTAGCAACTAATCAGCCTTGGCATGCCATCTCAGCTAAGCAGATTGAGTGCAGAACAGGGCAAGGAAGCTTCTTAAGCAGAGCATATTGACAGTAAACTACTTTGGCAAACAGTGAGATTAACAGCGTCTATCAGCTAACATTCAGTGCTACACCGACATGAACGGGGCCTCAGTCTAGAATGCGCATACCGTGGGAGGAGCTGACCACCGTGCGTCTCCACACGAACATCGCCAGTGGTGGCGGCGCTGAGCGCTGTGTGCCTCCACAAGAACGTAGCCAGAGGTGGCGGCACGGCTAGAGGACGGCAGTCTACGAGAGTGTACTGTGGGAGCGAGAGGATCTCCGTGCGTCCCCTCGACAAACCGCGGTGCCAACGTATCGGCGCGGTGGGGAGGGCGGCTTTGGCAGAGCGAATGGAGTGGAGGGGGACGGGGGGAGTGGGGTTTGGGGAATATTATTGGCTAGTTGGCCGAAGGGCGGTTGAATCGGATTTGG
>NC_041391.1:240682950-240694950 GCF_002162155.2 Triticum dicoccoides
GAGTCCCGGATTAGGGGGTGTCCGGATAGCCGAACTATCACCTTTGGCCGGACTCCTGGACTATGAAGATACAAGATTGAAGACTTCGTCCCGTGTCCGGATGGGACTTTCCTTGGCGTGGAAGGCAAGCTTGGTGATACAGATATGTAGATCTCCTACCATTGTAACCGACTCTGTGTAACCCTAACCCTCTTCGGTGCCTATATAAACCGGAGGGTTTTAGTTCGCAGGACGAACAACAATCATACCATAGGCTAGCTTCTAGGGTTTAGCCTCTCTGATCTCGTGGTAGATCTACTCTTGTACTACCCATATCATCAATATCAATCAAGCAGGAGTAGGGTTTTACCTCCATCAAGAGGGCTCGAACCTGGGTAAAAACATCGTGTCCCTTGTCTCCTGTTACCATCCGCCTAGACGCACAGTTCGGGACCCCCTACCCGAGATCCGCCGGTTTTGACACCGACATTGGTGCTTTCATTGAGAGTTCCTCTGTGTCGTCATCTTTAGGCCCGATGGCTCCTCCGATCATCAACAACGATGCGGTCCAGGGTGAGACTTTTCTCCCCAGACAGATCTTCGTATTCGGCGGCTTTGCACTGCGGGCCAATTCGCTTGGCCATCTGGAGCAGATTGAAAGCTACGCTCCTGGCCATCAGGTCAGATTTGGAAGCTTGAACTACACGGCTGACGTCCGTGGAGACTTGATCTTCGACGGGTTCGAGTCACAGCCAAGTGCACGACACTGTCATGATGGGCATGATCTAGCTCTGCCGCGGAACAGTGCCCTGGAGGCCGCACCAGTGTCCGCTCCGACCCTTAGCTCGGAGCCGACTGCGCCGATCGAGGGCGGGTGGCTGGACACCGCCTCGGGGGCTTTTATCTCTACGGCGATTGAGCCGAACACCAACCCTGTCCTTTGCGAAGCTCATGACTCCAAGGTGCCGGACTCCTCTCTGGACTCCAAGCCTTCTGCGCCCCTGCCAACCGTATCCGATTGGGCACCGGTCATAGAGTTCACCACCACGGACATCTTTCAACACTCGCCCTTTGGCGACATCCTGAATTTACTGAAGTCTCTCTCTTTATCAGGAGAGCCCTGGCCGGACTATGGTCAGCAATGTTGGGATGCGGACGGCGAAGAAATTCAAAGCCCACCCACCACCCACTTCGTAGCCACTATCGAAAGTTTAAACGACGTGCTCGATTTCGACTCCAAAGACATCGACGGTATGGACGACGATGTAGGAGATAAGCATGAACCAGCACCTATAAGGCACTGGACAGCCACCTCATCTCATGATGTATACATGGTGGATACACCTAAAGGAAGCGACGACAAGGAACAACGGGACGCCACGAGGGATCATTCCCTTGAAAAGCAGTCAAAACGGCGACGTAAGCGCCACTCAAAATCCCGCCTCGACAAAGACAGCAGCCATACAGACCCAGCCATAGAGCAGGGCAAACCGGTGGACGACGAACATGCTATTGAGCAACCGTCCGAACAGGACAATATGGATAAACAATCCGTCCCCGGCGAAGATAACAGTCCGGACGATCTCACGCCGGACAAGTTGCTGGAGCAGAAGAACCTCCACAAAAGGCTCGTCGCCACTGCGTGTAGCCTGAAAAAGCAGAAGGAGAAGCTCAAAACAGCGGAAGATGCGCTCAGAATCAGATGGATCAAAGTACTCAACACCGCAGACAAATACGGTGATAGTCGCCGAACAAAGAGCTACCCAAAGCGAAAACTACTGCCCGAATTTGATGAGAAGGCCGTAGAGCCCCCGCAATCAAAGAACAAAGAGACCACCCGGTCGGATAGACGACCCCATGGCAAACATAGAGCGGCAAACGGCGCCGCACACAAGCCGGCACACGATCCGCACACGGATTTGCATCAAAAAGATGGACCAATCAGATCTATCTACGGGCCAAGAAAGCAAGCTCTAGTAAGCAATGCAACACATCAAATATCCAAATATTACGGTACACCCAAATATAGGGGTGCCGCACACCCCCTATGTTTCATCGATGAGGTCCTGGATTATGAATTTCCAGCGGGATTCAAGCCCGTAAACATAGAGGCGTACGACGGAACAACGGACCCTGGAGTCTGGATTGAGGATTACATCCTCCACATACACATGGCTAGAGGAGATGACCTCCACGCCATAAAATACTTACCCCTCAAGCTCAAAGGGCCAGCCTGGCATTGGCTCAAAAGCCTCCCCGAAAACACCATTGGAAGTTGGGAGGAGCTCGAGGATGCTTTTCGGGCAAATTTTCAAGGGACCTATGTCCGACCTCCGGATGCAGACGATTCAAGTCACATAACTCAACAACCCAGAGAGTCAGCCCGAAAATTCTGGAACAGATTCCTTACCAAAAGGAACCAAATAGTCGACTGTCCGGGCGCCGAAGCCTTAGCAGCTTTCAAACATAACGTCCGAGATGAATGGCTCGCCAAACATCTCGGCCAAGAAAGGCCAAGAACAATGGCCGCATTAACAAGCCTCATGACCCGCTCTTGCGAGGGAGAGGATAGCTGGCTGGCAAGATGCAGTACTAGTGACCCAAGTACATCCGAAGTCAGGGATGGAAACGGGAAACCGCGACGCAGCAAGGACCAGAGCCGGACAGAGGGAAACAGCCCGAAGAGCACACAGTCAACACCGGATTCAAAAGCTCATGGCAGAATCATACAAAACTGCCTCTTAAGGATAACAGGGACGAGCTATCTAACTTAAACAAAATCTTGGACAAGATATGCCAAATCCACAGTAGTCCCGGGAAGCCTGCAAACCATACCCACAGAGATTGTTGGGTCTTCAAGCAGTCCAGCAAACTCAACACCAAACACAAGGGGCTCGACACACCAAGCGAGGACGATGACGAACCCCACAAGCAGAGCACCAGAAAACAAAAGAATTTCCCACAAGAAGTCAAAATAGTAAACTCACTTTACGTGACAAAAGGGAAAAACAGAATGGCGCCGATAGAGATACACGCCATGCGGCCTATCCCAGAGGAGTCTCGCCACTGGTTATTAAAACCAGTCACCTTCGACCATCAGGATTACTCTAGAAGTATCCAGAATGCAGGATGGACTGCCTTGATATTAGATCCGATAATCGACGGACTCCAATTTACACAAGTCCTAATGGACGGCGGCAGTGATCTAAACCTGTTATATCAGGACACAATCCGCATAATGGGGATAGACCCAACCAAAATTCGCCATAGCAATACTTCCTTTCAAGGGGTAATGCCAGGCCCATATGCCCATTGTAAGGGCTCTCTATTGCTAGAAGTTGTGTTTGGCTCACCCGACAACTTCCGCCGCAAAAAGTTAACCTTCCACCTCGCCCCATTCACAAGTAGCTACCAAGCACTACTGGGACGCTAAGCTTTCGCCCGCTTTAACGCAATACCGCATTATGCATCCCTTACACTTAAAATGCCCGGTCCGCGAGGCATCATCTCCTTAAAGGGAAATATCGAATGTTTCTCGAGCGCGGAAGATTGTGTGACTGCCTTGACAGCCACACACTAAACCGGCTTCACTAATCAAAGCACCTAAAACAGGTCGTTCAGACCCTGGACACGGGTAGACGAGTCCGGCGTAAACATACAAGGGCTTACTAACCGCGTACCCCCGCACAAGGGGCTCTGCGCATGTACAACAAGAGACAATAAAGCTCAATTTTATTCACTTTTTTTGAATCGTACCTTGTTTATTTAACATAACGTACACTTTCGCATGATCTTTTTCAACTAAGTTCCTCTCTTTTACAGATGAACACCGTGCTACACCCGTCCAGGATACGGCACAACGGAGACACAGGCGCAGACGTGCAGTAGGAACCCGTGACAAGGATTCTTTTCAGATTAAGACCCTGCGTAAACCTTTTTTACTGTCTCTTGTTAATACACATCCCTAGGTTTCTTGCTATAACCGAGGAGGAGGCTGGCGTTTTGGCATGGGCCACGTCAAAATTTTGCGCGTACCTGGACACCAGGGGCTTATTACCAAGGGCGTTGTTCGGCCCGTTTTCATAAAGACCGAATACCTTAGGGAGTGTTCGGTGTCTCGAGTTAGGCCTTATATGCATCAGCTCCGAATCATGTCTTTGGTCAAATTTTGGGTTTTCCCGGCTCCTGTGTTTTGCTGCCTTACGTTCCGCTCTATCGGCTAAGGCGGCACCAGGAGAACTACTGCGATTGTGCCCCGGTTCGGCCAGGCGAGCACCTCAGTAGAGAAAGCCGAAAACTAACTGTCATGATATAGCGTGAGACTGGTCAACCACTCGATGACCCACCGGAATCTTTAGGGTTCCTCCACCTTGACGAAGGGCCGTTTCCTGGTCAGGCACTTATGCGCCCTGAATTCGGGTGAACGCGGTGCCCCTAGGGGCTATATAGTAGCCCCACTGTCAAACTCCTATGGCTAAGTGAAAGTGATAAAGCATTATAGTCCGGTTGCCTAGTTTGCCGCGCTACCACCTCCTTTATAGTACCAAGACATTGGATCAAGTGTGAAAATGCGCCTTTTGCAAACACCCCCGCATTATATGCGTGGGGGCTAAAGCCGAAGACTGCCATCTTTCAGGAGGTATTTTAATTCTTGAAGGCACAAGTATAAAAAGCTTTTATATTTCATCGAAACATTGTTTCACTATAATACATGTTATTCAAACATAATATCCTTCGAGCACTGCGTCTCTATTAAACGAGCGCCCTGCAGAACTTCCTGAAAATAGTGCTAGACAGGTACTCGGCTTTCGTCTGAATCTTGGGATGCAACATCGACGGCCTTCATCTCCGCCCAGTATGCCTTGACACGGGCAAGAGCCATCCGCGCACCCTCTATGCATGCCGACCTCCTCATTGCATTGATATGCGGCACATCACCAAGGAACTGCTGCACCAAGCCAAAATAACTCTTCGGCTCGGGCCTCTTTGGCCACAAAAGACTCACGCATCCTTCATGGCAAGTCCGGATAACCTATTCAGCTCCGCCCATTCGGCCAAGTGATCAGTTAATGGAAGTGGGCGCTCTGGATTATGGAACTGTGACCAAAAAACCTTTTCCATTTCTTGATCCTTTTGATCTCGGAAGTGTTCGGCCGCGTCCGCGGCACTTGCCGCCAAGTCCAGATAAGCATCCTCCGCACTCCACAGCCGGTCCAACTAAGCATATTTAGGATCCATGAATTTCCTCCGCAGCAGAAAGGGCTTTCTAGCCGCGATATCTCCGGCCTGACGCAGCTCCTCCTTCATAGCTCTCATCGCAGAGCAAGCATCCTTGGCCTCGGTAGTGGCCTTCTTCAGGTCCTCTTGTACCGCTCGATCTTCTTTTTCAAGAAGCTTGCAGCGGTCGGCAACATTCTTCAACTTCATGGCCATCTCGGCCATTTCATTCTTGCTTCAGCAGTGAGCAGCCTGTTTGGCTTTTAGCTCTTCGTCCGCCTTCAAGGCAGCCGCATCACTCTTTCTGGCCTGCTCCTTAGCTCGGGTGAGCTCCACCCGAAGGTTCTCCATGGCAGCGGCACCATCTGCATCAAGCATACATGTTGTAAGGCACGGGCATCAAGCTCCCTTACCAGGTGTCCACGGAGAAATTGCATACCTTGTGACTCGTTAAGTCGCTTATTGACAAGCGCGATGTCGGCATCCGCCACGTCAAGTTGCCGCTTTAGTTCGGCAAGTTCATCAGTCCGGCTAGCCACCGGACCCTTCGCCACTTACATAGGACGGGCGACATATTATACCTGGGATTATGATCCTCGGCCCGCTGTCATTTTTTGACAACACACCGAGCCTCAGGGGCTACTATCTGCACAGGGCGCATTTTATATGTGGAACTGTCAGAAGGTACATCATTTTGCGTACCTCAAAACCTGTCAACAAACTTTCGACGGCTTTGTGCAATCTGCTCTCATTGGATGAAATCCTTTCAATCACCGTACCCATTAACGCACGGTGATCTTCTGAGATAGACGCTCGCACGAGCAGATCCTTCAGCTCCTCTGATCGTACACCAGGTGGTGCCGGACTGGTCCGATGGCCTTTTTCGAAGGCCGGACGTGGAGGGCTTTGGGGGGACATACGACTACCTTCCGGCCCTGCCAGACTCGAAGAAACCCTCCACGACGACACCTCAGGGTCGCTCGCCTCGCAAGACGGTACGGCAGGGGGAGGCGTTTCGCTCTCTATCATCTCTGGTCGAAGATCCCCCGAAGATGAGCTCTGCTGAGAAGGGCTGAGATCCGAACTACAAGGTAAAATTTTGGTTATCTTCATCAGAAATAAGGCAGGGGTATCCTTTATTTTAACTCCCCTTTTTACTTACGGCTCGGTGAAGGGCTGATCCCCTTGGGGGCACAATGCGGCCGAGGCATCTCTTGGTGCAAGACCCTCTGACGAAGATTTCTTCCCCCGCTTTGAGACCATGGTCTCCGGGTCTTCAGAGGCGGTCCTTTTCTTCCCTTGGATGGAGGGATTCTCGATCCCTCCTTTCCTGACAGCCTCCTTCACGGAGGCGGTAGCTTCCTTGTTCCCCCCTTCACCTTCTTCCGAAGGCACAACGTCCAGCATCCTGGTTAACACGGGATCCGACATGGTCTCAGGGAGGGGGGCCGGACACCTGATTAACTTTGCTTTCGCTATCCACTCCTGTTCAAGGGACAACTCTTTTGAGGGCAAATTCATGATAAATATGGGATAGCGTGTCCGGGTATAGGGCTACTTACTTGAGTATCCGGGCGATTGCAGCTCAGACCTGCGTCCTCGGTCAAGTCCGGACACATCGCTTGTGATCCGAAGAAAAGCTTATACATCTCCACGGGTGTTGCGCCCATAAAATGTTGGAGAGCTCGTGGTCCCTCCGGGTTAAATTCCCACAGGCGGAGGGGGCGACGTTTGCAGGGCAGGATGTGACGAATCAGCATGACCTGCGCTACTACGACCAGAGTGATCTCTCTCTCTCTAGGAGGTCTTGAATGCGGCCCTGCAACAGGGGCACGTCCTTGGACGGCCCCCAGTCAAGTCCTTTATTGACCCATGATGCCAGCCGCGGTGGAGGACCCGAGCGAAAGGCAGGCGGCGCCACCCATTTGGTGCCCCTGGGAGCTGTGATATAAAACCATTCTTGTTGCCATAGGCTGAGCTCCTCTAGGAAAGAGCCCTCGGGCCACGGAGCATCAGCATTCCTGCTTATAACAGCCCCTCCGCACTCTGCCTGCTGCCCCCTGATCATCTTCGGCTCCACTTTGAAGGTCTTGAGCCACAATCCTAAGTGAGGGGTAATGCGGAGGAAGGCTTCGCATACAACAATGAACGATGAGATGTGGAGGATGGACTCCGGATCCAAGTCGTGAAATTCCAACCCATAATAAAACATGAGCCCCCTCACGAAGGGGTCCGTCGGGAAGCCTAGCCCCCGAAGGAAGTGAGACACGAACACCATGCTTTCACCAGGCTTGGGAGTGGGAATAACCTGCCCTTGGGCAGGCAACCTATGCGAAATTTCGCCGGTTAGATACCTGGCGTCTCTTAGCTTTAGCACGTCTTCTTCCGTAGCGGAGGAAGGCATCCACCGGCCTTGCAGGTCGGAGCCGGACATCATCGAAGGTTTGAAGCGCTTGAATCTGGAGCTTTGGGTGTTGGAACTCGAGGCGAGGGGCGGATTCGATTCAGATTGAAAGAAAGGAGTGGAGCCTTGGTCTCTTTATCAAGAGGTTGAATACCAAGAGCCTTCCCCGTGACCGTTCGGGACTCGCCTTCGATAGAGGAGACGAGCCAACGGGCACGACTGGGTTACCCACGCATGTATTAATGAGAATCTCAGAATAAGGGGACACGATCTCTGCTTTGACAAGACGTGCCAAGGAAACCGCCTTGCTAAACGCGCTGAGGTGGGATAGTAAAAACAATTCGAATAAAGGCTTGGCCTTGGTGTGATGTCACGCCACGGGATACGTCAGCAGATTGAATTTGTGTAAATATTATTCTCTCTACGGTGGTATGTGGAACTTATTTTGCAGAGCCAGACACTATCCTTGTGTTCAAAATCTTCTATGAAATATTCGGAGGAGGAACCCGCCTTGCAATGCTGAAGACAATATGCGCGCTGGACTCGTCCTCATTGAAGCCTGGTTCAGGGGCTACTGAGGGAGTCCCGAATTAGGGGGTGTCCGGATAGCCGAACTATCACCTTTGGCCGGACTCCTGGACTATGAAGATACAAGATTGAAGACTTCGTCCCGTGTCCGGATGGGAATTTCCTTGGCGTGGAAGGCAAGCTTGGTGATACGGATATGTAGATCTCCTACCATTGTAACCGACTCTGTGTAACCCTAACCCTCTTCGGTGCCTATATAAACCGGAGGGTTTTAGTCCGTAGGACGAACAACAATCATACCATAGGCTAGCTTCTAGGGTTTAGCCTCTCTGATCTCGTGGTAGATCTACTCTTGTACTACCCATATCATCAATATCAATCAAGCAGGAGTAGGGTTTTACCTCCATCGAGAGGGCCCGAACCTAGGTAAAAACATCGTGTCCCTTGTCTCGTGTTACCATCCGCCTAGACGCACAGTTCGGGACCCCCTACCCGAGATCCGCCGGTTTCTCCAAGTGCAGTCCCACGTGTCAGTGAAGAGGCAAGCCGAAGCGCGTTCCGTTTGCATGAGCCGTGTGCAGGACCGAACGTGTGTGGGGTGCAATGCGACCGCGACAGGAGTGTTGTGAGTGTACCGCCTTTTTTCCTTTTAAACTAGGTGCTTCGCTCCCTCAAAAAAATTTGTTGCTTCGCGCGATCCATCGATACTTCTACTAGTAATCCGGTAATCCCGACTAAAACGACGCGACCGGGTCTTTTCCTGCGCGATATGCTGGGAGGTTGGCTTAGTTGGGTTTTGTAGGACGAGTAATGCTACACCTACGTAATCCCAATTACGTAATTAACGTAATGTGAAACATGTGAGTTGTTGATTGTAGATTGGGGGGAGGGAGGGGCCCACCACCATGAAAATCAGGGGAGGAGAGAGAGAGAGGCAATTTACGTTAACCCTTTCGTAGGTTCCTGTAGATGTAGAAAGATGTGAAATGTGTGAATGTGTAGTGGACGTACTATTGTTGTGCCTAAGATAATTTGTGTATGTATAGACCCTATGTGTTTATTATACTTCGCATGTTAGATTTTTCTCGGTTCAATAAAAAGCATAGTTGGTGATGATGGTGTGCCTGTCATCCTGCAATATAGGCCGCCCGATCTATATCTAACGGATAGGAAGGAAACTATGACAACTTACCCGCACTCCTCTCCACATTTGCAGATAAGGCTTTCCCTCGTTCATCCTTTTCTCCCACAAGATCTTGATCTTCCGTGCAACGCACGGGCATCTTGCTAGTACTCCTACAATATATATATATATATTATTGTGAAAGTTCATATACACCGGCCGAGATTAATGCAAACACGGCAGATTTTCATTACATTTCGAACTTTTATAGGACAGAAAAATAAAAGAAACCCGACCCTAAACCTATTCTACGGCGGCGACCGACGTCCTCCATTTGCGATCTCTATGTACGGGGGCGGAGTTCAAGAACCGTGAAGTAAAGGTGCAGTCTCCGGCGAGGAAGAGTAGAACACGGGATACGGACCGGCCAGTTGGCACACCATGCCCTGCCGCCTCCCATGCCCTACTCATCCTCGGAGGAGTCCCTGACCTCGGCGGTGCCGGACGTTGGACGGCGGCAAGTAGGACGCATGGCTGACGGTGCTTCCATCGTAGGCCGCCAGCGTGGCCACCGCTTGTGCGGTCACGTCCGCGTCTGGCTACGCCTCTATTGCATCACAAGAGGTGACTTGAGCGAGGGCGGCGACCTCGAG
This sequence comes from Triticum dicoccoides, assembly GCF_002162155.2. Lineage (NCBI taxonomy): Eukaryota > Viridiplantae > Streptophyta > Magnoliopsida > Poales > Poaceae > Triticum > Triticum dicoccoides. The sequence continues at coordinate 240,692,855 of NC_041391.1, forward strand.
CTTCATCCCCGAAGACAAGCTCTCCCACAGAGCGTTCGCACTTGCGGCCATGGCGGATGTGGTGCCAGGTAGGAGGACGATGTGGAGGTTAGCTGGGCGTTGCCGCTTTAAGTAGTGCATTCCGGTGAGGCCAAGCGTCCGGGTGCGTCATTAAGTCATCGGAGTTGGTTCCTCGGGCACCGAGCCTCTTAACGTTGACATACGAACGAACGACATGAATGCGGGCAGCTGGCGCCGACTGGGAACGCACCACGCGATGGCGCGAGGGACGAGGGTTTTGGTGTGCCAGGGTAGTTAGCTGCGGTCGTGGCAACATTGGAGATGCCCTTTGCTCACATGTGATCCCCGCATGTCATTGAAAAAGCAAGACGACCCGGCATGGTCTCAGGTCCAGAGGATGCAGTTGGCCACGCTACACCACTCCGCCGACGCGTCGCGGTGCCCCGCGCATCCTCGACGAGCCGGGTGTTGGTGTTTGTTTGGATTGTGGCCAAAGTGCACCTTACTAAAATTTTAGTCATGACCCAACGATTGGTCTTTGTTTGGATGGTTGCCATTTTTTTGGCATGCCAATGAACTCTAGCCAACTCTAGTTCATTTTTTTGCCAATGTCGGCCAAATCATGGGCAACCAATACCTCAACCAAAATTTTGGTCATGACCCAAAGATTGGTCTTTGTTTGGATGGTTGCCATTTCTTTGGCATGCCAATGAACTCTAGCCAACTCTAGTTCATTTTTCTTGCCAATGTCGGCCAAATCATGGGCAACCAATACCTCAACCAAAATTTTGGCTACCCAATGCTTTGATGGGGCAACCTTGGGCACAAACCAAACATACCGTTGGTCGTGCCACAGCACTAACGCCACCCTCGGCACACTGAAACTGACTGTGTCTAGCAATGATATGAGCGTGTCGCTCACCACGGTCGCCATGTCCAGAGGCGGTGCTGGAGCTGCGCCCCATTGTTGGCCCCAACGACCCACATGAACGGTTGTCGGTGGTGAGGAGGTCGTGGGCCAGCTCCTCCATTGGACTAGTCTGCGCTACGTCGTCCCGACGTGTGTACCCCACATGTCGGTTTCCCTGTTTTCCCGGCCATATTCGAGCGTTAGTGCTCCATGTTGCGCATTAGGCCTTTCACTATGTAGGCCAAGCGAGACAACTTATTGTTTATTTGAGCCGCTCAAGTATAATCATATGGCGTTTGCTTATTTCTCATTCCTCTCCAACCCTCTTCTCCATCGATCATGTCGCCCTCCAGTCGAGTCCATCCTCGCGCATGCCTCATTTGAACATTCCGCCGAGTATCATTCGCATGTACCCACCCTATCCTCTTTCAATAGATCTCCGGACCCCGAGATGAAATCGAGAGGGAACGAGTGGGGGCACGTGATACCTAAGGTGGATTCAAAATTTTGAACCGGTGATCATAGCATCCGCAAATCATATATAAAGGGTATTCAATGTTTGTTTCATTTTTGAACGTACAATATACTCCCTCCTATCCTTTCTAGTTTACATATAAGTTTTATGTGTAGTCAAAGTATCTCTACTTTGATCAAAAAGGTATGAACATTCAACAACGCCCAATCAATATTGTTAGATTCGTACGTACTCCTAGATTTGTACTCAAGATGGTTTCCAATTTGACTATTGACAAGATTAATAGTACATGAGATGTATAATGTGAAAATTATATCATTGGAAACTCCTTTCACATACGAATTTGATTGTATGCTTTGTGTAAGTTGCATGTCATATATTATTACTCTAACATTTGGTCAAAGTTAGCCTCAAAAAACGCATTAGACCCTATATGCTTTGTGTAAGTTGCATGTCATATATTATTACTCTAACATTTGTGTAAGTTGCATGTCATATATTATTACTCTAACATTTGGTCAAAGTAGTATAGTGGAAGTGGACCTCTGACGTAGGTATCCCTGCCTTACCCTCCCTTTCGGTCACTTACTGGTGGACCCCATGCTTGCTAGGCCCCGCATGTTAGTTACTCAATGGGTTCGGCCACGTCAGGGGATCCTCATCCGTAGTATACTCCCTCTGTTTTTATTTACTTCGCATAAAATGGAGGGA
>NC_041391.1:240695074-240752700 GCF_002162155.2 Triticum dicoccoides
GGTTTGCTCTCAACTGCGGTCCCACAAGCGAGCGAAAACACAAGACGAAGCGCGTTCCATTCGGTGAGCGACGTGGAGGGTCCAGCGTGCCGGGCTGCAACGCGAACGCGACAAGAGCGATGTACAGTCAAAACCGATTAAACGGTCGTCACCGGAACCACTATTCACACCAGAACCTTCGCTGCTCGGCCTACGCCAGCCACTGCCCTAAAACCACACCAAATATCTAGCCCATTCCCCCACCTTACGATCCCCTAGCCAGCATCAAGCGTCCCCTAGTTCGCCGGAAAGCCATGGTGTGCCGCGAGATCACTTACTACAAGATGCTGACGCCGGAGCGCCGCGCAGAAATCGTGGTGGTGGTCGGTGCCACAGACCTCCGTTCCCAAGCTCGCTTTGCAGCGGGCCAATCCCCGAGTTCTCTGGAGCCAAACTACGAGGAGGAGGAAGCCGATCCAATGTTCATGGCGGAGGTCGTGGCGCAGAAGGCCCCCGATGGGTATGAGACGATCGATGTCGACTTCGTGCCCGCGTCTGAGTCCCCCATGGTGCAGGCGGACCAGCGGTTCAACATGGCGATACTAAAGGAGGACCGGGAGGCAGAGGCTCAACTCGACGCGGAGCGCGCGCATGCCGCTACCATCGAGGCTCTCCTGCAGGCAGAACCGGATGTCGTGGATGTGAACCGGGCGGTGAAGGCTCAACTTGAGGCGGAGCGCGCGGATGCCACTGCCATCGAGGCCCTCCTGCAGGCGGAACTGGACGTCCTGAACATGAACCGGGCGGCAGAGGCTCGACTCGACGCAGAGCGCGCGGATGCCGCTCTCATCGACGCCCTCCTACAGGCGGAACCGGACGTCCTGGACTTGAACCGGGCGGCGGAGGCTGGACTCGACACGGAGCGTGTGGATGTCGCTGCCATTGAGGCCCTCCTGCAGGCGGAACCGGACGTCCTTGACTTGAACCGGCTGTGCTCTAGTCTGTGCAGAGCGCCCGCACGCTCTGCTTGAACGAGTAGCTGGAGGCCGAGGACAACCTCGGTGCGGAGACACACGTCGGCAGCAACGGCTGGTTCGCGCCGGCAGCCAAAGACGACGAGGCCGTCTCTTTTCTTGAGCAGTGATAGTTTTTCTTTATGTTGTTGTTTTTATGGATCTTTTGCTCTATAAAAACATATATTTGTTATGCAAGTCGCCTGACTTTGGTCAGTCTACCATTTCAGGTGGTTGGATGAATATCCTATGTCTCCTAACCCTTCTTTCCTTCTTCCTCACCTCTTCTTCTTCCCCAACAGACCACCGCACGGGCCGTACGGATACTCCCCAACATGCAGTTGGATAAATATACTCTATGAACGAAAATTATGTGTCAGCGATAGGATGGCTGAGTTTGGTTTGTTCACATGCGACAGCACGTGTCAGTGAGGGTGCGTTCCCTTGGTTGGGTTTGCGGCATGCAGGAGCGACTGTGTGAGGGTGCGGTGCGACCGCGGCATGCAGGAGCGATCGTGTAAGGGTGCGGTGCGACTGCGACAGCCGTGCGCAAGTGTACCTCCTTCTCATTTTGAAAATTTTAGGCAAGCTTGGCAAAAATGTGTGGCGAAGTTTGGCAATGCAAGGCCTAGACCCAAACAGGATAAGTACGTACGTACTAGCAGTACTAGTGTTAAAAAACAAAGGCGGGGTTTTCCTTCGCGGGATTTAATCGATACAAATCCTCGTTTCATGTGTCAATTAATGTGTATTTTTTTCTCCAAAGACCAAAGAGCTAACCATCTCACTCCTCATCGCTTGATTAATGGAGCGCCATGCAAACCAACCTTCTCCCTTCCGCATGCATGCAAGGGATATTAATGTCCTTGGTTGCTAACCCCATCAATTTTGCCTCGATTAGTGTTAGTGGCCCTTTGCAAATTGTAATTTTGATATACTGGCCTTGTGTACAAAAAAATGGAGCTAGTAACTATATTTGACTTCCTTCCCCATTACGGTAACATCGACGATATCTTTTTTTTGTGGTTTGGCGAAGTGCGTTCGACGGAGAACACCATTGAGGGAGACCACGGTAAGTCGTTCGCAAGTGCCGCCTGCAAGCCGAGACAACCGCCATATTTGCATCCAGGAAGTCCTTTACTAGTACTACTAGGAGTACTAGTGCGGTGAGAGGTTTCTCGAAGAAGACGATGGAGAAGCGGAGTCAGCGAAGAGTGAAATGATGGTTGCTTCATCCGTGCTTTTGTGATTTGACGCCTCACTGCTTTGTGATTTGTGATAGAAGGGATAGGGGAGTAGACTCTGTGCTCTATACTGTACTACATGTGTCCAAGCATGGGAGAAAGAGGAGAGACGTTGAATTTTTCTATTCCTTCAATCAATCAATCAGGGAGCTTCGGTTCCATCTTTTTGGCTTTGGCAACACCATCCACAATGGTTCCCATGATGCCAAAAGCTATTTTCACATTTGGCTACACATTGTGGATGCCATTAACCGTACCACTTGGTTTTGCTCCTGTGTGCTATCTATACAAATCTCAATTATATTGATCTAAAAAATTATAGAATCAAGATTAGTAAAAAGGAGGTGATTTTGCCGCGCGGATGGCGGGGGAGGTTTCTTATTTGAGCAATGCTACATCCACGTAATGGTTTACGTAAAGTTACGAAATGATGTGATGTGGGACTATTTGATTGGATTAAAGGAGAGGATTAGGCCCACCCCACCTGAAAATCAGGGGGGCATATATAGATTAGATGGAAAGTATACGTAACAGCTAGGTAGCCCATTGTAAGTCTAGGATTAGGCTTCTTATTTTCGGAGGACGTTGTCCTGGCGGTTTGCTAACATGCGATCCCATGTGTCAGTGCTTTACCAAGCCGATCTGCGTCCCACATGAGGCAGAACAACAGCAGAAGCAACACGTGGTTAAGTTGAAGAAGATGAGGGAGAAGCGGATTCAGCAACGAGTGAAATGATGGTTGCTTCGTCCCTCCAACTTCTTTTTTAGCATTATTACTTCGTCCCTCCAACTTAACTGCGGGAAAGGTGCAGCTTTGTGATTTGACGCCTCATTGCTCATTACTACGCCGGCGCCATGACTGGGGTGCTTCACCCTGGCTGCTCTGCACTGTATTCCGGTATGGCACGTGGACCCGGTAGCTTGATGTCCCACATGTCAGCGAAAGGGACTAGAAGATTTATGAAAGCGAGCGCTCCAGTCTTACGACGGAGGAGTAGACGACACGACGTTCCAGTGAACTGTCACTTGTACTGTATAGTACTATAGTTTTGCTGTTTCGCATCATCGATACAAACCCGATTAAACAGGAAAGGGCGGGATTTTTCCCGCGCGGTAGATGATACTGGCCATACATTTCAAAGGCAATTTTAATGTATGCAAACTGAATAATTATAAGTAACAATATGATATCTAGTAAAACTAAAAACACATATGATTTATTGTGTTAGAGTGTAGTAGTAGTGTTGTATTGCATAGTTGTTAGATGTAACATGCGAGAACGTGTAAGATGTAGTTTTGGAGGGCCTATAGAGAGAAAAGCGTAATACGGTCACCGAACTTCAGAATAATCTGATTACGGTCACTATATACATTTTGCGGAGATTATACGGTCACTTGCTCACAGTTCAGCATCGGATTGCACTCTGTTGATCGGCCAAATAGTCTGCGTGGCACCATGTTGACTAGTTAAATTGACCACGTTCCTTGTGGGTCCCACCTGTCAGTTCGCATAGGGAAAAGGTCAGATAAACACAAATTTACGCAGGCGCGACAAGGCTCCAACCCGTGCGCGGGAATCACCTGGTTGTGTATGTGTCTGTCAGGGCCTGATGTGTGCGCATGCACGTGTAGGTTGAGCACTTGAGCGTGAGAGTGTGTGTTGGTCGTGTGGTGTACTAGTGTGTGCATGCATGCGTGCATGGGTGCGTGTGTGGCTGCGTGTGTACGTGTGAGTGTTGCGTGCGTGCGTGGGTGCATGTGTTTGTGTGAGTGTTGCGTGGATGCAGTTCGTGTGCATGCATGCGTGTGTATAATCACCACACCAGCTCCTGTGTGTTAAAACAGACGGCTCAGCATACCAATACAAGGCCACCTTGTCCGTTGTGCCCGCAGTCATGACTTCGAACCACCGTCCAAATAACTTTTTGGCATTTGTTTTCATTCTTACTAGCAAGATGCCCGTGTGTTGCATGTAACATCAAGATGCATTTGTATGCCTTTTTTATCTTGTGAGAGAAAAGGATGAACGAGGGAAGGCCTTATTTGCAAATGTGGAGAGGTCTATGGGTACCTTTTTGTAAAATTGTCATAGTTTCTTTCCTATCCGTCAGATATAAATCGGACGGCCTATATTGCAGGATGGCAGGCACACCATCATCACCAACTCTGTTTTTTATAAGAGTGTATTTTATAAGAGTGTAGATGTAGAGTAGATACAAGTCGACAGGTGGGCATGATGGTAGTGAGATAATGTGATGCAACACTAGAGGTGCCATGTGGAGTGTTTAACTGGTCAACTAGTCATGTCATGAGCAAATACAGAGTTGTACGGTGAGCCCGTGACTGTATAATAACCACTAAACATAAATGGTGACCGTAATGAGTGGATTCTGAAGTCCAATCTACGTATCGTTCTTTCGCCTCAAATACAATGATCATCATTGCATATATCGCGAGAGAAAGATGAAACATGCGTGAATTTTTTGGGGGCTTACTTTTAGAGGACCTGGAGATAGTTTTGTGTGCATACGTGAAAGGGGCATACAGGGGGGGTATGCGATGGAGAGAGAGATGCTCTTTGTTTCTCTTTATAATGACTAACTTTGTATATAGTATAAAAATATACAAATTCACAGTGCGGAATAAATATCATTGTGGGCACCATGCAATGAAAATTAGCGTTCGTACTCCTCCATATAACTTTGTAATGTTGTATATATGTAGAAACTCTAAAATAATTTTTTGGCCACACTTTATTCAAAAGGAATGTTGTATGAGAAATAAACGTGAAGAGAGGGCTTTTTAGATCAATGGGGTACATGATGTAACATGTGTGAATGTGTAGTTGATGCATTTGGCGGGGCCTAGAGAGGTATGTGTGTGTATTACGTATTCGTGAGAGGCATGAATAGAGGGGCCGACGGGGGGGGGGCATGGGAGAGATAGCACGAGAAATGAGAGTGGTATATATATAGAGAGAGAGACGAATATGATGTCACGACAAGAGATTCCATTCCCTTGAGTGTGTATATGCAAGGGGGGAGGGAATAGAGGCACCAGGAGAAATTTTTTGTCTATGTGGTGTTTGTGTTGGTATGTGTGGGTGTGAGAAGATAATGAGACGTGGGGGCAGAGGGTGTGTCACCGTGTGAGGTCCGGTGGGTCGAGGTGAGGCCCTTCGTTCGGTTCCATCCTGTGCCACATTGGTCGGCTCTTGACGCATTTAGGAAGACCCATGGATGACTAGTCGTACAAGACAAAGATAGCGGAATTGTGAAGGACTCTGTGTCCACTGACAAAGCCGGCTAGGATTTGTAACCCTAGGTTCTGGGACTAAGGTAACCCCTTTATCTCTGATATTACTATTCATCCAACCTAACTTTAAGGGGCATCCTACAGAATATTGTGCTAGAATCATACTCGTCGATTAGGAAGAGAGGTGTGAGACAATGCGTGAGAGACAGGCGTAAAGATAATGTGTGTACATGAGACACGTAGGCAGGTCCATGTATATAGAAAGGGTCGATGAGGATTGTGTGTGTGTATGTTTGCGAGAGGAAGAGTGCCTGTGATAAAGGTTAGTGAAAACAGTTGTAAATGGTTACGAGAGGGAGGGAGGGTTATATCTAGAGCATGTGTGCGAGAAAGACACCTCGGGAGAAAGTGTGTGAGCATGTGTGAGAGAACATCGATGGAGAGTGAAACTACACGTAAAAGACTGCTCTACACATTGATTAGAGATATAAATTGTATCCAAATATTAGGACGGGATCATGATATTTGCAATTCGCGTAAGGAGCGGTCATTGATCCATCAGATATCTAGATTCTATCGAATTTGAGCATGTCTATGTTATTATTCGACACAATTGATCCACATAGTTAGTATTTTTGAACTCCAGACAATGCATCACTTTAGCAATCGAATATAAACGTGAGTATAGTTCATGTTGTGTGTGTAAAGCACACTATACATAAGAAAGTTACACAATGGACATTATAAATAGCTACCTATGAACTAGCATACATTTGAATTCAACTTAAGGTGGTTTAAAAAAATTGAATTCAACATGAAGTCCATTCGATTATTTGAATTTGATATCATGGCATTTGTAAATCATACCTAAATTATGGGGGCACCAATCTTTGCTCTGATTTTGTACATAATAGCATATGTAGTCGTGTACAAAATAGATTCAAATTTAGCTCCTCCATTCCAAAATAATCATAGTTATAGGATTTTCAAGTGTCAAAATTTCAAAAAGAAGCGGATAATTTAATGAGGTTTTCAAACATACAAGGTCAAATATAACGTTGTCTATTTAGGTCAATCCTCATAGTTCAAGAGTACTCTAAACGTGAATGCTTGTGTTTCAAAATTTCGAACGAAGTGCCAAAAGAGCCTCTACTCGCCCGAAACCGCGTGAGAGCAATGTTTGGTAGTACAAGGAAATTACTTTTCTAATAACTCCGACCCGTGAAACCTACCGGCCCGACGTCGAAAGGTCTAAACCGGGGTAGGTTTGTAGCTTCATCTAGACGCCACGCAACCGCCTCCGAAAAACATTCATACACATTGGCCTCCTAAGCACACATGCGCGCGGCCGAAATCGCTCCCGCCCACTATTTGGGACACCTGGGATTACCATCCTACCCCCGACCCGCAGTAGGTCCAAAATTTAAGAGGGGGGCAAAGTTTGTACTTTCCCCAAATTTCAAACAAGCGCGTCCCATCTTCTGTTCAAAAAAGCCAAAAACAAGCGTGTCCCAGACCGAAACATGGTCCCCCCACCCGTCTGATTCCCCATTCGTACTCCATGGGCGCCAAAACTACCTCTCCACCAGCCGCGAAACCCTGGCATCCTCCGTCCACCACCCCATCCCACCCATCAACTTCCACCCTCCTCCATCACGCAGGAGCCGATACCCCGACGTCGTCGTCCACCGCAACCTCAACCGCAACGCCCTCCACGGCTAGTAGTTGAAGCCGAGGCCGAGCCGTCCGTACCCGAGCCAGTTCAACCACGCCATCCTACGCCTCACCGCTGCCGCTCCAACTTCGCCACCCTCCACCACACCGGAGCTGTTCCTGCTACGCCGTCCTTCGTCGCCTCGGATTTGCTTCCCCTCCGCCGACATACGGCCACGACAACACAGTCAACAATTTGTCCATGGGTTCGTCCAAGCCTGCACCCTCCAGAACATCGGTTTCCCCATAAAAAGAAGAAGATCGGCGCGACATGTGGAGGTGACCACACCGGCAACCAAAAAAGGTACTCCTCTTCCCTTATTCGTGCAAATCTTATGTCTCTGCTTGCACGGTATTCATCCCACGGAAGACACTAGTTGACCACTTCTTCTTGATACTAGATGTTCCTAGTAACTTGTGATGCACAAGGTTTCTCCTCATATACTATTTCACCTTAGCTAGTCCGTCGCCCCCCTGAATTTCAATTTCTGGCCAGTTGATTCCCAATTAACGGAAGCATTCCCGGCGTAACAGGCGCTAGTACGCCTATTACGCCGGGGAAGCAGCGCCTTGGTGTTTATCTTAGGGGCGTGTGTGGCCTAGAGCTACTGGCGCCTGATCTGGAGGTCGGCCGGGATTAAAGGGATGGCCTGGGGGTGCTGCCAAGCATGGCGGTGGTGTGAGGTCGATGGGAGGGTGGGGCGGCAGAGGCAGGGGTCTGGGCTGGTGGTCGCTGGCAGTTCGAGAAAGATCGTCAACATTGGCTGGTGGGAGGTAGATGAAGGCCATCTACCCATTCCTTATAGATCGGACGATTCATTAAAAAAATCGACTGACCTATTTATTTTCAGTCGACTATTATCTTAGATATGACCACATGTGGTGGTGTGCTGGAGGAGTACCTGCATTTCCTGTGCTCATATATTAAAAAATCATACGAGTAGAATCTAATTTTGTTTGTCATGCAATTTTGTAGAGCTATCATATGTCTCCTGTCATTTATTTTTCAGCCACCTGCTATCTGCTACTTTTACAGTGCACTAGTTCTGCACACACTTCACCCATACTCTCACTATTGTGTTTTTATGCAAGGGTATTTCAAACTCTGCCTTGAGAGAAGCAGAAAAGAAAAGAGAGAAGTCGCTCCAGCTTCGTATGTGGGTAGGCAAGACACGTTACATCGCTATAAAGGGTGCAGTGTCAGCAGATGGAGATGGTAAACATAGCTCTGGAGTTGATGACCTCGCTCGCAATGAACCACCATCCCAGGTGCTTGCTTTAACTTCGCGGTGTCATTTGTGGTTTCATGTTCCATATGGTGTCTAGTTTGTATTCGAAAGGCCGAAGTCGGTAAGATAAGGAAAGATATTTTTTTACATGAACCACCATCCCGTGAGCACCAGAAGACAAATAGCTAGTCAGGGCACTGGCCAAGACAGTGACAAGCCCAGCAAAGATAGGCATCACCTGGAAGCCAACTAAAAAGCTGTGATGGTGGCGAAGCAGCCTGCCTCCCACCAGGCTCTCAGGTCCTAGATGATCATTGAGGGATTCCTGGACTAGGGGGTGTCCGGATAGCCGGACTATCATCATCGGCCGGACTCCAAGACTATGAAGATACAAGATTGAAGACTTCGTCCCGTGTCCGGATGGGAATTTCCTTGGTGTGGAAGGCAAGCTTGGCAATACGGATATGTAGATCTCCTACCATTGTAACCGACTCTGTGTAACCCTATCCCTCTCCGGTGTCTATATAAACCGGAGGGTTTTAGTCCGTACGACGAACAACCATTACAACAATCATACCATAGGCTAGCTTCTAGGGTTTAGCCTCCTTGATCTCGTGGTAGATCCACTCTTGTACTACCCATATCATCAATATCTATCAAGCAGGAGTAGGGTTTTACCTCCATCGAGAGGGCCCGAACCTGGGTAAAAACATCATGTCCCTTGTCTCCTGTTACCATCCGCCTAGACGCACAGTTCGGGACCCCCTACCCGAGATCCGCCGGTTTTGACACCGACATTGGTGCTTTCATTGAGAGTTCCTCTGTGCCGTCACGATCAGGAAGGATGCCCCCTCCCTTCTTTAAAGACGGTACCATCGCCAAAGGAGCTTTGGCCACCGGCCAAACTATCCGGCTAGGTGGTTTTCTTGTGACCGCCTGTTCGGCCACAGCTTCGACGATGACCTCTGGGGTCATCAAAAGCAATCTTCACGTCAACTCGGAATTCGCCAAGCAGCTTGATCCAATGGAGCTCTCTTCCGTAAACGAGCTCCTGGATCGCATCGCCGCCCTGGGAGTCACTACAGACTATAATCAGATTGGGCTTAAAACCGATCTGAGAGAGATTAACTCTCCCTAGGTTACCCACCACGTTGCGGTGGTAGAGGAACAACGCGGCGACTCTTCTTCTATATTAAAATCTAGTTATGTCCGGACTCCTGAACCCTCCATGCCGGATTCCCGCGGAGGGACGGACGTCGATCAAGTACTGAACCTAAAGTCAGGCAGCGGACCAGACTCGTCGGACAATGACCAGCAATCCAAGCTTCCAAATTCGGAAACTTTTCGGTCCTTGAGCCTCAAGATGGGCAGGGTTCCGGACTCAATTCCACCCAGCCACCCAAACACATGTGATCTATCCCAAATCTGGCAAGAGGCCGCCGAAACAGTACATCATTACTGGGCCAGATTCCTCCTGGATATGGACATGATAAAGGACTGCCGTGAGGAGAACGTAATTGCAATTTTCTGCAACAATTGCACGGACAAGGGAATCTTGAACGTCGTAAGTCGTCGCGAAATTACACGCTTCGCCGACCTGGCATCCATAGTACGAAAATACTGTGCAATGGAGAGTGTCCGGAAAACCGAAACTAAGTTTTGGGACAATCCGGCTCCGAACACAACCCTAGTCCAAAACAAAAGGGTGCATCATGCTCAGGCACCTGATGCAAAAACCAAAAAGCAAAGACCCCATAAAGGTTACGGAACCGTACTGGAGGGATGGCTCAGCGGACCCTGTAAAATTCACAGTACAGAGGGCGCCACTCCAACACATAGCCTTCGAGCATGTTGGATACTGCGGCAGGTGGCCAAAAGTGGCGAAGAGTTTCTAGCCCCGGAGAACCACTCCAACAGTACCAGTACGGTGTCAACAGTCTTCGAGACTTTCGCATCAAATAATATGCGGAAACGAACAATCCGCAGCCTCGCCGAAGTCTACCAAGTAGCAACGACAAATCCATGGAGCGACACGGCTATCACCTTCAACGCCAGCGACGAACCTAAATTCCAAACAGCCCGAGCACCAGCCGCATTGGTCCTTAGTCCAATAGTGGACGGCTTTCGTCTTACCAAGGTGCTCATGGATGGCGGTAGCAGATTGAACCTCATCTACGAGGAAACCCTACGAAAAATGGAAATAGACTGGAGCCGCATTGAGCGAAGCAGCACAACCTTTAGAGGAATAATCCCTAGTCGGGAAGCACGCTGCACAGGAAAAATTACACTCGATGTGGTGTTCGGCTTGCCGGACAATTACAGATCCGAGGAAGTCACGTTCCAAGTGGCCCCGTTCAGCAGCGGATATCACGCTTTATTAGGACGAGAGGCATTCACAATTTTCCAAGCCATACCCCATTACAGGTACATGAAGCTTAAAATGCCCGGGCCCAATGGAACCATCACCCTTGCCAGTGATCCGGACATAGCACTCCGCGCCGAAAACAAGACAGCCGCATTAGCCTTAGAGGCACTATCCGAAGCCCTAGCGGCGGAGGAGCTCACCGCGCTGCGCTCTATGGTGAACAGGGATGATGTGATACTCGATAAGAGATCCAAGTCCACCTCTTTTAAACCAGCGGATGAAATAGTCAAATTCCAGGTCCATCCAATGGACCCCACAAAGACGGCCTCCATCGGGGCACAATTAAACCCTGATGTAGACGCCGCACTACAAGAATTCCTTCGGGAAAACTAGGATATATTCGCCTGGCACCCTTCAGATATGCCAGGAATCCCACACAGGCTGGCAGAACACAGCCTCAATATCCTAAAAGGATTTAAGCCAGTCAAACAGGCTCTTCGGCGATTTTACGAAGCCAAAAGACAGGCAATGGGAGAGGAGCTAGCCAAACTATTAGAAGCCGGATTCATCAGAGACATCAAACATCTGGACTGGCTAGCAAACCTTGTAATGGTACCAAAAAAGGACAAATCCTGGCACCTTTGTGTCGATTTTAAAGACCTTAACAAGGCCTGCCCAAAGGATCCTTTCCCACTTCCCCGCATCGATCAAATAATCGACGCCACTGCAGAGCACGATTCATTGTGTTTCCTCGACGCATACTCCGGCTACCATCAAATCAAGATGGCGGAGGCGGACCAAGCCGCAACGGCATTCATTACTCCATATGGACCATTCTGCTTCAACACGATGCCCTTCGGACTCAAAAACGCCGGCGCAACATATCAGCGCATGATTCAAACATGTCTGGCTACCCAGATCGGCAAAACAGTAGAGGCATACGTAGATGACGTGGTCGTCAAGACCAAACGCGTCGAACCTCTAGTAGACAATTTGAGGCTCACATTCGATAACCTCCGGGCATATGACATAAAGCTGAACCCGGAAAAATGCGTTTTCGGCGTACCAGCCGAAAAGCTCCTGGGCTTCATTGTATCCACTTGAGGAATTGAAGCAAACCCAGCCAAGATCCGAGCTCTGTCACAGCTGGATATTCCAAAAGACCTCAAACAAATACAAAAATTGACTGGATGCATGGCAGCTCTAAGTCGCTTCATCTCCCGTTTAGGAGAAAAGGCTTTGCCCCTCTATCGCCTCCTCAGGCGCACCGAACACTTCGAGTGGACGGATGCCGCCACGGCTGGACTCGAAGAAATAAAGCCCATACTGGCAACAAATCTTGTCCTGGCCGCGCCTAACCTGGGCGAACCAATGTTATTATATATCGCGGCAACACATCAAGTTGTCAGCGCGGTCCTCGTCGTCAAACGAGAAATAGAAGGACACAAATTCCCTCTTCAAAAGCCAGTGTACTACGTTTCCACTGTCTTAACTCCATGCAAGTCCCGGTACTCGCATTATCAAAAGATAGCGTACGCGGCGTTTATGGCATCCCGAAGGCTGCGACACTACTTTCAAGAGTGTTCGATAACAGTGGCCTCCGAAGTACCCCTCAACGACATTATAAACAACCGCGACGCGACGGGCAGGATTGCAAAATGGGCCATTGAGCTCTTACCATTCGACATAACTTATAAACCTCGACGAGCTATAAAGTCGCAAGTCTTGGCTGACTTCGTCGCTGAATGGACTGAAGCCGAACTCCCTAATGAGTACGGCGCATACTCCAATTGGATTATGCATTTCGACGGCTCCAAAGTGTTGGCCGGCTTGGGGGCTGGCGTCGTATTGACGTCCCCAACCGGAGACACAGTCCAATACGTACTCCAGATAATGTACACGGACTCCAACAATGCAGCCGAATATGAGGCCCTCCTACATGGTCTCCGGATGGCAATCTCCATGGGTATTCAACGCCTAGAGGTGCGCGGGGATTCAAACCTTGCAATATCCCAAGTAAATGGAGACTTTGACGCCAAGGATCCGAAAATGGCAGCCTATCGTAACGCTGTCCTAAAAATGTCAGCTCGGTTCGAAGGACTCGAATTCCACCATGTAGCCCGGGATAATAACCAAGCAGCCGACGTGTTGGCACGCATCGGCGCAAAACGCGACGCCGTCCCTCCAAACATCTTCCTGGAGCGGCTCTTTAAGCCATCCATACTATGGGAAGAGGATTCCAGAAATAATAACCCGGAAGCAACCGTACTACCCAACACAGAACAATCTAACATAATCGGCGGTTCAGCCGATGAAATAACACCCTCAGCCCACAAAATAATGGCGGTAATTGCCCCGTGGACAGAACCATTCCTAGCCTACTTAATTAGGCAGGAACTTCTCGAAGACCAAAATGAGGCCCGCTGCATAGTTCGGTGATCTAAAGCCTACAAGGTCCATGAGGGAGAACTTTATAAGAAAAGCACAACCGGAGTCCTTCAAAGGTGCATCTCCAAAGAGGAAGGGCGAAACCTTCTGGCTGAAATTCACGCCGGACTAGGTGGGCACCACGCTGCAGCCCAGGCCCTCGTAGGCAAGGCCTTCTGTACAGGATTTTATTGGCCGACAGCCCGGGCAGATGCTCAGGACTTAGTCCGACGATGCGTCGGTTGTCAGCTCTTTGCTAATCAGAGCCACATGCCACCCACCGCCCTCAAAACTATACCCATCACCTGGCCGTTTGCGGTCTGGGGGCTTGACATGGTTGGACCCCTTAAAGGGGGAACCCACAAGCAAAAGTACCTATTGGTCATGGTGGACAAATTCACCAAATGGATAGAGGCCAAGCCAGTTAAAACGGCCGAATCCGGACCAGTGATAGACTTCATATCCGGGGTAGTACACCGTTACGGCGTTCCCCACAGCATCATCAGCGATAACGGCACGAACTTCACGGCCGACGAGGTTAAACTCTGGTGCAAAAATATGGGCATTAAGCTTGACTACGCTTTAGTCTATCATCCCCAAACCAATGGTCAAGTTGAGAGAGCAAATGGTCTAATAATGAGCGGCATCAAACCCAGACTAGTGCGGTCCCTTACGGAATCTAACACGCACTGGGTAGAGGAGCTAGACTCCGTACTCTGGGGGCTGTGGACCACGCCAAACCGTACTACCGGATTCACACCATTCTTTATGGTATACGGCCCAGAGGCAGTTTTGCCCTGCGACATAATTCATGACTCACCTCGAGTGCGCATGTACGAAGAAAGAGAGGCCGAGTTGGATCGGCAGGACAGCTTGGACGCATTAGAGGAGGAGCGCGACGTGGCAAAGGCTCGTTCCGCATTCTATCAGCAGCAAGCTCGAAGATATCAAAGCAGAGAAGTACGGGCTAAAACTTACAATGTCGGCGAACTAGTTCTACGCCTGCCGGACAAGAAAAAGGACAAACTCAAGCCCAAATGGGAAGGTCCCTTCATCATCAACCAAATCCTGACCGGCGGAGCATACCATCTGCAAAACGCATCGGACAACCGACTCAAGCCGAACCCATGGAACGCAGCCCGCCTCCGAAGATTCTACGCCTAGCGCCAGACTCAGAGTTCGTCTCCTTCCTCCATCCAAATTTTTACACTTCAGCTGTCTTTTGTTTCTCTCTTTTCTCCCACCTTTTTCATAAAAGCCCATGAGGTCCAATTTGTGCACTGCTCGCGCTCACTTGATGTGCTATCCGCACTCATTATACCTGGGGGCTTCTTTAACAGAAGCTTACTTATACGGGCTTCATGCCCAACACATGTGTCAAACTTCCGCATGTACCTTTTATTCACCATTATATGCATCGATATGACTTAAGTTTTGGCCAAGCTGGGTTGCCTGGCTCCTGTGCTTACCCCTACGTTCCCGATTGTTCGGCTAGGAGGTAAAGGGAGCACCTCTGCGATTGTTACTGCCGGGTCAGCCGGATGTGTACCTCAGACTGGGTGAAGCCAAAAGCTAGCGTTCTTAAGGGAATATTCGGTCGGTGAATTGAAAGATGATTTTCCTTTTTATTTATTTATCTACCCCCAGATGTTTTCCTGCTCTTTTCGCAGTCCGGACATGCACTTTAGGGCATGCCTCCCAGGGAAAGGAACCCTTAACAGAACTATTCTCCCTGGAAGATGTTTCTTACTAACCATGTAATATAACATAACTAGTTGGGCACTTGCCTGATAAATCACTAATGACCCC
Source organism: Triticum dicoccoides (assembly GCF_002162155.2). Lineage (NCBI taxonomy): Eukaryota > Viridiplantae > Streptophyta > Magnoliopsida > Poales > Poaceae > Triticum > Triticum dicoccoides. The sequence goes on from NC_041391.1 coordinate 240,710,109, forward strand.
TACGCCTGGTCTCCATGCATGCCCCGGTTTTTTCATAACCGAGAGGGTATTCGGACGCACTCCGGACTCTAGGGTCCAGAGGTTGAAGCGAAAAGGTCGGCAAAGACAAACGATCTACAATCCGGATAGAAGGCATTTTACATGTCATTTTAAATACATCGTCAAATCGACTGACTGTACTCCTCCTCAATCCCGTCTAACAGGCTGTCTAATTTACAGTCCCGTTGGGAACACTTAGCGGCCAACTCTACTTGGCCATACACTAAGCTCACAGGGATCTCCTTCCCATCGGGTCCCACAGGTCCGACCTCGGCCATGTGGTTTGGATCCGCCTTCTTGTACCGCGTCTTGACCATGGCCCAGGCCTCCCTGGCACCTTGACGGCAGGCCGATATCTTCCATAAACGGAAGCGCTGCCGTGCTCCCTCAAGCTTCTCCGCAAGCTCTCCAAGGCCCTCGGGCAGGGAGACGGACAGCCATAAGGCATGGACGACGCCACTCATCGCCTGCCGAACATGTTCGAGCAGTTGCATCAGCTCGGGAAGTTGGTCACCCGTTGAACCGGGCATTTCCTCCGCAGGGCGACCTGTGAGCACACCTACAGACACATTTCTGTCAATCGACTTCCTCGCCGAACTCTTCTTTTCAAAAGAGTTTGCTCAAGCACTTACTATAGATGCCGCGACGAAGCCGCTGATTCTCCTTCACGGAGCCAGACAGCTCGGCCCGAACACCTTTCAGCTCTTCTCCAAGCTGGGTGTGGGCATCTTGGAGTTTGTTCCTCTCCTACTACACCTTCATAAGCACCCTCTCGCCGGCCTTCAGCTGGCGCAGTAGCTTTTGCTTGTCCGGATCAAGTCCAGCAACATCTGCAATATTATTGTCAGACTTATATGCACGCCGCACACTGCTTATCTTTTTGAAATATGTGTTACCGGAGGGGGTTTCGGTGTCTCCTCCTGCGGCGGCTAGTGCAGCCTCAAGTTGGGCCTTGCACCCTTCTAGCTCCTGAGACAATTGGGCATTCTTCTCCGTGAGATCCTGCATATCAAATGATCCTTAAATCAGTTATTCTAACTACTTTAAGTCTCGAGGGCTACTGGCATATACAACTATTAAAATCCTTTACTCGTATGTCTTTTACATACTGCTCCGTGGCTCTAGTTAAACGATCTTGAGCGGCACGGAGGTGCGCATCTCCCGCGTTAAAGGCATTCAACGCCTCTGGGGAGAAACACGCGTCGCGAAGAACTGTCCGGCGGCGCCTATGATTCATGGCGCTCTCCACCTCAGACCTGGTGGCGGACAGCCTGTCGGCATCCTCCGTTGGAGGAGTATCCGGCTCGCGCCTTGCACTCGCCTCCCCCTCTGGGCCAGGTGTTGGAGCCTGGCTGGCGGAGGCTTGGTTGGCGACCTCTTCGGGCACAGTCCGGCGAGCGCTCTTTCTCCTGGAAAAGTCATGAGCATTAATACACCTCCTAAGAATCTTTTCCCTGTTCAACGGTCGCGAGCTATACCGTCGCGGTGACATTTCGATTCGCACCGTACCCTCTTCCGCCTGCTGGGCCGGACTGACCCTTGTTGGTCAGCCACCGCGGGTTCGGCTTCCCGCCTTGAAGGCACCTCCTGCAAGACACCGTTGTGTACGGTGGTCAGAAATACGCAAGGATGAAGTAATGGTGTCAGGACTCCGGTCATAATTACCTGGGAAGCCGGAGATAGGCCGGGGTAGTCAGCCATAATGGCGACTAGAGCATTGTCTATGATGAGTTGGTAGAACACCCCATCGATCAGCTCCACCTTTATATCCGGATCCTCTTTGGAGGCCGGATCAAGGGATCTTCCGGGATCCTCGGGTTGTGGAGCGGGACTATGTATGCCCTCCACATCCCGATGCAGTTCCTGCGTCAAAATCATAAAGTGAGGCACTTAACTTTGAAAGCACGGGTCGGATGAGTAAACGTCCGCTTACCCAGCTCCGAGGGTTATTCATGGAGAACCCATTCAATGGGATCGTCTGTAGGAAGTCCTCCTTCTCCCCCTTGTACAGGCCAGACATGATCTTCACCAGATCCGCGGCCGATCCTGGCCCCTTGCGACCATGACGGGTGGCGTCATTCTCCCCATGAAATCCCACATGGGGTGGCCCCTACATTGGAGCGGCTGCACCCCTCGCATAATGCACGTGGCCATGACTCCGATAATGGTCAATCCGGAATGGGCCGGCAACCTTATCCGGCCCATCAAATAGTGGACGCTCCTGTCTTCCTCCTGTTGAGGGCTCCGCGGGCGCCAACTTAGGCGTTTCTTCAGAGGAGCCTTGCTGAACTCTGGGAGGCCGATCCGAACTGGGTCTGGCAGCGGAGCGTCTTACACATAAAACCATTCCGAGGGCCAGTCTTCGGACGCCTTCTTTGGGGTTCCGGATAGATATCCGGTCCCAGCGATGCGCCATATTTCGGCTCCGCCCACTTGATATATTGACCCCTCGTGAGAACGGGGTATGAGGCAAAATAGTCTCTTCCACAGCGCAAAATGGGGCTCGATGCCCAGGAACAGCTTGTAAAGAGCTACGAAACCTGCAATGTGCAGGATAGAGGCAGGCGTGAGGTGGTGAAGCTGGAGTCCGTAGAACTCCATAAGCCCCCGGAGAAATGGATGTATAGGAAATCCGAGCCCCCTTATTAAATAAGGGACGAAGCACACCCGCTCTCCTTTAGAGGGACTAGGTGTGTTCTCCGCCTCCTTTCCACCTTTGTAGGTGGCCAGCCCGGCTCGAACCGGGACCATAAAGGTCGGAGGAAGGTATCCCTCCGCTTGGAGCGTCACCAGCTCGTTGTGCGGGACCGAACATCTCCTCCAATCTCCTGGCTGAGGGCTAGGAGCGCGAGAGGAGGAGCCGCGTCGACGGTCCATGATAGAATGGATTTTTGGTCAGAAGCGCTCCGAGAGTACTCGCGAAAGGAAGATGGTGTGATTTGGATTTGGATTCTTGCCTCTCTTATAGGCAGATTATTTGCGCAGCTAGGGGGTAAAATATGAAAATATCCTGGCCTTTCGCATTCATGCGACACGTGGAAAAGGGCCATTATTGGGCGTGGAAGCCAAGGAGCGCAACATTTATAAGGAAGCCGGACACTATTTGGCAAGCACATAGAATTTGGAGGAGAACCCGCCTTGCAACGCCGAAGACAATATACGCGCTGGACTCATCTTCATTGAAGCCTGGTTCGGGGGCTACTGAGGGAGTCCTGGACTAGGGGGTGTCCGGATAGCCGGACTATCATCATCGGCCGGACTCCAAGACTATGAAGATACAAGATTGAAGACTTCGTCCCGTGTCCGGATGGGACTTTCCTTGGCGTGGAAGGCAAGCTTGGCAATACGGATATGTAGATCTCCTACCATTGTAACCGACTCTGTGTAACCCTAGCCCTCTCCGGTGTCTATATAAACTGGAGGTTTTAGTCCATAGGACGAACAACCATTACAACAATCATACCATAGGCTAGCTTCTAGGGTTTAGCCTCCTTGATCTTGTGGTAGATCCACTCTTGTACTACCCATATCATCAATATCAATCAAGCAGGAGTAGGGTTTTACCTCCATCGAGAGGGCCCGAACCTGGGTAAAAACATCATGTCCCTTGTCTCCTGTTACCATCCGCCTAGACGCACAGTTCGGGACCCCCTACCCGAGATCCGCCGGTTTTGACACCGACAATCATGCTCACCACTCCAGCCGGATGTCTAGCTTGTATTGCTTCCAATTTGGTTAAATTGCATCTGCTTAGCTTACACATTATACCTTTGAATATGACATGCCTTTCTGTTTTTGGTACATACTAGTACATCTGTGTATTAACCATGTTCTTACATCAAACTAATGTTCTTCTGTATCCCTCATCAATCACTTATGACGAGGCAGGCAGGCAAGGGGACTACTCCTCATTTAAAGAATGCAGCGGCAGCCTCCCGACATGATTCTCAAGAAACAGAAATGCTAGATGAAGATAGTGAACGTAGCTCTGTAGTTGATTACAACATTTCCCCTACACTAGCATCGCACGTGCTTGCTCTAACTTGGCAGCATGATATGTGGTTGCATGTTGCATATGGTGTCTAGATTGTAATTCTTCCAATCTGGTTAAACTGCATGTGCTAGTCTGCTGCTTATACATTACACCTGTTAATGTGACATGCCTTCCTGTATTTAGTACATAGTACATCTATCTATTAAGCATGTCCTTACATAAAACTATTGTTTTTTTGTATCCTGCATCAATCAATATGACGAGACACCTTTAGTATATGCAGTGCGATATTAGTTGCATCTTTCATATGATTTATAGCATGCGCTTCTTCTAATTTGTTGAAATTCCATTTATGATGGGACGCTTTTAACTTGGCAGAGTCATATTGGTTGCATCTTTCATGTGGTGTCTAGCTTGCATTGCTTCTTATTTGCTGGAATGGTTTCTACTTAGTTTACACAAACAGTTGTGAACATGCCATGTCATCCTGTTTTTCGTACATATTCCATCCTGGTATCATGTGTTTGCCTTACATCAAAGTAGTGATTGTCACTATCATGCATGAATGAGTTCTGAAGAGAGAATTTTATTGCTTTTTCTTGTCGGTTTTACTTGACAATTCAAAATGAATAAAGCGGAAGGAAGTTAGCAAGACAACGGATAAAGGTGCTCCTTCTAAACGGAGCGCCTCTACAGTTTCTACTCCTCCACACCCCCAAGATGATTTCCAAGACAACACATGCATAGACACTCAACAAAGCTGTGTTTATGATGAGCACGTCTCCCCTAGTGAAGCATCACTGGTGCTCCCTCTAACTTGGCACTATTATATGTGGTTGCATGTTATGTGTGATGTCTAGCTTGTATTGCTTCTAATTTTGTTGAATTCCATCTTCTTACTTTACACATTATAATTGAATAAGACACGGGCAAAGCCTGTGCCCCGATCGAGCCAATATGTCGATCGATAACGTTTAAGCTCCCAAGGGGAAGTCTGTTATCCACAACCCAACCTTAGATGAGGGAGAAGTTCATGCTTGATCTTCGACCCAAGACAATGGAAGGGAGATAAAGCCTTCTTCCTTTTTCAAAGCACTTACATTTGAGACCGGGCACTTCGTCATCAGGGTTCCTGTTTCTAGAACATACAATATCTGTCTATCACACCATGTTCTTACATCAAATTACTACTGTTGTGTAACCTGTAACAATCACTTATAATAAGACACGTTTGACTTCGGAGTGTGATATAGGTTACATCTCACATTCTTTTCTAGGTTGTACTACTAATTTGTTGAAATGACACTTATGACAAGACAGTTTTAACTTGGTAGAGTGATATTCGTTGCATCTTTCATATGGTGTCTAGCTTTCATTGCTTCTAATTTGTCAAAATGCCTTCTCCTTAGTTTACACATCATAAGCTGTGAATATGCAATGCTGTGAATATGCAATGGCACTAATGACGAGAGACCTCTAACATGGTAGTGTGATATTGTTTGCATCTTGCATATGATTTATTTCTTGTACTGCTTCACATTTGATTAAATGCCATTTATGATGAGACACTGTTAACTTGGCAGAGCGATATTTGTAGCATCTTTCATATGGTGTCTACCTTCCATTGCATTGCTTCTAATTTGGTGAAAAGTCTTCTTCTTAGTTTACACATCATAGTTCTGGTTATCTCTTCTGTCCTGTTTTTCATACATATTACATCCTCCTATCATGTGGTTGTCTAACATCAAAGTTCAGTTCGTCTGCATCACGCATCAATTTGTTCTGAAGAACTAAATTGTTATTCGTTTTTCTTGTCGGCTTGACTTAACATGGCACAGAGAAAGAGGAAGAAACGCAAAATGGCAGGGAATGAGAAGCGGATGAACCCTGTAGATTCTACTGGTACTGATGGTGCAATAGAAGGTCAAAGTCCAGCGGAAAATTCAACAAACACGGCATCCCATGCTACACGAGTTGCAAAAAAGCCAAACAAAAACAAATAGCTGCCACCAAACAAGCAGAGACAGCCCTAGTTCTTGCAACACCTACCATAGTACTACCAGCTGCACGACTTACTCATGCGTCAACTGAGCTAGCAGCACATTCCCAAGCTCCCTTGCCACCTGACACTACTTCCCAAGCACTCTTGACACAAGACGAGTTGGCAATATCAGATGAACCTTGTGAGCTTCAACAGCAAGAAGGTAGTTGTTGGAGTCAAGTTACAGTTGCATGCTTCTTTATATGTAGTCTCACAGTTTGATGTACACTAACACTTCCTATGTTCGTTGTTGGACTAGCACCTTGGCACAAGAGGAAACAAACATCAGGGATAATGCTCGATAGGTTAACTAAATCTAGAGGAGGAAGAATGGAGATCCGTTTTGAGGCAGGTTTAAAAAGGCCACATGATGCTACAGAGTCAGCCAAGTTAGTATCAGAGGCAGTGGTTGTTGTTATGAGTCATGTACGTATCCTCCCAACATGGATTCAGTACAGGAATGACAAAGACGAAACCCAGTTCAACACCTTCCTCGACCATTTATCTGTAAGTATGGTTATGTATGGAAACTAGTAATATCGTATTGCTCTGTCCCATACTTTCTAGGTAGGTGATAATGAGACTCCCATAATTTTCAACAGATGAGGTTCAAGTTGGATAGCCAAGATGATGCAACCAGACAAGCTTGCACCCATGTTTTCAAGTCTGCTCTGCGACAGTATCAGTATAACTTGAGGAAAACTCACTTTGAAGGCAAGGCTAACAATGAACTTTCCGAAACATCTCCAGTGGAAAATATATCAGATGAAGACTGGAGGGGCCTTGTTAAACACTGGTCTGATCCGAAGTATCAGGTACATTATATATATGTGATCAGATCACATGTTGAAGTCCTATTTACGCATGTGCCAAACAAATCTATCTTCTTGTAGGTGAACTGTTCAAAGAACAAGGCCAACCGTACGAAAGTGAAATTCCAACAGACGACGGGATCTCGTAGCTATATTGCACACTGCGAGGCTCTTGTAATTAGCTGCTATTTCACTCTTTTCGCTGTACCATATTATCAGATCTATATTGACTTGTTCGAAATGCAGAGGAAAGCCTGCAAGGACCAAAAAGTACCTGAACCAAATGCTATGGAAATCTTCAAGGACTGTCACACCAGCAAGAAGAAGGGCATGACTACACCAGTCAAAGCCACTATTGTAAGTCCTTAATCCTCATGCCTTTTAACTACTACTTACTCTGACTTGTGCCTTGAACTGCATGGTTTGTAGCCAATGTCTATTACTCTTTTCCATTTTATACACAATTGTCTAAGCGTATCATTGCACCTTACAAGGTTTAAAAGAGAGGAGTGATGTTCCTTTGATCTTGACCCGTAATCTAGTTCCGTGCTGGACTTGCCCACACAATGTTACAATTGTCTGTTTGTTTGTTCTTAGTTGTTTTGTGATATGAATGATGTCATACTATGCTTACTGTATTATAAACTTCGTCTCTTTATCCTTAGCCCTCAATACAATGTGAAGAAATAGACAATACATTAGCGATGATACATGGTCATATGTTTGGAACCTGGTTTTATTATGTACTTTGCAATAAAATACAACTAATATTTTACATGGGTTCACCAGAATAATTTCTGTATATAGACCAAAGCTATTTTGTTTGGTTTTGCTGCCTCCTTAATATCTTCTGTTCTGGTACTACTAATGTAAAACCTCAACTTTTTAGCGAGCTATGGAAAAAATGGTGGAACCGCCACCTTCTGAAGGTGGCGAGGCAACTATAACCGCAATGTCAGCTCTTGCTGCAGTGGGTCGGTACCTGTCCACTAACAGTGCCAGAAGCACGTTCCTGCGTAATACTGGGTTGGTTGTTGTAGGACCTTGAAGTATGTCTAGAGGGGGGTGATTAGACTACTTGACCAATAAAAAACTTAACCTTTTCCCAATTTTAGAGTTTGGCAGATTTTAGCTACTTTAGGACAAGTCAAGTAATCATCACACAATTCAAGCAAACATGCAAAGAGTATATAGGCAGCGGAAATTAAAGCATGCAATTTGCAAGAAAGTAAAGGGAAGGGTTTGGAGGATTCAAACGCAATTGGAGACACGGTTGTTTTTGGCGTGGTTCCGATAGGTGGTGCTATCGTACATCCACGTTGATGGAGACTTCAACCCACGAAGGGTAATGGCTGCGCGAGTCCACGGAGGGCTCCACCCACGAAGGGTCCACGAAGAAGCAACCTTGTCTATCCCACCATGGCCGTTGCCCACGAAGGACTTGCCTCACTAGCGGTAGATCTTCACGAAGTAGGCGATCTCCTTGTCCTTACAAACTCCTTGGTTCAACTGCACAATCTTGTCGGAGGCTCCCAAGTGACACCTAGCCAATCTAGGAGACACCACTCTCCAAGAAGTAACAAATGGTGCATTGATGATGAACTCCTTGCTCTTGTGCTTCAAATGATAGTCTCCCCAACACTCAACTCTCTCTCATAGGTTTTGGATTTGGTGGAAAGAAGATTTGAGAGGAAAGCAACTTGGGAAGGCTAGAGATCAATATGCATATGGTAGGAATGGAATATCTTGGCCTCAACACATGAGTAGGTGGTTCTCTGTCAGAAATGGTAAGTTGGAAGTGTAGGTTCATTCTGATGGCTCTCTCCACGAATGAAGAGGAGGTGGAGGGGTATATATAGCCTCCACACAAAATCTAACCGTTACACACAATTTACCAAACTCGGTGGGACCAAATTGTTAAACTCGGTCGGACCAATTTAGTAAACCTAGTGACCGTTAGTGATTTTCGGTGGGACTGACATGCATCTCGGTGAGACCGATTCGGTTAGGGTTAGGGCATAACGTAATCTCGGTAAGACCGATTACACAAACTCGGTGAGACCGATTTGGTAATAAGCTTTCCAGAGAGTTGGTCAGGTAAACTCGGTGCGACCGATTTGCTCTTTTCGGTGAGACCGAAATGTTACAAAAAGGAAATAGAGAGTTTACATTGCAATCTCGGTGGGACCGATCGCTCACTTCGGTTAGACCGAAACGTTACGAAGGGAAACAGAGAGATTGCAACCCCATCTCGGTGAGACCGAGATCCCTATCGGTAAGACCGATTTGCTTAGGGTTTGTGGCAGTGGCTATGACTTTTGGAATCGGTGGCGCCGGATAGGAAGTTTCGGTGTGACCGATTTTGGCTTTGGGTTTAGGTCATTTGTGGATGTGGGAAAGTAGTTGAGGGCTTTGGAGCATATCACTAAGCACATGAAGCAAGAGGCTCATTAGGCAACACCTCATCCCTCCTTGATAGTATTAGCTTTTCCTATAGACTCAATGTGATCTTGGATCACTAAAAATGTAAAATGAAGAGTCTTGAGCTTTTGAGCTTGAGCCAATCCTTTGTCCTTAGTATTTTGAGGGATCCACTTTCATCATCCATGCCATGCCATTCATTGAGCTTTCCTGAAATAATAGTCTTGGAATAGCATTAGCTCATGAGCTATATGTTGTTATGAATTACCAAAACCACCTAGGGATAGTTGCACTTTCAATCTCCCCCTTTTTGGTAATTGATGACAACATATAGACCAAAGCTTCGACAAATGATAATAAGATTGAATAACATCGTCCCTTTGAGAAGTATGTGATAAGCAAGAGCTCCCCCTAAATTTGTGCATAGTTTTAGATTTGCTTTGGACTGCAAATGCACAATGAATTAGGCTCATGGGTTACTCTTCCATGTCACATACATCTTGGTGGAGCGCTCAAAATAATAAACAATGAATACATGCACTCATCACCAAGCATAGTGAGTGATCACATAAGATAGATAGGATAATATCAAGCATGCATAAGTGTAGCTTATGATCAAACACATGATCATCAATGTCTCACAAGCATAGTATCTCAACCAAAAGCAAACAAAGTTTGAAAAACCACCAAATAAAGCAAGAGAGAATAAAAGCAACACTCTCTCTCGAAGCCTATGATCTATACATTTTTCTCCCCCTTTGGCAACAAGTTACCAAAAAGTTCATAGAAAATGCATAGCGCTAGATCGACTCTCAGGCTTGATCTTCTGGTGGTGGTGTCCTGATAGCTCCTTGGACGAAGGCTTCAGTTGAAGTAGATGGTGCTGGAGGAGTTGGTGCTGGAGCTGGTTGCACAGGAACTGAAGGTGCTGTGGCTGGTGCTGAAGTTGTTGCTCTAGTATCTGTCACTGGCACTGCAACTGACCTCTGGGCTCTGGGCACTCTGGCAAACACATTGGTGGTTGTCTTGCCCTTCCTCTCCTGCATGTCATCCTGTAGCTTCTCTACAATTGACTGAATCTCAGTTACCTTAACATCTAGATCATAGAATTTTTGTTCCATGATTCTCTCCAGGCTCTCCTAGTTTTGAGTTAGGGTGGCCAACCCCTTCTCAATCCTCAGAGTTGATGCTATCAAGTAACCAAGCTGCTCTTGTTTGGTTTTCAAGAAATACTCAGATGCCTCCTCTTGATTTGGCATCTTGGCAGCCTTCTCCTTCTTTGCCTTCTCCTTCTTCTCCTGAGCTTGGACTGATTGTGGATCATCTTCATTCATGACAACCTCATTGTCCTCAAAGTCTGGATAAATTGGAAAATGTTCCTTATCCAACTGATATTTTCCTATGCCCATCTTGGAGTTGATCAATTCTTGAATCTGAGGTGCATATCCACAGCTCCTCTTCTGATCTGCTGCAGTCCTCTTGATTGTTTCAATGATCAGGCTCATGACTTTGAACTTCTGAGGTACATCAAACACATGCAGCATGTTGATGGCATGCCCTCTGATCATGTTATGGTCACCAGACTTGGGCAACAGAGTGTGCCTCAGAATCCAATTTATGGTTGGTAATCCTGACAGCAGAAAGTGAACTGATCCAAACTTGTGAGTCTCTACAGCTTTGTCTGGGATCTCCTTGTACATGTGAGCCATTGAATTGTGACCCAACTTATTCTTTGCATATATGTCCAAGTCATCCTCTTCTTCCTTGGGGGCATTGATCAGACTTGCCCATTCTTCAACAGTGGACTGGTACCTTGTACCTTCAGACATCCAAACAATTCTACCATCTGGGTAAAAATGTGTTGTGGAGTAGAACTGCATGATAAGCTCATCATTCCAGTTGGTGAACTTCTATCCAACAAAATCTGCTACTCCACAAGCAATAAAGCTCTCCTCCACTCCAGGGTAGTGCTGCTCATTCTCCCTGATGAATTTCCAGTCAACCCACCTCATGTCATAGACTATGGGCTTCTTGTCCAACAGAATTGTTTCATAGAAGTCCTGTTGTTCCTTTGTGTGGAACCTGTAGTCAACAGCAGTTCTTCTCCTTGAAGCATATGGATCTTCTATCCTCCACAGTCTCAGCCCTGAATCCTTCCTGATTCTCATGTCCTCAGCCACAGGATGGGCATCATTGTGGTCTAGAATCTTGGGCTTGAGCTTTCTAAGGACTTGTACTTCTTCATCTTCATCTTCTGCAACATTAGGCACTGGGGCCTTGTTCTTCTCAGCAGCTGGAATACTCCTAGTATTCCTCTTTGGAGCCTGCTTGGCCTTGGAGGCAGCTTTGGGTGCATCTTTGGGCTTGGATGTTGCAGCCCCTGACCTGATTGCATCTCCCATAAGCTTAGCTGCCTTAGGTGCTGGTGCAGCATCCTCTTCCTCTTCATCAGAATCCCTTCTCATTGAGGGCTTTCCAAGGACCTTGGCAGTTGTGGTTCTAGCTCTCTTCTTTTTCTTGTCCTGATCACCATCATCCTCTGATTCAATTGTGAACTTCATGGTTGCACCAGTGGGGATCTTCTGAGGTTTTGATGGTGCATCTTTCCTTGCAGGTGCCTCTTTGGGTTGATCTTGAGCTGGCACTTGAGTGGACTTCCTGTCCTTTGGCATTGGAGTTCTCTTGGCAGGAACTTTCCTCTTCAGACCTGGCTTTGTGCTCTGTGCAGAGCCATACTCTTTCTTGAGCACCACCTTCTTGGAAGTGGCCTCATCTTCCTCAGCTTTGTAATCCTCATCCTCTAAGTCTGAGGTTCTCTTCCTCCTTTGCCTAGTTGCAGCCTTAGGCAAATTGCTAGGAGTGCTTCTGCTCCCATCATCTGAAGTTGAGGGACTAGTGCCCTCACTCAAGTCCATCTGCTCTTCAGACCTGTTCTGGCTGTCACTCTGATTAGACATACTGCAAAAGCTGACTGCTGACCCTGTGAAGAGTTATAGATGAGATAGAATAGATGAGCATCACAAAATGCAGAGATTTTTGCAAAAGAATGATTCAAAAGTTCAGTTTTAGTTTTCCACAGAAAGCATTTCGGATCAACCGATTTTCAAACTCGGTGATACCGAAGCAGTTTTGGAACCTAAACTGATGATCTCGGTTGGACCGAGTTTCAGTTCGGTGGCACCGAGACTGCTAGGGTTTCACAGAATCCTCAAATCGGCCACACCGATTAGTAATTCTCGGTCAGGCCGAGAGTCACTAGTGCAATGGCATACGCCAAATTGATGCGAACGAGTTTTTCTACTTGGTGGGTCCGAGATGGTTTCGGCGGAAACCTAACCCTAAAAATTTGAATCACATCTAATTTATGGACTATTTTGGCTAGATAGAAGAATCTCAATCGTGGCAAGAATCAATATGAAAACAATGTGCTAGGAATCAGACATGGATAGCACAAAGAATCGAGTCCATACCCTAACTTGGCGGTGGACTTGCTACGGCGGCAATGGCGGGGACGAATTCCGTTGACGGCGACGAAGACCAGCGACAGGAGGCTGCTGGCGACGAGGAGACGATCCGGAGACCATGATGGCAGAGCGAGCTATTGCGCGGGCGAAGGGTTTCGGAGAAATTTCCAAACTTTTGCCCGTGGCTATATATAGCCCGACCCTATCGGTGTGACCGAGTGGAACAACTCGGTGGCACCGAGATGCATAACTGTGTTCAGTTATAGCAAATCGGTGAGACCGAAAAGTTCAAATCGGTTGCACCGAGATTGAAAACTCAGATCAACTTGGTGATCTCGGTAGGACCGAAATGGAAGAATCGGTCAAACCGAGAATCACAAAGAGGTTTTGGAAGTTTAAGTCTATGACGAATCGGGGACTCTGAGTGCTCCTCACACAGAGTGGTTCGAATCTGACTTGATCAAATTTTGTGATGTAGCATGAATAGAGTTTGAGATGAGAAAAGCATAGATAGCTGTTCTTAGGCATTCTTGTCCATCCACTTGGCTAAAAGAAAAGAAACCAAACAATCAAAACAACAAGTGGATGTCCTTGAATGAGTAAAATATGCACCAACATGCTCACACAATAAGATGGCAAATGAAATATGTGGCAAAGCATGCACAACCAATTCTAGCATTATCAAGCAATTGGCGATGACTAGGTCATCTATATATGAGTATATTGACTTAGGAGTCAAATGAGAACATTTGATCATAGGTCATACTCATCGTTTAAGCTCAAGTGGGGTTACCACTTTTACATAATGCATTAATGTGTTCACACCATTAGATTTGCTTTGACTCAATTCTTAGAGTAAAGCTCCCCCTAGATGTGAGATCCCCCCTTAGAGGGATGAACTAACCTTGGGTTTTGTCGATGATGACTTCATGTAGGTGTTGAAGATGTAGATGCTCAATGTTGATGTAGATCATTTGGAGCAATCCTTTGGAGTGAGTTGCACTTTCAACTTACCTACATGGGTTAGTCCCACAAGGAACAAACAAGAATATCCATAGACATAGAGTGATGCACACACAAGATGATGTCCATGAAATCAGTAGGTTACCTTGTCCCTTGTCTTACCAACATGAGGGTTTGTGACTCCTTGAACTAGTGCAAGATGTGGAAGTTGATTGCACTTGTTCTTGCCAAAATGATATGAGTGAAGAATGTTGGCAGAGTCACCCTCAAGAACTCTCTAGTTCTTCTTCTTCGGGATCCACATCATCTTGATGGGAATCCTTGGAGTTGTAGTTGTACTTGATGAAGTAGAACTTGACGTAATCTTGGGGACCCACTTGAACGAGGCTTTAGGTGCTTCTTCAAATGCATCAATCTCTTCTTGAAGCTTGTCCTTGCCTTTGTTCTTGTGGTCTTGTGGTGGAAGATCATCTTGAGCTTGTGTTCCCTTGAAGGAAGTATGATCATACTTCTCTTGTTGAGGAACAAACTTCGTCTTGGGGTATTGATCTTCTTCCCACTCAACTCCATTAGCATTGAACTTTCGTTCAAAACCAACACCTTTATTCTTCCCCTTGCTTGCGTACAATTTCCTCGAATTGCTTACTCCTGGCAAGGCTCTTATAAACACCTTTCTCTATAATTCCCCTCAATAAGCTATTTTCTTGCTCAAGTGTAACTTGGCTAAGAGAATCATCAGTGGAATCAAGAGAACTACTAGAAGCAACAATATTGGATTTGACATTATTATTGTTACCACTAGAGGAAGTATCTTTCTTGTACTTGTTACTAGACTTGACTTGAGGCATGTAAGTAGATAAGAGTAAACGCTTGGCAATGTAAGAAGAACTTTTCTTGCGAAGATCATCATTGATTGCTTTTAAGAACTCATGCTCTTGCTCAAGATTGAGCTTTTCAAAGCGTAACTTCTCATGAGCCCTTAAAAGTTCTCGATGATCTTCGTAGATAGTTTCATGAGCTAACTTAAGAGAGTTTAGTTCTTTAGTTAGAATCTCAATCTTCTCCTTATCATTGTCATTCGTTTTAGCATGATTAGCATGATTAATTGATGTTTCATCATAGTATTCATCACTAGAGTTGTCAACAAGTAAATCATCATCCACAAGCAAGTCATCTTCATCACTATTGAAATCAACATACTCGGGATGTGTTACCTTTGGACCTTTGGCCATGAAGCATCTTCCAACACCTTCATTTGGTGAGTCAAATATGTCGTAGGAGTTGGTTGACACAAGTGCTAGACCGGCAACACCTTCATCTTGAGTATATTCGGAGTCGGAGTGATAGCTTCTCTCGGAGTGATTGTCGGAGTCGGAGCCGGAAACCCATTCACCAACATGAGCTTGATGTCTTCGTTTTGTGTAGCTCCTTGATGACTTGTCCTTCCTTTCCGAATCTTTGCTTCTCCGTGAGAGTCTTCGTTCATAACGATCATCTCTACTCCTCCTCTCTCTTGGTGGTGATTCTTCTCTTTTGCTCCTTCTTCTTGGAGAATCTTCTCTTCTTTTGTAGGGTGTCGCACACTCATTGGAGTAGTGTCCGGGTCTCCCACAATTGTAGCAATTGCGCTCTCGACTAGAAGATCTCTTGTCATTGTAAGACCTTGATTTGGAGCTTCTTTCTTTGCTTCTACTCTTGTAGAATTTGTTGAAGTTCTTCACCATTAAGTTCAATTCTTCATTGAAGGTTTGTTTCTCACTTGATGATGTGGGGGCTTCACTTGAGGCTTTGTAGGCACCACTTGACTTGTTGTGAAGTTCCTCCTTATCCTTGAGTGACATCTCATGAGCAACAATCCTTCCAATGACTTCCGTTGGCTTGAGATCTTTGTAGTTTGGCATCATTTGAATCAATGTGCACACGGTATCATACTTTCCATCCAATGCTCTTAAGATCTTCTTGATGATAAATTTGTCGGTCATCTCTTCACTCCCTAAGCCGGCAATCTCATTTGTGATAAGAGCAAGCCTAGAGTACATTTCAGCGACACCTTCACCATCCTTCATTTTGAACTTGTCAAGCTGACTTTGGAGCACTTCCAACTTGGATTCCTTGACGGACTCGGTACCTTCATGCATATCAATCAAAGTATCCCAAATTTCCTTTGCATTCTCAAGATGACTGATTTTGTTGAATTCTTCGGGGCACAATCCGTTAAAAATGATATCACAAGCTTGAGCGTTGTATTGCAGCATCTTCAGTTCTTCCGCATTAGCTTCACAGTTCGGTTCTCTCCCATCGAAAAATTCACCTTGCAAGCCAATACAAATAATTGCCCAAACGGCGGGGTTATGTCCAAGAATATGCATTTTCATCTGATGCTTCCAACTAGAAAAATTAGTACCATCAAAGTAAGGACCTCTATGGTGATAATTTCCCTCGCTAGACGCCATACTCTCCTAGGTTGTGAAACCAAGGCTATGACCACCAAAAGCTATGGAAATCAAAGCAAATGGAGACCAAAGCTCTAATACCACTTGTAGGACCTTGAAGTATGTCTAGAGGGGGGTGATTAGACTACTTGACCAATAAAAAACTTAACCTTTTCCCAATTTTAGAGTTTGGCAGATTTTAGCTACTTTAGGACAAGTCAAGCAATCATCACACAATTCAAGCAAGCATGCAAAGAGTATATAGGCAGCGGAAATTAAAGCATGCAACTTGCAAGAAAGTAAAGGGAAGGGTTTGGAGGATTCAAACGCAATTGGAGACACGGATGTTTTTGCCGTGGTTCTGATAGGTGGTGCTATCGTACATCCACATTGATGGAGACTTCAACCCACGAAGAGTAACGGCTGCGCGAGTCCATGGAGGGTTCCACCCACGAAGGGTCCACGAAGAAGCAACCTTGTCTATCCCACCATGACCGTCGCCCACGAAGGACTTGCCTCACTAGCGGTAGATCTTCATGAAGTAGGCGATCTCCTTGTCCTTACAAACTCCTTCGTTCAACTCCACAATCTTGTCGGAGGCTCCCAAGTGACACCTAGCCAATCTAGGAGACACCACTCTCCAAGAAGTAACAAATGGTGCGTTGATGATGAACTCCTTGCTCTTGTGCTTCAAATGATAGTCTCCCCAACACTCAACTCTCTCTCATAGGTTTTGGATCTGGTGGAAAGAAGATTTGAGTGGAAAGCAACTTGGGAAGGCTAGAGATCAAGATTCATATGGTAGGAATGGAATATCTTAGCCTCAACACATGAGTAGGTGGTTCTCTCTCAGAAATGGTAAGTTGGAAGTGTAGGTTCGTTCTGATGCCTCTCTCCATGAATGAAGAGGAGCTGGAGGGGTATATATAGCCTCCACACAAAATCTAACCGTTACACACAATTTACCAAACTCGGTGGGATCGAATTGTTAAACTCGGTCGGACCGATTTAGTAAACCTAGTGACCGTTAGTGATTTTCGGTGGGACTGACATGCATCTCGGTGAGACCGATTCGGTTAGGGTTAGGGCATAACGTAATCTCGGTAAGACCGATTACACAAACTCAGTGAGACCGATTTGGTAATAAGCTTTCCAGAGAGTTGGTCAGATAAACTCGGTGGGACCGATTTGCTCTTTTCGGTGAGACTGAAATGTTACAAAAAGGAAACATAGAGTTTACATTGCAATCTCGGTGGGACCGATCGCTCACTTTGGTTAGACCGAAACGTTACGAAGGGAAACAGAGAGATTGCAACCCCATCTCGATGAGACCGAGATCCCTATCGGTAAGACCGATTTGCTTAGGGTTTGTGGCAGTGGCTATGACTTTTGGAATCGGTGGCGCCGGATAGGAAGTTTCGGTGTGACCGATTTTGGCTTTGGGTTTAGGTCATTTGTGGATGTGGGAAAGTAGTTGAGGGCTTTGGAGCATATCACTAAGCACATGAAGCAAGAGGCTCATTAGGCAACACCTCATCCCTCCTTGATAGTATTAGCTTTTCCTATAGACTCAATGTGGTCTTGGATCACTAAAAATGTAAAATGAAGAGTCTTGAGCTTTTGAGATTGAGCCAATCCTTTGTCCTTAGTATTTTGAGGGATCCACTTTCATCATCCATGCCATGCCATTCCTTAAGCTTTCCTGAAATAATAGTCTTGGAATAGCATTAGCTCAATGAGCTATATGTTGTTATGAATTACCAAAACCACCTAGGGATAGTTGCACTTTCAGTTGTTAAGGCAATATCATCCAAACTGCCTCATGATCAAGATATGCAAGCTCAAAGCAATGTTGTATCTGCGCTCCAGACACAAGTCCATTCCCTAACAGAGACCCTTTATGAAACAAGGAGAAACATTGCTCAATGTCGTCAAGATATGCATGGTTTTGAAACCAGACTATCAGACATTTGCTATGTTGTTCAGGAGTCTAGGGGAAATGAAGGCGAGGGTTTTGGTGCTCCATCGGACAATACAACATGAAAATGTAACAGTCAAGTCAAATGAACTGAGCTTCTGAACTTCTGGTGGTGCATTTATCTACTAGACTGTTAAGTTTTATGCCAACCTTCCTTTTGTTATATAGTTGTAATTTGTTTTGGCGCAATACAAAATTTATTCTTAACTGCAGCCACCGGCTGAAGAAAATAGCAAGCCATTTTTGCATAGTGTAGGTTGTTCCCTATATTTGCACTGGTGGCGATCTTTGATGCCGAGTGGATGTAATCTGTGCAATCGCCTTAATAGCCTAGTGTTAGTTTCAGCCTTATTTATTTCCTAGTCTTCTTTTTCCCTGGTTTGCTAGTGGCCGCAACTACCATGGGCCATATACGGGCCGTAGGATCCATGGGTCTCCTACGGGCCATCGATAAATGGGCCTGTAATCGGTGGGCCTCGGGCCGTCGATAAATGGGCCTATAATTGGTGGGCCTCGGGCCGTTGGATAAATGGGTCTACATGGGGCGTAATCGGGCGTAATTGGTATCGGCCCAGCACGGTAACGGGCCGCTAACAGGCCATAGGACAACAAAGGCCTAATTCTGTCACAGGCATAACGGGTCGTTAATGGGCCAGAATATAGGACGGGCTGGAAACGGCACAACGGGTTAACAGGCCAGAAACGGGCCGACTCTTGCCATGGGCCGAATTTGGCCCATTAGGGTAACAGGACAGTAACGGTCCGACTCTTGCCATGGGCCGAATTTAGCCCATTAGGGGAACAAGCCAGTAACGGGCCGACTCTTGCCATGGGCCAAATTTGTCCCATTAGGGGAACAGGCCAGTAATGGTCCGGAAGTAATCGAGGGCCGAAAAGGAGCCCAAGAACGTATGGGCCGTCAATAGGCCGAAAGCTAACATGGGCTGGAAACGGCCCATGTAAATCACGGGCCGTTAAAGGGTACAAAGAAAATTACTGTTCATTATGGGCTAGAGTCACCATGGGCCTGTAAAGGGTCGAAAGATACGAAGGCCTCATGCAGGCCAAAAGACATCGTAGGCCATACATGGGCCGAAAGTGAAATGGGCCGGTGTTTCGACGGCCCACATGATGTTGTTGGGCCGATTTCCTTTAGGGCCTAACGGGCCGTGAGTTAACAGGCCGTAAAATGGGCTATTTCTGAAGAGACCGTTAACAGGCTTTTCATGGGCCAGCCCGTTAACTTTTGACCAAGTCAAACGGGCCGACTTTGTAAGCTAAATGGGCCAGTGGTGGGCCATGGCACGTGTCGACATATCATAGGCGCCTATCTGACCCACTGACGAGCTGACACGTGTTTCATCAGGCCAATAAGAATTTTACATGTGAAAATTTCCCATTGGTCGAGGTTGTTAACGGGTTATCGGATCCAAAACCCGACCCGATAGCTTAACGGTGTTCCGTTACGGTGGATGCCATGTGTCGGTCACCCTTGATGAAAGCACTTCTGTCACGCGCGATTTATCGTCATGGAAGTGGACACTTCTGTAGGATCGAAAGTATGTCTAGAGGGGGGTGATTAGACTACTTGACCAATTAAAAACTTATCCTTTTCCCAATTTTAGTCTTTGGCAGATTTTAGCTATCTTAGCACAAGTCAAGCAATCTTAACACAATTCAAGCAAGCATGCAAAGAGTATATGAGCAGCGGAAAGTAAAGCATGCAACTTGCAAGAATCTAAAGGGAAGGGTTTGGAGAATTCAAACGCAATTGGAGACACGGATGTTTTTGTCGTGGTTCCGATAGGTGGTGCTATCGTACATCCACGTTGATGGATACTTCAACCCACGAAGGGTAACGGTTGCGCGAGTCCACGGAGGGCTCCACCCACAAAGGGTCCACGAAGAAGCAACCTTGTCTATCCCACCATGGCCGTCGCCCATGAAGGACTTGCCTCACTAGCGTTAGATCTTCACGAAGTAGGCGATCTCCTTGCCCAGACAAACTCCTTGGTTCAACTCCACAATCTTGTCGGAGGCTCCCAAGTGACACCTAGCCAATCTAGGATATACCACTCTCCAAGAAGTAACAAATGGTGTGTTGATGATGAACTCCTTGCTCTTGTGCTTCAAATGATAGTCTCCCCAACACTCAACTCTCTCTCACAGGATTTGGATTTGGTGGAAAGAAGATCTGAGTGGAAAGCAACTTGGGGAAGGCTAGAGATCAAGATTCATATGGTAGGAATGGAATATCTTGGCCTCAACACATGAGTAGGTGGTTCTCTCTCAGAAACAGCAAGTTGGGAAGTGTAGGTTCGTTCTGATGGCTCTCTCCACGAATGAAGAGAAGGTGGAGGGGTATATATAGCTTCCACACAAAATCTAACCGTTGCACACAACTTGCCAAACTCGGTGGGACCGAATTGAGAAACTTGGTCGGACCGATTCAGCAAATCTAGTGACCGTTAGGATTTTTGGTGGGACCGGCATGCAACTAGGTAGGACCGATATGGTTAGGGTTAGGGCATAATGTAATCTCGGTGAGACCGATTACACAAACTCGGTGGGACCAATTTTGGTAATAAGCTAACCAGAGAGTTGGTCAGGTAAACTCGGTGGGACCGGTTCGCTCATTTCGGTGGGACCGAAATGTTACGAAAAGGAAACCGGGAGTTTACATTGCAATCTCGGTGGGACCAATCGCTCATCTCGGTTGTACCAAAACATTATGAAGGGAAACAGAGAGATTACAATCCCATCTCGGTGAGACCGAGATCCCTATCGGTGAGACCGATTTGCCTAGGGTTTGTGGCAGTGGCTATGACATCTGAACTCAGTGGCGCCAGATAGAAAGAATCGGTAGGGCCGAGTTTGACTTTTGGTTTAGGTCATATGTGGATGTGAGAAAGTAGTTGAGGGCTTTGGAGCATATCACTAAGCACTATGAAGCAAGAAACTCATTAAGCAACACCTCATCCCTCCTTGATAGTATTGGCTTTTCCTATAGACTCAATGTGATCTTGGATCACTAAAATATAAGATGTAGAGTCTTGAGCTTTTGAGCTTGAGCCAATCCTTTTGTCCTTAGCATTTTGAGGGGTCCACTTTTCTCATCCATGCCATGCCATTCATTGAGCTTTTCCTGAAATATTCATCTTGGAATAATGTTAGCTCAATGAGCTATATGTTGTTAGGAATTACCAAAACCACCTAGGGATAGTTGCACTTTCAATCTCCCCCTTTTTGGTAATTGATGACAACATATAGATCAAAGCTTCGACAAATGATAATAAGAGTGAAAAACATTGTCGCTTTGAGAAGTATGTGATAAGCAAGAGCTCCCCCTAAATTTGTGCATAGTTTAAGATTTGCTTTGGACTGCAAATGCACAAGGAGTTAGGCTCATGGGTTACTCTTCCATGTCACATACATCTTGGTGGAGCGCTCAAAATGATAATGATTGAATACATGCACTCATCACCAAGCAAAGTGAATGATCATATAGAGATAAGAAGGATAATGTCATCCAACAAGCATAAATGTAGCATATGATCAAACACATGATCATCCAAGTATCACACAGACATAGAGTATCTCAATCAAGCAAATAAAGTTCAACCACCAAAGCAAGAGAGAATAAAAAGCAACACTCTCTCTCTCGAAGCCTATAATCTATACATTTTCCCCCTTTGGCAACAAGTTACCAAAAAGTTCATAGAAAATGCATAGCACTAAATCATCTCTCAGGCTTGATCTTCAGGTGGTGGTGTAGAGATGGCTCCTTGGACGAAGACTTCAGTAGATGTGGATGGATCTGGAGGAGTAGGTGCTGGTGCTGGTTGCACTAGAGCTGTAGCTGGTGTAGATGAAGTCGCTCTGGTGTCTGTCACTGGCACTGCAGCTAATTTCTGAGCTCTAGGCACTCTGGCAAATGCATCAGTGGTTGTCTTACCCTTCCTCTCCTGCATATCATCCTGAAGCTGCTCAACAACAGACTGGATCTCAGTTACCTTCACATCCAAGTCATAGAACTTCTGCTCCATGATCCTCTCCAGGCTCTCCTGGTTTTGAGTCAAGGTGGCCAGCCCCTTCTCAATCCTCAGAGTGGATGCAATCAAGTAGCCAAGTTGATCTTGTTTGCTCTTCAAAAAGTACTAAGATGCCTCTTCCATTGTTGGCATCTTGGTAGCCTTCTCTGTCCTTGCCTTCTCCTTCTTTGCTTGAGCATGCATAGAAGATGGTTCATCTTCATCCATAACCACTTGGTTGTCCTCAAAGTCTTGATAGATAGGCATGTGATCCTTGTCCAACAAGTATGTGCCAGTGCCCATCTTGGAGTTAATCAGCTCCTGGATCTGTGGGGCATACCCACAACTTCTCTTTTGGTCAACTGCTTTCCTCTTGATAGTTTCAACTATAAGGCTCATGACCTTGAACTTCCGTGGCACATCAAATAAGTGTAGCAGATTTATTGCATGGCCTCTGATCATGTTGTGATCACCTGACTTGGGCAAGAGAGTGTGCCTGAGGATCCAGTTGATGGTTGGCAGTCCTGACAGAAGGTAATGTACTGATCCAAACTTATGTGTTTCAACTGCAGCATCTGGGATCTCCTTGTACATATGTGCCATAGAGTTGTGATCCATCTTCTTCTTGGCATAGACATCCAAGTCATCCTCTTTCTCCTTAGGTGCATTGATCAGATTAGCCCATTCTTCAATTGTTGATTGGTACCTAGTACCTTCAGACATCCATACTATCCTGCCATCTGGATAGAAGTGTGTTGTGGAGTAGAATTGCATTATGAGCTCATCATTCCACTTTGTGAGCTTCTGCCCAACAAAGTCTGCCACTCCACAGGCACTGAAACTGCCATACACACCAGGATAGTGTTCCTCATTCTCCTTCATGTAGGTCCAGTCAACCCACCTCATGTCACACACTATTGGCTTCTTGTCTAGCAACACTGTCTCATAGAAATCATGTTGTTCCTTTGTATGGAACCTGTAGTCAACAACAGTCCTCTTCCTGGCTGCATAAGGATCAGACAACCTCCACTGTCTGAGGCCTGCATCCTTTCTCTGCTTCATGTTCTCAGCCACAGGATGAGCATCATTATGATCTGGAATTTTTGGCTTTAACTTTCTCAAGACATGCACTTCATCATCTTCCTCTTCAGCAACAGTTTCAGGCACCGGGGCCTTGTTCTTCTCAGCAGCAGATATGTTCCTGGTATTCATCTTAGGTGCAGTCTTGGGCTTGGAGGCAGCTTTGGGTGCTTCTTTGGGCTTTGATGATGCAGCCCCTGACCTGATAGCATCACCCATTAGCTTCTGAGCCTTGGGTGCTGGTGCAGCAACCTCTTCTTCTTCTTCTTATTCTTCCATCATGGAAGGCTTTCCAAAAACTCTGGCCATGGTCTTCTTGACCCTTTCCTTCCTCTTCTTCCCTTCTTCAGCAGCCTCTTTGGGTTGAGATTCCAAAGGTACTTGAGTAGAGGCTCTGGCCTTAGACATGGGAATTCTCTTTGCAGGTACTTTGGTCTTCATACCAGGCTTAATGGCAGCAGCTGTGCCATACTCCTTTTTGAGCACCTTCTTCTTAGAAGTGGCCTCATCCTCAACTGCCACATAGTCTTCATCCTCAGATTCTGAGGTTTTCTTCTTTCTGGCCCTGGTGGCAGCTTTGGGCAAGTTGCTTGGGGTGCTCCTGCTACCCTCATCAGAGCTGCTAGAGGGACTAGTGCCCTCACTCATTTGAACCTGCTCCTCTGACTTGTTCTGGCTGTCACTTTGATCAGACATATTGCAAACACTGACTGCAGATCCTGTGAATAGATATAGATGAGATAGAGTGGATGAGCATCACAAAATACAGAGGTTTTTGCAAAAGAATGAGTCAAAAACTTAGTTTTAGTTTTCCACAGAAAGCATTTCGGATCAACCGATTTGCAAACTCGGCGATACTGAAGCAGCTTTTGGAACCTAAACTAGTGAACTCGGTCAGATCGAGTCAGAGTTCGGTGGCACCGAGACTGCTAGGGTTTCACAAAGTAGTGAACTCGGTCACACCGATTTGCAATTCTCGGTCAGACCGAGAATTACATGTGCAATGGCCTTAGCCGAATCGGTGGAACCGAGTTCTACAACTCGGTGGGTCCGAGATGGTTTTGGCGGAAACCTAACCCTAAATTTTCAATTCATCTCTAATCTACGGAGTGTTTTGACTAGATAGGATAGTTTCAATCGTGGCAAGATTCATGGCGAACACAATGTGCTAGGAATCAGACGGGGATAGCACAGTGATCGAGTCCATACCCTAGTTCGGCGATGAACTCTCTACGGCGGCAACGGCGGGGATGATTTCCATTGACGGCGGCGGAGACCAGCGACTGGAGGCGGCTAGCGACGAGGACGATCCGGAGACCCTGGAGGCAGAGCAGGCTACGTGCGGGCGGAAAGAGTTCAGAGAAAGTTTCCAAATTTTTTGCCCGTGAGTATATATAGCCCGACCCTGTCGGTGTGACCGAGTGGAACAACTCGGTGGCACCGAGATGCATAACTGCTGACAGTTACAGCAACTCGGTGTGACCGAAATGTTCAAATCGGTTGCACCGAGATTGAAAACCTAGATCGACTTAGTGATCTCGGTATGACCGAAATGGAAGAATCAATCAGACCGAAACACACAAAGAAGTTTTGGAAGTTTAAGTCTATGACGAATCGGGGACTTCGAGTGCTCCTCACACAGAGTGGTTCGAATCTGACTTGATAAAATTTTGTGATGTAGCATGAATAGAGTTTGAGACAAGAAAAGCATAGATAGCTAGATAAGGTTCTTAGGCATTCTTGTCCATCCACTTGGCAAAAGGGAAAAACAAACCAATCAATCAAAGCAACAAGTGGATGTCCTCGAATGAGTAAAATATGCAACCAACATGCTCACACAATAAAATGGCAAATGAAATATGTGGCAAAGCATGCACAACCAATTCTAGCATCTATCAAACAATTGGCGATGACTAGGTCATCTATATATGAGTATATTGACTTAGGAGTCAAATGAGAACATTTGATCATAGGTCATACTCATCGTTTAAGCTCAAGTGGGGTTACCACTTTTACATAATGCATTGATGTGTTCACACCATTAGAGTTGCTTTGACTCAATTCTTAGAGTAAAGCTCCCCCTAGATGTGAGATCCCCCCTTAGAGGGATGAACTAACCTTGGATGTTGTCGATGATGACTTCATGTAGGTGTTGAAGATGTGGATGCTCAATGTTGATAAGATCATTTGGAGCAATCCTTTGGAGTGAGTTGCACTTTCAATACCTACACGGGTTAGTCCCACAAGGAACAAATAAGGATAGCCATAGACATAGAGTGACGCACACACAAGATGATGTCTATGAAAGCATTATGTTACCTTGTCCCTTGTCTTACCAACAAGAGGGTTTGTGACTCCTTGAACTAGTGCAAGATGTGGAAGTTGATTTCACTTGTTGTTGCCAAAATGATATGAGTGAAATATGTTGGCGGAGTCACCCTCAAGAACTCTCTAGTTCTTCTTCTTCGGGATCCACATCATCTTGATGGGAATCCTTGGAGTTGTAGTCATACTTGATGAAGTAGAACTTGACATAGAATTGGGAACCCACTTGACCAAGGCCTTTGGAGCTTCTTCAAATGCATCAATCTCCTCTTGAAGCTTATCCTTGCCTTTTTTCTTGTGGTCTTGTGGTGGAAGATAATCTTGAACTTGTGTCCCTTTGAAGGAAGTAGGATCATACTTCTCTTGTTGAGGAACAAACTTCGTCTTGGGGTATTGATCTTCTTCCCACTCAACTCTATTGGCATTGAACTCTCGTTCAAAACCAACACCTTGGTTCTTCCGGTGCCTTCCTTGCTTGCGTATAATTTCCTCAAATTGCTTACTCCCGGCAAGGCTCTTGTAAACACCTTTATCTATAATTCCCTTCAATAAGCTATTTTCTTTCTCAAGTGTAACTTGGCTAAGAGAATCATTAGTGGAATCAAGAGAACTGCTAGAAGCAACAACATTGGATTTAACATGATTATTGTTACTACTAGAGGAAGAATCCTTCTTGTTCTTGTTAATAGACTTGACTTGAGGCATGTAAGTAGATAAGAGTAAACGCTTGGCAATGTAAGAAGAACTTTTCTTACGAAGATCATCATTGATTGCCTTTAAGAACTCATGCTCTTGCTCAAGGTTGAGCTTTTCAAAGCGTAACTTCTCATGAGTCGTTAAAAGTTCTCGATGATCTTCTAAGATAGTTCCATGAGCTAACTGAAGAGTGTTTAGTTCATTAGTTAGAAGCTCAATCTTCTCCTTATCATTGTCATCCGTTTTATCTTGATTAGCAAGATTAATTGATGTTTCATCATAGTATTCATCACTAGAGTTGTCAACAAGTAAATCGTCATCACCTAACAAGTCATCTTCATCACTATTGAAATCAACATACTCGGGGTGTGTTACCTTTGGGCCTTTAGCCATGAAGCATCTTCCAAGTCCTTCATTTGGTGAATCAAATATGTCGTAGGAGTTGTTTGACACAAGTGCTGGACCGGCAACACCTTCATCTTGAGTATATTCGGAGTCGGAGTGATAGCTTCTCTCAGAGTGATTGTCGGAGTCGGAGCCGGATACCCATTCACCAACATGAGCTTGATGTCTTCGTTTTGTGTAGCTCCTTGATGATTTGTCATTCCTTTCTGAATCCTTGCTTCTCCGGGATGTTCTTCATTCATAACGATCATCTCTACTCCTCCTCTCTCTTGGTGGTGATTCTTCTCTTCTACTTCTCCTCTTGGGTGATTCTTCTCTTCTTTTGCAGGGTGTTGTGCACTCATTGGAATAGTGTTTGGGTCTCCCACAATTGTAGCAATTGTGCTCTCGACTAGAAGATCTTTTGTCATTGTAGGACCTTGACTTGGAGCTTCTCTCTTTGCTTCTATTCTTGTAGAACTTGTTGAAGTTCTTCACCATCAAGCTCAATTCTTCATTGAAGGTTTGTTTCTCACTTGATGATGTGGGGGCTTCACATGAGGCTTTGTAAGCACCACTTGATTTGTTGTGAAGTTCCTCATCCTTGAGTGACATCTCATGAGCAACAATTCTTCCAATGACTTCCGTTGGCTTGAGATCTTTGTAATTGGGCATCATTTGGATCAATGTGCACACGGTATCATATTTTCTGTCCAAAGCTCTTAGGATCTTCTTTATGATGAATTTGTCGGTCATCTCTTCACTTCCTAAGCCGGCAATCTCATTTGTGATAAGAGCAAGCCTAGAGTACATTTCAGCGACACCTTCACCATCCTTCATTTTGAACTTGTCAAGTTGACCTTGAAGCACATCAAACTTGGATTCCTTGACGGAGTCGGTACCTTCATGCATATCAATCAAAGTATCCCAAATTTCCTTTGCATTCTCAAGACGGCTGATTTTGTTGAATTCTTCGGGGCACAATCCGTTGAAGATGATATCACAAGCTTGAGCGTTGTATTGCAACATCTTCAACTCTTCCGCGCTAGCTTCACAGATCGGTTCTCTTCCATCAAAGAATTCAACTTGCAAGCCAATACACACAATAGCCCAAACGGCGGGGTTATGTCCAATAATATGCATTTTCATCTTATGCTTCCAACTAGCAAAATTTGTACCATCAAAGTAAGGACCTCTACGGTGATAATTTCCCTCGCTAGACGCCATACTCTCGTAGGTTGTGAAACCAAGGCTATGACCACCAAAAGCTATGGAAATCAAATCAAATGGAGACCAAAGCTCTGATACCACTTGTAGGATCGAAAGTATGTCTAGAGGGGGGTGATTAGACTACTTGACCAATTAAAAACTTATCCTTTTCCCAGTTTTAGTCTTTGGCAGATTTTAGCTATCTTAGCACAAGTCAAGCAATCTTAGCACAATTCAAGCAAGCATGCAAAGAGTATATGAGCAGCGGAAAGTAAAGCATGCAACTTGCAAGAATCTAAAGGGAAGGGTTTGGAGAATTCAAACGCAATTGGAGACACGGATGTTTTTATCGTGGTTCCGATAGGTGGTGCTATCGTACATCCACGTTGATGGAGACTTCAACCCACGAAGGGTAACGGTTGCTTGAGTCCACGGAGGGCTCCACCCACGAAGGGTCCTCGAAGAAGCAACCTTGTCTATCCCACCATGGTCGTCGCCCATGAAGGACTTGCCTCACTAGCGGTAGATCTTCACAAAGTAGGCAATCTCCTTGCCCTTACAAACTCCTTGGTTCAACTCCACAATCTTGTCGGAGGCTCCCAAGTGACACCTAGCCAATCTAGGAGACACCACTCTCCAAGAAGTAACAAATGGTGTGTTGATGATGAACTCCTTGCTCTTGTGCTTCAAATGATAGTCTCCCCAACACTCAACTCTCTCTCACAGGATTTGGATTTGGTGGAAAGAAGATCTGAGTGGAGAGCAACTTGGGGAAGGCTAGAGATCAAGATTCATATGGTAGGAATGGAATATCTTGGCCTCAACACATGAGTAGGTGATTCTCTCTCAGAAATAGCAAGTTGGAAGTGTAGGTTCGTTCTGATGGCTCTCTCCACGAATAAAGAGGAGGTGGAGGGGTATATATAGCCTCCACACAAAATCTAACCGTTACACAACTAGCCAAACTCGGTGGGACCGAATTGAGAAACTCGGTCAGACCGATTCAGCAAATCAAGTGACCGTTAGGATTTTCGGTGGGACCGATATGCAACTCGGTAGCACCAATATGGTTAGGGTTAGGGCATAATGTAATCTCGGTGAGACCGATTACACAAACTCGGTGGGACCGATTTTGGTAATAAGCTAACCAGAGAGTTGGTCAGGTAAACTCGGTGGGACCGGTTCGCTCATTTCGGTGGGACCGAAATGTTATGAAAAGGAAACAGGGAGTTTACATTGCAATCTCGGTGGGACCGATCGCTCATCTCGGTGGTACCCAAACATTACGAAGGGAAACAGAGAGATTACAATCCCATCTCAGTGAGACCGAGATCCCTATCGGTGAGACCGATTTGCCTAGGGTTTGTGGTAGTGGCTATGACATCTGAACTCGGTGGCGCCGGATAGAAAGAATCGGTAGGGCCGAGTTTGACTTTTGGTTTAGGTCATATGTGGATGTGAGAAAGTAGTTGAGGGCTTTGGAGCATATCACTAAGCACTATGATGCAAGAAACTCATTAAGCAACACCTCATCCCTCCTTGATAGTATTGGCTTTTCCTATAGACTCAATGTGATCTTGGATCACTAAAATATAAGATGTAGAGTCTTGAGCTTTTGAGCTTGAGCCAATCCTTTTGTCCTTAGCATTTTGAGGGGTCCACTTTTCTCATCCATGCCATGCCATTCATTGAGCTTTTCCTGGAATATTCATCTTGGAATAATGTTAGCTCAATGAGCTATATGTTGTTAGGAATTACCAAAACCACATAGGGATAGTTGCACTTTCAACTTCCGTGATGATAATTTTGGTAATGTCATGGAACACTTCTACGACAACACATGTATGACTATCTTGATTCTGTCATAAAATCGTCATGGATGTACATGCATGACAAAAAACACGACCTACTGTGACAAACACGTATCATCACGGAAGTGTATTTTTTTGTAGTGTAACATGTTTTATTGTCAAAAAGAAGGAGAAAAAGGACTCCACTTTGGCTTAAAAGCCAAAGAAGCTCCTAAATAGGGGCTTTTGGCTTTGGCTTTTGGACCAAAGTGTGAAGTCGCTAACTATTCTCCTAACAGTGAGGCCAGCGGGCTAGACTTCATATAGGAAGACACGGGTATTTTTTGAGTCCAAAATTTTCCGTAGAACGGAAAGAGCCACTGACGCCCAAATCTTGTTGCCGAGGTCAACCAGAGAGGGGACGCCCTAGATGAGATGAAAAATCTTCCATAGAATGGAGAGAGAGAGAGAGAGAGAGAGAGACTCTGGCGGGCAAATCCCGTTGTCAAGGCCAGTTGGAGGGGCGCGTCCTAGATGAGGCCTAATTGGAGAGGGAACATCCCAGATGAGGTTGACGACGGTGGGTGCGGAACAACTCAAGTCTTGTCAGATCTGAGTAGCATGTGATTCATGTGCAGCGCACCCTCTAACGATGCTACAAGCCAGGATGGGATGCAACAAAGTTTGGTGATGCTTCACGTGATACGAAAGTTGTATATGCATCACATGACTCTATCTATGGTTTGGTTATAAAGATGGTGACAACACATTTTGCTTGTGTGGATTTGGAGTTTTTTCTTTTGATTATTTTATGGATTTGAAGTTAGAAGGTTTTATTGTAAAAAAAAACAAGACAACATGTTTGGCATCTAAAAAACAACATGCCTATTGTCTTTGATGGAGGCTCGCCCTTGTTGGAAGGAGTAATAAGGAGGATCGTGGCCGAGGGGAATGGTTGGCATCAAGCGGGACGTGAGTAGTTGTAGTAGGAGTTGTGTGTGGCAGTTGGAGCCACGGCTCTGGGTGTTCTTAGGACTTTGGGTTCTTAGGCCTATGTGGACTTTGGTTTCTTTACACCAAATGTTGATGCCAAATCTAGTAGACCTTCTTGGAGTACACGCCAAGTCCTCGGTGAAGATCGATATGCATTGGTCATAGGCCTCCGTGTCGTTCCCCATCAACGGGCCATCAACTCGGCCCATGGACTAGGCCAGCTGGGCTAGGACCCCCTAGTCCAGGACACCGTCAGAGCCCGGGGAAATTTATTCTGACGCGACGTTGTTGTAATAGATTCAAGAGCGACTCCCTCAATCCTAACCCTACTGAGAACCCACCCAACGTACAGATCCAAGGTTCCCCCTCCGTCCTACCACCTGAGCGGCCGACAGAGGGAGATGGAACCAGCGACAACGTTGGCGGCACACAAAGGTATCTGCTTGCCTGGCTAACCCCAATTGCTCGGCCCCCATGACGAGGTTCTTGGAGTTAGAAGGTACTCCTATGTAACAGAGAAGGTAACATGTTTTATTGTCAAAAAGAAGGAGAAAAAGGAGTCCACTTTGGCTTAAAAGCCAAAGAAGCTCCTAAATAGGGGCTTTTGGCTTTGGCTTTTGGTCCAAAGTATGAAGTCACTAACTATTCTCTTAACAGTGAGTCCAGCGGGCTGGACTTCATATAGGAAGACGCGGGTATTTTTCGAGTCCAAAATTTTCCATAGAATGGAAAGAGCCACCGACGAACAAATCTTGTTGCCGAGGTCAACCAGAGAGGGGACGCCCCTGATGAGATGAAAAATCTTCCATAGAATGGAGAAAAAAACAGCCTGCCTTTTTTTTATATAAGAAACAGCATGCCTGATCGTAAGTTACGTGGAACCCAATCCAACCGAACCGACCCAGCGGCCTGCCAGCCTGACTCAGATAAACCCAATCCGTACCCCTAAATAAAACCAATCCGTGTTCGGGTCGGGTCGAAAACCCTAAACCCAGATGGATCGAGACCGTCTTGTCGCAACCCCGCAATCGAAGCTCTGCTCCCTGCTCCCGCGAAATCTCAGTCTTTCGCCTTCGAGCTCCAGCCAAATCACGCTCCTGCTCCCGCGAAATCGAGCTCCTGCTTCCGCCGAATCCAATATGCCGCGACACCGCCGCTGCAGCCGGCTGCGCCGTATCGTCGGCGGCGTCTCAGTCGGAGCTCTCCTGCTGTTAGCCGGAAGCGGAGGCCATAACGCCTACTCGGGCCGCCCGGTCTTCTCGCTGCCCCTCGGCCTCGGCGCCCCCTTCCCGCTCGTCGCCGACAGTTCGGCGCCCCCGCCCTTCCCGTTCGCTGCCGACTTTTCACCGTCGCCGTCCCCGCAATCCCAATACTCGCCCTTCCGCCTCAGCGATGACAGCCTCGCGCGGCGCCTGCTGCCCCTCCGCCTCCGCGCCAGCCAATCGCCGCCGCTGCAGGACGCGGATGCGGTCCTCCTTCCCGACCAGGAGGTCCTGATCCTGGACGACGCTGAGCCTACCGGCAACGCCATCTGTGCCTTCCAGGGTGGGGCGTCCTCCCCGGCGAGATCGCTCGGGAGGCTGCCGGCGTCCGGACTTCAGGCATACGTCTGCCGCCTTCCCGACTCAGCGCAGAGCTTCCAGCAGCTCCAACCGCCGCTCTTACTCCACTCCTCCACCTCCTCGGCCTCCGCAGCTGCTCCAGATCCCCCTTCTCCTTCTCCGGGCCGCGCATTGCTTAACTGGACCAGCGACCCGATAGTGTTTGACTCGGCTCTTCTTGACGGAGGCGACGTGCTCGTCTTCGCTAAGGGAATCAACCGCCGCCAAGGCCTTCAGTGCCTGTATCGCTACAGCGACGGCGCCGATACCATGCTGGCAACTACACCGGCAATCACCTCAGTACAGCAAGTTACTCGTTGCCCCTCGCCGCAGACACCTGTCAAGTCAGGAGGAAGCACCAAGATTCTTGTCACACTAGGGGTCACCGGCGAGGATCCCGTGCCCTCCCTTGCAACCTTTCGTCGACAGCAAGCTGAATCTTCTTCGCTGACTCCTCACAAGAGTTCAATTTGCGCCTGCACAATGGGACGCAACATCTCCAAGTTTCTCAGGGAGTGGGCACTCTACCATAGTGCGATCGGCGTGGATCAGTTCTTTATCTACGACAATGGCAGCGAGGACAACCTGGCAGGCCTAGTGGCGCAGCTCATATCCTCCGGGCTCAACATCACAACCGTGCCATGGCCTTGGACCAAGGTCCAAGAAGCTGGTGTGTCTCATTGCGCGGCCACACAGCAAGCTTCGTGCCAATGGATGGCTGTCATAGATGTCGATGAATTCATCTTCTCAACAAGCTGGGCAGGATTAGAGAAGCCATCAAAATCTTTGCTAGAGCCCGTCATTTCTGTTGATGATAGCGTTGGCCAAATATACCTTGCTTGTTATGATTTTGCCCCCTCGGGCCAAACAGCACATCCACCAGGAGGGGGTCTGCCAGGGCTACACTTGCCGGTTGAAGAGCCCGCAGCGGCACAAATTCTTGGTCCGTCTCGACGCCGTGGAACCATCCCTCATGAATGTGGTCCATCATTTTAAGCTCAAGCCTGCTTTCAAAAGCATCTGGACCGCGTTCGCACGTGTTAACCACCACAAATACCAGGCTTGGTCGGAGTTCAAAGTCAAGTTCAAGAGGCGCATGTCCGCTTATGTGGCTGATTGGAAAGATCCGATCAACCTCGACTCAAAGGACCGGGCTCCTGGCTTAGGAGTTGATGACACCGAACCAGAAGGCTGGGCCCAAAGATACTGTGAGGTTAAAGACAATATCCTTCAGCTGTTAACTGCAAGATGGTTCGGTGTCGGATTTGGGAACTCTCATTAGCTCCAGTCAGATCAGGTAACACACACTGGTAAGATCTACCACCTCTCCCCCTCTTTTACATAGTATTTTCTGTTTATTTACACTAACAAAACGTAAATCAAAACCGCTAAGTTTTCCAGAATTAAAAGTTATCTCTTAAATTCGATGGTATACACCTTTTAAATAGGCTTTAGTTTTTTTTGTGTGTTAAAAATAGGCTTTAGGTTGATGGGGAAGCACCACAATACGTGTGTGTTGCTCAATGATGAACATACTCCCTCTAGTCTAGTTCTGAAGAAGCCCCCATAATGCAACTTTTACTGTTTATTTTTGTGAGATATTAGTACTATAAAACTCTGAAATTATACTTTATGAGAGTCAACCTTTATTTTTATTATACATTACTGTAAAACTCTTCAAAATAATACTTTTCTGAAAATACTTTATGAGATAACCTAAACATGGTTTTCACATATCCAATGCAAAAATATTATGAAATATAGGGAGTCAAAGTTTGAAGAATGTTTGTTGAACCTATGCCTAAAACCTGCAACTTTTTAAGAACTAGAGGAGGGGGTATATTAACCTGAGAGCATTTTCCCTATCCATAGTTATCAGTGTGTTTTTGTTATTCAAGTTCTTGCTGTCCTCCTTTTTCTATGTTGAACTTTTAAGAACAGATTTACATTCATTTTGCCTTGATACTCAGCATGTGACATGGTGCTTTAATATTGGTTCTTTTGCTAAAATTGGATGACTTCTTTTCCTTGAATGATTTTGGCTTAACAGTTGGGCTTAGATCAGTTGAATTTGTAATGATTAGCTGGAGCACGAATGAAGCCTCATTATTTATTTATTTTTATTTTGGGTCTGGGTGGGCTGGATTACTAGTCAGTGAAAGCTTCACCCAAATGATTTCAAATCTTATTTGTTGATTGAGGTCCATTTCTTAAATATCTCTATTGGCTGCTCCTTATGGTTGTTTGGCTTCAATTCTGAAACTAGTTCATTGAGATGCTGGTCTACACTTTGTTGGCTTTTCCTTAATAAACGAATCTTGGTTTATGAATTATGATGCATTTAAGCTTTGGCTTATGTGGTTTTGTTCCAGTTTTGACTTGTTTTAATTGGCTGGAAACATCTTTGGAAAAAGTCTTTCTTGATATGGAACTCATACATCAAAATGCATCTCCAATGGAGAATGCGACATTGTCAGACTGAACTTGCAAGGTGAACATGTAAACCAGTGTATTGAAAATTACCTTTGCTTCATGGTCTCTACTGATCCAAAGAAACGGGTTCAGCATTTACCCATGGGTGAATACTGGTACAACAGTTCTTTTCATTCGTCTCTCCAAGAGACTCCTTTCGAGGCCTTATATGGATATCCACAGCCACAATTCAGTGAGTTCTCAATGGTAGGCACTACTGACAGTGAGGCACAGACAACAACTGCTGTCAACACTGAAGCACAATCTCTTAATTGCCCAGTGGCTCATGAAAAAATATGCAGATCGCAAGCTAGTCGGAAGGACTCTCGCAGCAGGTGACATGGTTTACTTGAAGCTTCCGCCATATCATCTGAATGCTTTCGGCCTTCGCTCTCACATCAAGCTGCAAAGGAAGTTTTAAGGACCATTTCGAGTACTGTATCATGAGGGCTATGTTGCATATCACCTGCATCTGCAAACGTGGGTATCCACCCAGTGTTCCACATCAGCTAGCTGAAGAAACACATCGGACCCAATGTAGTTCCCTGTGCTGATTTACCTCTAGGTGATCCTGAACAGTGTACCAGAACTGAACCTGTTATCGTACTTCAGACCCAACAGATCCCTCGCAACAATCGACCGGTTGTCCGATGGCTTGTACAATGGGAGAATTTTCCACTGGATGACGCAACTTGGGAAGACGTAGATTTCATGAAGCATACATTCCCAGCCTTTTTCAAGAAGACAGTTGAAGCATGGCGTCGTCAATCTTCAGCTTCTTGAAGACAAGATCGCGCTTGCAAGGGGGCATTGTCAGACTGAACCTGCAAGGTGTTCTAGTCTTCAGTTAACTGTACCAATTGAACGGCTGGGGATTCACGATGGAGAAGAAGATCGGACGGCTTGCATTCGCTCACCGTCTACCTCTAGCTTATTTACTTTTCACTGTTGCTTTTCTTACCTCTTTATTCTCTCGCCAACCACGGCTGTAACAGAACAATGTATGCGCTATATGGGATAAGCCCCGATCAATCAATAAAGCACTACGCGGCCTCCCAAGGGAGGTGAGATGCTTCTGATATTTCATTTTATGACTTCTTTTCTTTGAATGGTTTTAGCTTAATGGTTGGGCTTATATCAGTTGGATTTGTTATGCTTAGCTGGAGCACTACATGAAGCCTTTTAGTTTTATTTTATTTTTGGTTTGTGTTGGCTGGACCAATAATTCATGAAAGCTTCACCCAAATTATTTCAAATCTTATTTGTTAACTAAGGTCCATTTCTTAAATATCTATTGGCCGATCCTTGGTTGTTTGGCTTCTGTTCTGAAACCAATAATTCATGAAAGCTTCACCCAAGTGAAGTCGTGATTTATTTTGAAAGATTTTTTTTTTGAAAGAAAGAAGTCGTGATTTTGGTGACATGTTGGTCTGCACTTCCCTTTAGAAAATGAATCTTGGTTTTCTATGACTTTAAAGTTGTTGTCCAATTCAAAAAGAACTGGTTCTACATCTCCTATTCGTTTTCCTTGTGCATCCAAACAACAGAACTGTGCCATATTTAATTCCAGAGGAGTTGAAACCCAACTTAAACATTCAAACGAGGTTCAAGCTTCATGAGAGGCCGGGAAGTGAAAATCTCTCCCATTTTTTAGGAGAAAGATCTGACTGATGAAACCGCCGGATCCTCTACCAACGCTGCGCTGGTCGGCGACCTTTTCCACCGCCGGGCTAGATGGTTCGCCGGAGTGGCAAAGTGGCTCACTATTCCTAGATCGACCTGGCCTGTGTTTCCTCCGGAACGGCGACGGAAAGATCGTCGAGGGGCGGCATCTCCGATCAGGTGAGAGGATCAAGAGCGGAGATGAGGTGGTGCTTCTCGACTGCGTCGTGCGTGTCGGCGTTCG
This sequence comes from Triticum dicoccoides, assembly GCF_002162155.2. Lineage (NCBI taxonomy): Eukaryota > Viridiplantae > Streptophyta > Magnoliopsida > Poales > Poaceae > Triticum > Triticum dicoccoides. The sequence continues at coordinate 240,746,740 of NC_041391.1, forward strand.
CGTCTTTCCGGATCGGCGGCGGCTGACGCTAGCTCCAGGTGCCCTTTCGCCGGCCTCGCGGTCACCCTCTTTGTCTTCCTCCTCGCCATGCTCGGGATCAAGATTTCAAGCCTTAGCTGACGTCGGGGAGGAGACGGGTGAGGTCTCGGATGCCGGGCGCTTAGCGAATGAGGTGGTGGACGCTGTCCTCTCCAGGGATGATGTTCACGGATGCGATGATACCCCGGAGGGTTCCTGGTCATTGGTGCGGCCCAGGAAGAAGAAGTCGGACGCAGAGCTCCTGCAGGAGTTCTGGAATGACGTGGGATACCCCACACCGGCGTCCAGGGTGTGGGAGAAGGGCAGCGGCAGCTCATCCGGCAAGGAACAATCAGATTCTCCTCACGATTCTTTGTTGCCGTGCAGGAATGAGACTACTGCTGGTCCGGTTGCTTGGCCGGAGTTTCCACGGCCGCCGACGGTGCCAGCGCGTCAACGTCGCGGGGTTTGCATCCGGCCATGGAAGGGACCGCTCCCGCGCCCCAGGATAACGCCGCCGGTGGCGCTGGCTGCATTCCTGCCGGTTTCCCAGACGGGTGCGTCGGCGGCGGTGGTGCAATCTCCATCGGAAGAAACGGCCGCGCTTTCAGCGGCAAGCGATGATTGCGCTCGCGGTCAAACGATGGAGCGTCGGTCTCCAGCTGCCGGTGATCGCGCTTCTGTTCGGATCATGCAGACTCGGCCTTCGGCCTTGTTGCAGGATCGTGGGCCCTGCCCGAGCGTGGCCAATCAGGCCTTGCGGTTGGGCCGTACGATCAGGAGGGTGGACCTGTTCCAGTACGAGGAATCGGGATGGGGAGCTCCTAACCGGGAGCACCTATGTGCCGCTTACTGCGGCAACCAGTCAGGGCTTCGCACAGGGCGCCCCCCAACTGGGCCGGCCCAGACAGGCAGCGAGCGGTATAAAAACGAAAGAAAACGCAAAGCTTCTGCGAGGAATCGATCTCACAACCGCGCACTTGTTGAGCGTGGTACCTAACCACTACGCCTGATTGAATACTATAAAACTAGTAACATCACCAGATCCGGTTAATTTTTCTTTTTTTGATTTTTTATTGCGATTTCTGAATATATTTTTAAATGTAAGAACGTTTTTTAGGAACACACACGAGTTTCAAAATTTTAAGCATTTTTTTGAATATGTAATCAAATTTAAAAAAAGTAACAATTTTGAAGTTGTGGACAAATATTGAAAAACCGGAATGTTTTTTAAAATTATGATCAATTTTGATAAAACAGAAAAGTTTTTTGAAAATGTGAGCAATATTTAGAATTGTTAAAAAAACTAAAAACAGGAACATATTTTGAATTTGTGAACAAATCCTGAAACAATATGAACATTTTGTTAAATTCCGAACAAAATTTCACAATCATGAACATATTTTGACAAAATGAGATCATTTTTTGAATTTGTGAACACTTTTCAAAAAGAGGAGCATTTTTTAATTTGTGAACAAATTTTGACAACGGGAACATTTTTTAATTTGTGATTTTTTTCAAACGGGAACATTATTTTAGAATGATGAACAATTTTTTAAAGATATTATTTTGTTAAAGAAAAACGTACCAAATAAAATTTGTAAAACGATCATTTTTTTAAAATTGCAAACAATTTTTGAAACGTGAACAAGTTTTGCAACCTTCCAAAAAAGTGTTCTCGACCTGAAATTTGTTCAAATATTCAGGAAAATGGTCTATATTTTGAAAAAGTGCGTATACATATTTTGAATTCCTGAACATTTTCATAGACAAGAACATTTTTTTGCCTAGGCGAAGAAAAAAATTGAAACTGCAGAAAATGATTTTGAAAAACATGAAACTTTTTTGAAGTTGCGAACAAATTATGAAATTCTGAACAATGTCTTAAAGCACGATTTTTTTGGAATTTTTGAACAAATATTTAAAATGAGACATTTCATGAAATTATGAACATTTTTTGAAACAAAGCAAACAAATTTTGCAAGTTATGAACAAAATTTGAAAACAGAAACATTTTTTGTAAATATGAACAAAATTTGTAAAATGCGAACATTTTTGCAAAAAAAAAAGAAATCTGAAAAAGAAAAATGAAAATGAAAAGAAGAGAAAATCAGAGAAAAAAGTAAAAGAAAATAAACAGAAAGAGGAAACAAGGAGAGAAAAGGAAAAAATAAATTAAAAAAATCCGGTTCAGGAACCTTCTAGAAGGTTTCCAAAACCGTACAAAACCGACTGGGAACCTTTAAAGGTTCCCAAAACCGGGAACGCTGAAAACGCGCAGACGGGCCGGCCCAAAACCGAATGATCGCCTGATCGCCTGTGCGAAGTAGCGTCTGTTTGCCGCAGAGAGCGGCGAATAGGGAATTCCCTCCTAACCGGCGCCTTAAGCGCCGGTTCAGGCAGCTGGCGCTCACACTCCGAACCCATGGGCCGGCCCACCGCGTGCAGTAGAAGGAAAAAAGGTCTCGCGAAAAGAACACACAACCTGTGAGCACCAGCGACTACAAGGAACGCGAACTATTTAAGACCAATCCATCATCGCTATTTATTAGATTTGCGAATTATTAAATTTTTTAATGTATTTTTCGTTTTTTGTTCAAGATTACAAAACGTGTTCATAGTTTTCAAATCTATTCACTTTTTCAAATTTTGTTCAACACTTTAAATTGTTCAGTGTACATCAAAAAATGTTCAATGGGTATTTAAATGGTTTTTCAGCGCATATCACAAAATTGTTCAATTTGTAGTTAAAAATTGTTCAGATTATATTACAAAAATCTTCAATGTATAAAATTTGTTCATCTTATATCAAAAAAATGTATAAAATATTTTAAATTATTTCAATGTATATCACAAAAATATTCGCTGTGTAGTTAAAATTTGTTCATCGTATACCAAAAAAATGTTCAGTGTATATTTGAAAATCTCTAGTCGTATATAAATTTTGTTCATGTTCTCAATAATTGTTCACGTCTTAAAAAGTTCATGTAATTTTAAAATTTTCATCGAATTTTAAAAAAAGTTCATCAATTTGATAAAAGTTCATTCAATTTTAAAAATGTCACGAATTTTAAAAAGAAAATAAAAAAGGAAAATGAGAAAAGAGAAAGAAAAATCGAACCAGAAAAAAAGAGAAAAAAACGCCCAGAAATCAATGAGCAATGAAAGCTGGTTTATGGGCTCTCGCGGCCTACGTAAATAAAAGAACGAAAATAAGTAAAATCACATAGTCTATATGGTGGTCTGTTGGTTAGTGCGCAGCTGTTTCAACAGAGAGATCGCGAGTTCGAGCCCTCACATTGGAAATAAGGTTTTTGCTTCAATTTTTTAACAGAAAAAAAGAGAAGGAAACGGGCCGGCCCAGCGCGCGCGGGGGTATGCGCCCGTTTGCGGAAATAGAAGAAACGGGTGCTTAAGGCGCCCGTTAGGAAATGCCGCCGGGATCCCCTAGCCGTGCCTTTGGTAATCCACGTCTGCACACCTCGTCATCTCGGGATCCGCCGCCGCCGACCTACGCTGCTGTGCTGCGCCGGAGCTCCTCACCACCCATGGCTGGCCGGAATGGGAGCCATACCAAGGGGGCGCCGCCGCGGGGTCAAGCTGCTCCGAGCCCTGGAGTCGCTGCCGGTTTTGGTGTACAAGCCGGGCCTCTTCGCTTTGGAGTGCCGCATGCATTGAGCTCCACTACTCCTCCGACCGTCGCGGCTCCGACGCTAGCACCGGTCGTCTTCGGTGCACCCAGCAACCAACCTGCGGCTGATGCCCTCCCCCCCGCTTGCCGTCCAAGGAACAAGCGCAAAGGGGGACGTCGTGATGCGGGTGCGGTCACCACGGCTGCGCGATCTTCGCTAACGTTTCCACCGCCGGCTGTGGTGGCAGCCCCTGCTGCTCAGATACAAGATACAAGAGATATCAATTCCGTAGCTTTGGCCACTGTTGACGCAACTGGACAAATGCCGAAAGGAAAAAGAACTGGTCTATGGTGTTTCAAATGCAGATCAGATGATCATCTTTCCAAAGATTGCACGGTGGTTCACCATTGTCATATCTGCAACAACCACAAAGCATGCTATGCACCGCTGCCATGTTCTCAAGCAACCAAGGCCATGTGCTTTCCTCGGTGGTTGTGGTCTAGTAAACGCAATGTTCGTACAGCTACCAGACTCGCTCTTCAAGGAGCATCTTGCACCACCAACTTTGCCGACAGCTTTGGTTACGATCTCTGGTGGTTCTTTGTCTACTGCTGTGGTCGAGGTTGAGGTTGCTAAGATCGCCTCGGTCCAGACTTCATGGAAGTGGGAAGCCATCCCTCATGAAGCCAATACTTTCTTAGTTTCCTTCTCGTCTGTCGAAATTTTGCAGCGTGTTGCCACTTTTGAGTACAATGTGAAATCGCATGGCGTGAAGATCGCTTTCAGTGAATGGAAAGCTGAGGAGCTACCATCCGTTCTTCCTTTGCAGTCTGTATGGGTTCATGTCACGGGAGTCCCGCCACCACTGCGCCATTTCCTTGGTCTGTGGGCGGTTGGATCGGTTATAGGCGCCACTCAGGACGTTGACTTGGTTTGCTTGCGCCGACATGGTATAGTGCGAATCCAGGTGGCTGTTCATTCCTTGGATATTTTCAGCAAAAAGCATGGGTCTGATGAAGCCTCGGTCTCCTCTGATGTTTACGTCAAGCTTAATGGATATGCGTTTCGGTTTGTACTGGAGGATGATTTTGTCCCCGACGCTGACTTCATTCTGCGGATTTGGGAAAACCATGATGATGGACATAATGACGGTGCTAACGGGGATGAAAATATGCCAGATAGGGATGCGAACAAGAGAACAAAAAGTGTCCAGTCCGTTGGTGAAAATGCAGCGTCTGGAGCTTACACAGGTTACAATGTTCCCATGCAGACTACTCATGTGGGCTTTGAGAATGCTACAGTTCCATCCAAAGGCAGTTTAGTGCATAATGATATGAGGCCTTCTTCGCTACAGGTGCAGGCGTCAGTTGACTGTACAAATATTGTGTCCATGCAGACGGCCTCACCTACGTCCGCACCGGGCCATGCAGCGGCTTCTACCGCGCCCATGCAGAGGCCAGAAGCTACGCCTACACTTGGCCATGCAGTGGCTCCTATGGCGCCCGAACAGCAAGCCGTGGATAGGGCTGCTGCGGGGCCCGTGGCTGCATATGCACCCAAGCAGTCTTTTGCAGAGGCTCCTGCTAATCATGTGTAACGTCCCAGATTCGATGCGCCAGGTGTCCGTCAGTTATTCGCCGTCATTGCCATGTCAGTTTGCTTGCGTGTTGCACTTTGCCATGTCATCATCTGCATTTCATATCATGTCATCATGTGTATCTCATTTCGCATTCGTGTTCGTCTCATGCATCCGAGCATTTTCCCCGTTGTCCGTTTTGTAATCCGGCGCTCCTATGTTCCCCGGCGCCCCCTTTTGCCTTTCTTTTGTGTGCGGGTGTTAAACTTTCTCGGAATGGCCCGAGGTTTGTCAAGCGGCCTTGGTATAGCACCGGTAGACCGCCTGTCAAGTTTCGTGCCATTTGGAGTTCGTTTGGTACTCCAACGGTTAACCGGGTAACCGTAGAAGCCCTCTTTGTGTTGCAGCCCAACACCCCTTCCAAAGTGGCCCAAAATCCAGCAAAGTCTCTTCCATGCTCTCGGTCGTTCGATCACGATCGTGTGGGCGAAAACCGCTCCTCATTTGGACTCTCCTAGCTCCCTCTACATATAAATAGGTGCCTTCCCCTCCAAATTCGCGGATGTTTCCTACCCTAACCCTAGCCTCTCTCCCTCTCAGCCGCCGGACGTGTCCGCCCGCCGCCGGACATGCCCGCGCCGCCCGCCGCAGCCAATCACCGCCCACCACCTGTCCCAGCCGCCGCCAGGCCCGTCGAGGCCCGAGGCCGGCCCGCCTCGGGCCCGATCTGGGCCG
>NC_041391.1:240753310-240755978 GCF_002162155.2 Triticum dicoccoides
CGCCGGTGAGCCGCCGCATCGCCCGGCCTCACCCGCCGTCGACCCCGCCATCGCCGGCGCCTCCCTCAGACGGAGCCGCACCGCCCCTGCGCCTCCCCTTCACCCCGCCGCGTCGCCTCCGGCCCGATCCGGCTAGGAGCCGCCGGATCCGGCCTCCTCCCGTCTTCCTCGCCCCCTCGCGAGCCTCCTCCGCTCGCCGGAGTTCGCCGGAGTCAACTCCGGCCAGATCCGGTCCGGCTGGACCAGATCCACCGGTCCGGCGATCCAAAAAGAGCCCCGTCCCGGATCCCCTCCGTCCCGGGTCCTCCCCATCCCAATTTCCCGCGAGGTGAAATACTGCCAAGTCCCTTAATTTGCACATTATCATGCCATGTTTATCGCATAGTATCTCTGCAACCGTAGCTCCGTTTCGTGCGTGTAATATGTCAAATTGTTCGTCTCAACGAGTACTTCATTTCATCTCATTGCATCATTTTCATTTGAGCTCATCTTGATGCCCGAAATGCTGTTGGAAGAGTGCATGTTGATGTTAATCTGCTGAAACTGTTATAACTTGCTCATTTGTCATTTTTGCCATGATTGATGTGTGCATCCTATGAGGTTGATGTCTACATGTGTTTTGATCTATACCATTCCATGTTTCCAGAGGTGCAACCCATGTATTTTTGTGACTTGTGTAGTGAGTGCATCAAGCTTGTTAAGTGGGGTACTTGCTGTTGCTGTTTTCCTGACTGCTTCTGTTATATTTTGTTGCTATGTAAACATGTTGTTACTAATCATTCTATGCATAATCTGGAGATGTTCTATAAACATATTTTGATCTACATGTCATCCTCTATCCATCCATGCACCTGGTTGCATTTAATGGTTGCTGTAGCTTGTTGTAATCTTGCTCCAAAGTTGCTTGATGATGTTGCTGTCAGCCTGTTAACATTAAGTTCAATGTTTCCATGATTGTTTCCTAGTGATCCATGCACCCTATGAACTTGTTCTTGCCATTCTTAGCTTCACAAACATGCCTTCTTACTGTTGGTTGCCTTGCTATGCCATGTATTGCTCTGTGGTGAGTGGTTCAAGCTCACCAACATGCCTACTTATTGTTGTTCCTGCCATGTATGAATCTGTAATATAACTTGCCATGTTTACATGGGTGCCATCTTATCTTCTGATCCTTTTTGGCTCATGGTCAGTAAGGGACTTTTGATCTATGCTTTTAGTAGATTCATGCCATGCCTTTGTTTGCCATGATAAGTTCCTGTAACATGTTGTTTGATAGCTCTAAACATTGCAACCTGATGTTATTTCCTGATAAGTCTGAAACTGTTATTATTTGCAATCTTTCCATGTCCTTTTGAGCATTTTCTAGTAGTTTCTGGAGATAGCTCAGTATTCATGTTTTATTGTGCTTTACCTGTACCTCATGCCCATGCCTTTTGTTATTATGTTGGGGTGCTGTAGCATGTTGTTTTGATGCTTGCAATATGCCTAGTTGCTGTTTTGGACAGATTGTTGTTATGACTTGTATAGTGTATGTGTTGAACCGTTGCTCCGTTTTGAGTGTGCTCTATATGAAACTTGTGTGATTTTGCATGTAGTTTCATATTATCATGTTGCATCCTTGTTTTGGTGTGTTTACTTGATGTTTGGGTGCATTTTGCATCAATGCCATGCTTAACTTGTTTTGCTCATATCTTCTAGGCCGTAGCTCTGAATCTAATGAACTTTATATGTAACTTGACTAGAATCTCGTGTAGATCATCTTGGTGCATCTTAACTTGCTGTTTAACAACTTGAACATAAGGTTTATTCAGTTCTGGACCAATTTCGAAATTTGCATATGAGGACTTACCGAAATTGTTATATGTTGTTCCCGGCCTCATTTAAACTTGCCTTGATGTGTTGTTCTTGTTTGCATCATCTCTTGCCATGAGTAGCTTCATGTAGCCTTGTCATGCATCATGCTTGTTGTGCATCTTGTCTTGTTCATGTGTGGTGTGTTTACCATGCTGTGTGCTTCTTCTCGATAGTTCCCGTTTCGTTGCGATCGTGAGGATGCGTTCGACTACGTGTGGTTCGTCTTCGTGGCTTTATCTTCTTCATGGACTCGTTCTTCTTCCTAGCGGGATTTCAGGCAAGATGACCGCTCCCCTGGATCTCACTACTATCATTGCTATGCTAGTTGCTTCGTTCTATCGCTTTGCTGCGTTACCTATCATTTGCTCTTCAAGCCTCCCAAATTGCCATGAACCTCTAACCTTTGACACCCTTCCTAGCAAACCATTGTTTGGCTATTGTTACCGCTTTGCTCAGCCTCTCTTATAGCGTTGCTAGTTGCAGGTGAAGTTGAAGATTGCTCCATGGCGGACAGGGTTATGTTGGGATATCACAATATCTCTTATATTATTAATGCATCTATATAATTGGTAAAGGGTGGAAGGCTCGGCCTTATGCCTGGTGTTTTGTTCCACTCTTGCCGCCCTAGTTTCCGTCATACCGGTGTTATGTTCCCGGATTTTGCGTTCCTAACGCGGTCGGGTGATTTATGGGACCCCCCTGACAGTTCGCTTTGAATAAAACTTGTCCAGCAAGGCCCAACCTTGGTTTTACCATTTGCCTCACCTAGCCCTTTTTCCCTTGGGTTTCCGGAGCCCGAGGGTCATCTTTATTT
>NC_041391.1:240755988-240759970 GCF_002162155.2 Triticum dicoccoides
TGTTGGTCCAAACTGTCAGCCGCCGGTGGCCACCGGGGGCAACTCTGGGCTCGCCTACCGGAAGTTTGGACAATCCGGTGTGCCCTGAGAACGAGACATGTGCAGCTCCTATCAGGATTTGTCGGCACATCCGGGCGGCTTTGCTGGTCTTGTTTTACCATTGTCGAAATGTCTTGTAAACCGGGATTCCGAGACTGATCGGGTCTTCCTGGGAGAAGGTCTATTCCTTCGTTGATCGCGAGAGCTTGTCATGGGCTAAGTTGGGACACCCCTGCAGGGTATAAACTTTCGAGAGCCGTGCCCGCGGTTATGTGGCAGATGGGAATTTGTTAATGTCCGGTTGTAGATAACTTGACACCTGATCCAAACTAAAACGCATCAACCGCGTGTGTAGCCGTGATGGTCTCTTCTCGGCGGAGTCCGGGAAGTGAACACGGTTTTGGGTTATGATTGACGTAAGTAGGTGTTCAGGATCACCTCTTAATCATTGCTAGCTTCACGCCCGTTCCTTTGTTTCTCTTCTCGCTCCCATTTGCGTATGTTAGCCACCATATATGCTTAGTCGCTGCTGCAACCTCACCACTTTACCCCTTCCTTTCCCATTAAGCTTTGCTAGTCTTGATACCCATGATAATGGGATTGCTGAGTCCTCGTGGCTCACAGATTACTACAACAACAGTTGCAGGTACAGGTTATGCGATGATCTTGACGCGAGAGCGATGTTTGCTTGTTTGGAGTCTTCTTCTGCTTCTTCTTCGATCAGGGGATAGGTTCCAGGTCAGCAGCCTGGGCTAGCAGGGTGGATGTCGTTTGAGTTTCTGTTTGTGTTTCATCCGTAGTCAGATGTTGCTCTTATGTAAGATGATGTTGTATTCGTGTGGCATTGTATGCCTTTTGTATGTATCCCCATCTATTATGTAATGTTGATGTAATGATATCCACCTTGCAAAAGCATATCAATATGCGGTTCTATCCTTGGTGGGACCTTCGAGTCTCTTTAGGATAGTATCGCATATTAGGCGTGACAAGTTGGTATCAGAGCCTCGACCGACCCTAGGAGCCCCCTTGATTGATCGTGTAGTTTGGCCGTTGTTGAGTCTAGAAGAAAACTGTTTTCGGAGTCTAGTTATATCGGAGAGTAGGAATTCTTTTTACTCCTCAGCCCCTTCGTCGCTCTGGTGAGGAATCTTGACGTAGGTGTTTTGAACTACTCCTCTTCCCCTTCAAATTTTTCTTTAGGGTCACGTGGTTAGTTTCGTGAGTTGTCCATCCTCTTTTATACGGTGCATTTCTCGGCAAGTTGACTCGAGCCTCTTCTTCTTTGCCAAGTTCAATCCTCAGTTGTTTTCTTTTTCCCACCCGCCCACCCTTTTCTCTTCTCGGAGCCGGAGTCCATAATCGAGTATCCATCCTACTTGTGCGAAGTCTTTGCTTTCTCTCCTCAATGATTTCAACCGGTGATTTCTCTTCAAGATATTCGTCGATTTCTCCTTCCAAGTTGTCTTTGTTTTTCCCGCCCTCCCACCCTTCTTTCTTCCCGGAGTCTGACTCTCTCTCGACCATCTATCTCATTCGTGTGGAGCCTCTTCAGTCTTTCGTCAATTATTTCAACCGGTGAATTCTCGTCTCTGTGGACATCCTTCATCTTTTTTCTTCTCCAGTGGACTCAATTCAAGTTTTTCGGGTTGATCATATTCTTTTCCTCGAAGTGTTTTCCCTGCTCGTTCGCCTCTCGCCAGTTTATCCTTCCGGAGTGCTCAAGACATCTCAGGAGATTCGTCTGTGTTTCAATTATTTCGAGGTTGTTACCTCATTCAAATATTTCAATTGTTCTGGTGCATCATCTTCCTGTTCAACAATCCTTTCCAACCGTATTTTTCTCTTCAGTGGGCCCTAACCCACAGGTCTTTTCCCAGGATCTTACCTGACTCTTCTAATTATTCCAGAGCTATTCCCAAATTCTTTTCAAGTGTGACGTAAGAATTAATTTCATCAGTCACATGCCTTTTCCAAGATCGTTTTCAAATCATTTTCATTATTGGCTCAACCTCTTCGCTTTTTTCATTCTACCGGAGTATCTCAGTAATTTTGGTGGTGTTTTCCGTCGCCATTTGAAGACCGAAGAAGAGTTTTTCCTCTAAATCTTGTCCGTTCTCCCGGAGATTCACGGTGCTAGCTCGATGTTATCCTATCAAATTGTTTCAAGTCATGCAAATTCTTTTCGTCCATCCGGAGCATTTCAGGAGTTGCTTTCTCTCTTGATCATCCGGAGGCCATCTTTTCGGAAGATTTCTTCGTTCTAAGTTTTCAGATTCGTTCTCCAATTATTCTATATCCGTGCCCTTTCGTTTGTCTCAATATTCTCCCGGTGCTTCGCTCAAGTGTTCTTTAATCAGATCATGATCTTTGTTCTTTTGCTTCTAAATCCCCTCAAGCATATTTGTTCTTCTAATTCTTCCCGGTGATTCATTCTCTTTCATCAGTCATTTTAAATTCTTACGGTGGTTCGTTCAAGATTCTTTTTCCTTGATTATCTTTTTTAATCCATTCGTTCTTTCCAATCCTACCGGTGGTTCATGAAGACTTTCTCAAGTTTTTGCCACATTCCCCTTAATACTTTTCAAGGAGAATAAGTAGTATGCAAAAATCCATTGCTTGTCATTAATTTAATTTGATGAAGGATAAGCATACAATAAACCTTATTCTTATTTCATCCAAGTGAGTAATCCCTTCCTTCGGAGTTTGTTCCTGATGAATAAACTCTAGTTCCAAGTGTTTTCATCTTTTCTTTTCCGGAGTTCAATTTCCTCGGCCATTTCATTGGAACCTCCATCTAAATCATCGCAATGCTCATCTATTCTTTCATCCTTCATTTTATCTCGTTATCCTTTTGTCACCGGAGTTCTTCATGGTGGTTCTTCATGATTTAATTCATTCTGCAAGAGTTCATCAAGTATGATTCCATCCTCTCAAGCTCGTGTTCTATTCCTCCATGTTCAGTTAGAGTTCTGCCTAAATCCTTTCAGTCTTATCCGTTTCCTATCTCGTTCTAACGGGAGTGGTTTCAGAGTCTATCTTGTTCCTTCAGCTTTTGATTATCGTCATATTCGCCTTTTCTCTTTCTACCCGAGTGCTCTCGTCTTTATTCTTTTCCCTCTTGTATCTTTGTTTCACCTCATCCCTTTTCCCTTCCGTCTCGGTCCTAAGAACTCGGGACGAGATCTCTTGTTAGTGGAGGAGTGTTGTAATTCCCCGAATTCGATGCGCTAGGTGTCCGCTAGTTATTCGCCGTCATTGCCATGTCAGTTTGCTTGCGTGTTGCACTTTGCCTTGTCATCATCTGCATTTCATATCATGTCATCATGTGCATCTCATTTCGCATTCGTGTTCGTCTCATGCATCCGAGCATTTTCCCCGTTGTCCGTTTTGTAATCCGGCGCTCCTATGTTCCCCGGCGCCCCCTTTTGCCTCTCTTTTGTGTGCGGGTGTTAAACTTTCTCGGAATGGCCCGAGGTTTTCCAAGCGGCCTTGGTATAGCACCGGTAGACCGCCTTTCAAGTTTCGTGCCATTTGGAGTTCGTTTGGTACTCCAACGGTTAACCGGGTAACCGTAGAAGCCCTCTTTGTGTTGCAGCCCAACACCCCTTCCAAAGTGGCCCAAAACCCAGCAAAGTCCCTTCCATGCTATCGGTCGTTCGATCACGATCGTGTGGGCGAAAACCGCTCCTCATTTGGACTCTCCTAGCTCCCTCTACATATAAATAGGTGCCTTCCCCTCCAAATTCGCGGATGTTTCCTACCCTAACCCTAGCCTCTCCCCCTCTCAGCCGCCAGACGTGTCCGCCCGCCGCCGGACACACCCGCGCCGCCCGCCGCAGCCAATCGCCACACGCCACCTGTCCAAGCCACCGCCAGGCCCGTCGGGGCCCGAGGCCGGCCCGCCCCGGGCCCAATTTGGGCCGCGCCCCTCCGCCGCGCCCCC
>NC_041391.1:240760743-240825892 GCF_002162155.2 Triticum dicoccoides
CCCTGCGCCTCCCCTTCACCCCGCCGCGTCGCCTCCGGCCCGATCCGGCTAGGAGCCGCCGGATCCGGCCTCCTCCCGTCTTCCTCGCCCCCTCGCCGGCCTCCTCCGCTCGCCGGAGTTCGCCGGAGTCAACTCCGGCCAGATCCGGTCCGGGTGGACCAGATCCACCGGTCCGACGATCCAAACAGAGCCCCGTCCCGGATCCCCTCCGTCCCGGGTCCTCCCCATCCCAATTTCCCGCGAGGTGAAATACTGCCAAGTCCCCTAATTTGCACATTATCATGCCTAGTTCATCGCATTGTATCTCTGCAACCGTAGCTCCGTTTCGTGCGTGTAATATGTCAAATTGTTCGTCTCAACGAGTACTTCATTTCATCTCATTGCATCATTTTCATTTGAGCTCATCTTGATGCCCGAAATGCTGTTGGAAGAGTGCATGTTGATATTAATCTGCTGAAACTGTTATAACTTGCTCATTTGTCATTTTTGCCATGATTGATGTGTGCATCCTATGAGGTTGATGTCTACATGTGTTTTGATCTATGCCATTCCATGTTTCCAGAGGTGCAACCCATGTATTTTTGTGACTTGTGTAGTGAGTGCATCAAGCTTGTTAAGTGGGGTACTTGCTGTTGCTGTTTTCCTGACTACTTCTGTTATATTTTGTTGCTATGTAAACATGTTGTTACTAATCATTCTATGCATAATCTGGAGATGTTTTATAAACATGTTTTGATCTACATGTCATCCTCTATCCATCCATGCCACTGGTTGCATTTATAGGTTGCTGTAGCTTGTTGTAATCTTGCTCCAAAGTTGCTTGATGATGTTGCTGTCAGCCTGTTAACATTAAGTTCAATGTTTCCATGATTGTTTCCTAGTGATCCATGCACCCTATGAACTTGTTCTTGCCATTCTTAGCTTCATAAACATGCCTTCTTACTGTTGGTTGCCTTGCTATGCCATGTATTGCTCTGTGGTGAGTGGTTCAAGCTCACCAACATGCCTACTTATTGTTGTTCCTGCCATGTATGAATCTGTAATATAACTTGCCATGTTTACATGGGTGCCATCTTATCTTCTGATCCTTTTTGGCTCATGGTCAGTAAGGGACTTTTGATCTATGCTTTTAGTAGATTCATGCCATGCCTTTGTTTGCCATGATAAGTTCCTGTAACATGTTGTTTGATAGCTCTAAACATTGCAACCTGATGTTATTTTCTGATAAGTCTGAAACTGTTATTATTTGCAATCTTTCCATGTCCTTTTGAGCATGTTCTAGTAGCTTCTGGAGATAGCTCAGTGTTCATGTTTTGTTGTGCTTTACCTGTAACTCATGCCCATGCCTTTTGTTATTATGTTGGGGTGTTGTAGCATGTTGTTTTGATGCTTGCAATATGCCTAGTTGCTGTTTTGGACAGATTGTTGTTATGACTTGTATAGTGTATGTGTTGAACCGTTGCTCCGTTTTGAGTGTGCTATATATAAACCTTGCATGATTTTGCATGTAGTTTCATATTATCATGTTGCATCCTTGTTTTGGTGTGTTTACTTGATGTTTGGGTGCATTTTGCATCAATGCCATGCTTAACTTGTTTTGCTCATATCTTCTAGGCCGTAGCTCTGAATCTAATGAACTTTATATGTAACTTGACTAGAATCTCGTGTAGATCATCTTGGTGCATCTTAACTTGCTGTTTAACAACTTGAACATAAGGTTTATTCAGTTCTGGACCAATTTCGAAATTTGCATATGAGGACTTACCGAAATTGTTATATGTTGTTCCCGGCCTCATTTAAACTTGCCTTGATGTGTTGTTCTTGTTTGCATCATCTCTTGCCATGAGTAGCTTCATGTAGCCTTGTCATGCATCATGCTTGTTGTGCATCTTGTCTTGTTCATGTGTGGTGTGTTTACCATGCTGTGTGCTTCTTCTCGATAGTTCCCGTTTCGTTGCGATCGTGAGGATGCGTTCGACTACGTGTGGTTTGTCTTCGTGGCTTCATCTTCTTCATGGACTCGTTCTTCTTCCTAGCGGGATTTCAGGCAAGATGACCGCTACCCTGGATCTCACTACTATCATTGCTATGCTAGTTGCTTCGTTCTATCGCTTTGCTGCGTTACCTATCATTTGCTCTTCAAGCCTCCCAAATTGCCATGAACCTCTAACCTTTGACACCCTTCCTAGCAAACCATTGTTTGGCTATTGTTACCGCTTTGCTCAGCCTCTCTTATAGCGTTGCTAGTTGCAGGTGAAGTTGAAGATTGCTCCATGGCGGACAGGGTTATGTTGGGATATCACAATATCTCTTATATTATTAATGCATCTATATATTTGGTAAAGGGTGGAAGGCTCGGCCTTATGCCTGGTGTTTTGTTCCACTCTTGCCGCCCTAGTTTCCGTCATACCGGTGTTATGTTCCCGGATTTTGCGTTCCTAACGCGGTCGGGTGATTTATGGGACCCCCCTGACAGTTCGCTTTGAATAAAACTTGTCCAGCAAGGCCCAACCTTGGTTTTACCATTTGACTCACCTAGCCCTTTTTCCCTTGGGTTTCCGGAGCCTGAGGGTCGTCTTTATTTACCCCCCCCCCCGGGACAGTGCTCGTCGTGAGTGTTGGTCCAAACTGTCAGCCGCCGGTGGCCACCAGGGGCAACTCTGGGCTCGCCTACCGGAAGTTTGGACAATCCGGTGTGCCCTGAGAACGAGATATGTGCAGCTCCTATCAGGATTTGTCGGCACATCCGGGCGGCTTTGCTGGTCTTGTTTTACCATTGTCGAAATGTCTTGTAAACCGGGATTCCGAGACTGATCGGGTCTTCCTGGGAGAAGGTCTATTCCTTCGTTGACCGCGAGAGCTTGTCATGGGCTAAGTTGGGACACCCCTGCAGGGTATAAACTTTCGAGAGCCGTGCCCGCGGTTATGTGGTAGATGGGAATTTGTTAATGTCCGGTTGTAGATAACTTGACACCTGATCCGAACTAAAACGCATCAACCGCGTGTGTAGCCGTGATGGTCTCTTCTCGGCGGAGTCCGGGAAGTGAACACGGTTTTGGGTTATGATTGACGTAAGTAGGTGTTCAGGATCACCTCTTAATCATTGCTAGCTTCACGCCCGTTCCTTTGTTTCTCTTCTCGCTCTCATTTGCGTATGTTAGCCACCATATATGCTTAGTCGCTGCTGCAACCTCACCACTTTACCCCTTCCTTTCCCATTAAGCTTTGCTAGTCTTGATACCCATGGTAATGGGATTGCTGAGTCCTTGTGGCTCACAGACTACTACAACAGCAGTTGCAGGTACAGGTTATGCGATGATCTTGACGCGAGAGCGATGTTTGCTTGTTTGGAGTCTTCTTCTGCTTCTTCTTCGATCAGGGGATAGGTTCCAGGTCGGCAGCCTGGGCTAGCAGGGTGGATGTCGTTTGAGTTTCTGTTTGTGTTTCATCCGTAGTCAGATGTTGCTCTTATGTAAGATGATGTTGTATTCGTGTGGCATTGTATGCCTTTTGTATGTATCCCCATCTATTATGTAATGTTGATGTAATGATATCCACCTTGCAAAAGCGTATCAATATGCGGTTCTATCCTTGGTGGGACCTTCGAGTCTCTTTAGGATAGTATCACATATTGGGCGTGACATCATGTGCATGCCTCACTAGTGCACCCTGCCGTGGGAGGTGGTGTACTACATGTTGTGCATGCGGCTGCTCCTGCCTCGGTGCTTGTGCAGCCGGGCGTGGCTACGGGTGCACCGTCACCCGTGCAGGCTACAACTGCTGCTTCGGTGCGTGCGCAATGTTCAACGACGCCGTCCGTCGAGACTTCTTCAGCTCCTGCTCCGGTTGCCGTGGTCCCCCTTGGCCCAGCTGCGGATCGTCCGAGTGGATCAGCCACGACACCCCTTGCGGTCGCTTCAGTGGGACTTGCGGCGCATCCCTCTTCACCGACCTTTAGGACAGTTCAGACGCCGCCGAGCTCGCAACAATCAACACTAACATCTCAACATAAGATACCGATGTGTACTATGTCTGGAGGCCAGGCTTCACCCCTTCGACATAGTAACCATCACGCCGTCTCCGTGGATGGTTCCTCTTCGACCGATGAACATTCACTTGTAAAGGCAATGTGTCGACAGGCCTCGACGAATTTGGACCCCACACCAGGTACCTCGTCTCCTCAATCTTTTCTTTCATTTTCGAATACCCGCATTTCCTCTAGCTTAAAGAATGTTGGTATATCTATGGGGAGAAATGATAATGAAATTAATATGTCGGTTGGGGCACTTAAACATATGGAGATTGACCATTTAAAGGTTTCTCCAAAGTGTAATAGCACCCCATCTAACCCCGAGACCGAGGAGGAAGATGAAACGGATGCCAAATATGATGGTCCAATTATCTCCCTCTTGGTTGGTGAGGTTACCGAGGTTGCTTTAGATGAAGCAAGACCTGGGTCCATGTTTTGTGACTTCATGGCGTCTTCGCGAAAATCTATATCGCATTCCGCAAAAAAGAAACAAAAACAGCCGAAGAAGGCGAAATGTTCCACATCGACCCGAGTTTCCACATGAGAGGCATGTTTTGGAATAGCAGAGGTCTCTCAGACTTGGCTAAACATAAACACGTCAGTGATTGTGTACGTGAACATGGGTTGGACTTTGTGGCAATTTCCGAGGCTGGTAAATGTGACTCCTGGCCAAATGTCCTCGAGCACCTATCAGGTCGTTTCGACTACACATGGCATAGTCTACCAGCTCGTGGAAGGTCTGGAGGAATCCTTCTTGGGATACAGACCACGACCATGGACTTGTTGGCTTTTTCTACAGGTGAATTTCATATCAAATTTCACTTACGAAACAGAGCTGATAATCTTACTTGGAGCCTGGTTGCGGTCTATGGGCTGCCCAAGATGAACACAAATCGGCTTTCCTTCATGAATTGGTGAACCTGGCTAAGGATAACCCGTATCTAATGATTATTGGAGGGGACTTTAATATCCTTAGGTACCAACAAGAGAAAAATAATGACCGCTTCGACAGTCATTGGCCCTTCCTATTCAATGCTGTGATAGACAATTTGGATCTTTGGGAGGTCAGTATGTCGGGGCGGCAGTTCACCTGGGCTAATAGCCGATCTGTGCCGACATACGAGAAGCTCGATAGGGTACTCGTGGACACCGAATGGGAACTAAAATTTCCTATGGTAACCGTGCGAGCCCTAGAGCGTATCGAGGCATTATCGGATCATGCACCCATCATTGTGCATTCTAACTCTATGAACCCAGCAGCCCGTCGCCCTTTCAAATTTGAATTGGGATTGCTGCATCGGGATGGATTTGTAGGCATAATCAAGAATGTTTGGGAGAAGCCCGCCGTTGGTCGCACACCTATTCAGAGATGGAACTTTAAAATAAGGGCCATGAGGCAACACCTCGCTGGATGGGCGAAACACACCAACGGGATATATAAAAAAGAAAAACAACGGCTCTCTATCATTATTGACGACCTCGACAAGATTGTAGAGACACGCACCTTATCTCAACAAGAGATTGAATTAAAGAATCAATCTAATGAGAAGGTCGCCCGTCTTTTGCAAGAAGAGGAGATCAAATACTACCAGAGATCCAAAGCTGATCTCATATTGATGGGTGATAGTAATACAAGATACTTCCAATTGATCGCCAATGGGCGACACAGGAAGAAATGTATTTACAGTCTCCAACAAGATGAGGGGCTGATCGAAGGTCAGGAGGAGCTCAAAAAGTATATCACCAAATACTATAAATCGTTGTTCGGCGCGCCGGCTAAGGGGAACTTCACCCTTGACGAAACCCGAACAGATGATATTCCACAAGTCACGGCAGAAGAAAATGATATCCTAACGACACCATTCTCAGAAGAGGAGGTGAGAGCGGCGGTGTTCCAAATGGAGCATAACAAAGCTCTAGGCCCAGATGGTTTCCCCGCAGAATTCTATCAGAATTTCTGGGATATCATCAGGACTGACCTTTTGGAGTTGTTTAATTGTCTTCATGCCGACCGACTAGACCTATTCAGACTTAACTTTGGCGAGATTGTCTTGTTGCCAAAGATTAAGGAGGCCGAATGGATCCAACAGTTCAGACCCATATGCCTCCTTAATGTTAGCTTCACGATCTTTACCAAAGTGGCTACGAATAGGTTAAACTTGGTAGTTGACCATGTTGTCCGGCCATCTCAAACAGCGTTCATGCAAGGAAGGAATATACTCGATGGCGTAGTAATTTTGCATGAGACCATTCATGAGATGCATCGGAAAAACATGAGTGGAGTAGTATTTAAAATCGACTTTGAGAAGGCCTATGACAAGGTCAAATGGTCTTTCCTCCCACATGCCCTAAGAATGAAAGGTTTCTCTGATAAATGGCGCCAATGGATCCAAAATTTTGTAACTGGAGGTAGTGTGGCCATCAAAGTCAATGATGATTTAGGCCATTACTTCCAGACAAAAAAAGGACTACGACAGGGTGACCCCATGTCCCCAATGTTATTTAACATTGTTGTTGACATGTTGGCTATTCTGATTGAGCGTGCCAAGCAGGACGGCCAGATTGCAGGAGTAGTACCACACCTTGTTGATGGTGGTCTCTCTATTTTGCAATATGCCGATGTCACAATTCTTTTTATGGAACATGACCTGGACAAGGCTCGAAACCTGAAACTCTTGCTTTCAGCATTTGAGCAAATGTCGGGGCTCAAAATTAACTTCCATAAAAGTGAACTTTTCTGCTTTGGAGAAGCCGTTGAGGCGGCTGCAGATTACGCTGACCTGTTTGGTTGTGCGCATGGTCAATTCCCAATTAAATATCTGGGAATACCAGTTCACTATTGGCGTCTCACCATTGCGGAGTGGAAGCATGTTGAGGAGCGTCTAGAGAAACGACTGAGCAGTTGGAAAGGCAAGTTGCTCTCAGTTGGAGGACGGTTGGTTTTAATTAACTCTGTCCTCACAAATATGGTTCTCTATATGCTTTCTTTCTTCCAACTCCCAAAAGGGGTCCTCCAAAGACTGGACTATTTTAGATCCAGATTCTTTTGGCAGGGAGATGGTGAAAAGAAAAAAAAAATAGGCTAGCCAAATGGAGCGTGGTTTGTAGGCCGAAAGACCAAGGTGGCCTTGGAATTCATGACCTTCAGGTCAAGAATGAGGCCCTACTTAGTAAATGGTTGTTCAAACTTCTTACTGAGGATGGTGTTTGGCAAACCATATTGCGCAACAAGTATCTAGGTCAAAAGGCGGTGTCTCAGGCTTATTGGAAACCTGGCGACTCACACTTTTGGGCTGGCCTAATGGCGGCAAAGAAACATCTTTTTCGGTTTGGGTCTTTCGCGATAATGGATGGGTCAGAGGTTCGTTTCTGGGAAGACATATGGCTAGGCAATACCAGTCTCCGAGAGCAATACCCAGCCTTATATGCCATTGCTCGCGATAAGAGTAATACTATTGCACAAGTGCTTAGTTCATCCCCACCGAATATTTCGTTCAGGCGGGATTTGATTGGCCCCCGACTTTTGTCATGGCATAATCTTTTATCCCGTCTGGATTCGATTAATCTGACACAAGGCCGGGATGTGTTTCACTGGAAACTCACAACATCAGGGTCTTACACAGTAGACTCGATGTACCGTGCGCTTATGCATTCCGAGGTGCCAGTGAATAATAACAAGAAAATTTGGAAGTCTAAGATTCCACTAAAAGTTAAAATCTTTATGTGGTATCTTTGTAGGGGAGTTGTGCTAACCAAAGACGATCTTGCACGGCGCAACTGGCCAGGAAGCAAGAAGTGTTGCTTTTGTGCTCATGACGAGACAATCAAACACCTCTTTTTCCAATGCAAGTTTGCACGTTCTACATGGTCAGTCATTCAAATAGCGTCAAATTTGTATCCGCCAACGAGTATTGCCAATATATTTGGTCATTGGTTGGACGGAATTTCAAATAGTTTCAAAATGCTAATAAGGGTGGGGGCGTATGCGTTACTATGGTCGCTTTGGCTATGTAGAAATGATTTGATTTTTAATGACAAAAATGCTTCTCCTCTGCAGGTTATTTTCCGTTGTAGGCACTTGCTTCATACGTGGTCTACGCTACAACAGGCGGAGCACCAACGGATGTTCAAGGCGGTGTGTATGCGGTTGGAGCAGACGGCTATGAAGGTTTTTTCCCAACATGGATGGCAGCATAACCTCCGAATCGATCCACCGCCGAGTTCAACATAGGCAAAGTGTCGGTCCATAGGACTCTACTGTTGTCGTTTTGTCGGTTTTCTTACTTTTCTAGTGTCAGACTTTGGTGTTTGGCTTGTATCCGCTTGATGCTACATTTGAGATAATAAAATCGCCCTTTATCGAAAAACTTGGAACCTATCTTTAGTGACGCAGTTAAGTTTTGGCTTATATGGTTATGTTCTAGTTTTGACTTGTTTTAATTAGCTGGAAACATCTTTGGAAAATGACTGAACATCTTGTTTTAATTAGCCTGTTAATTTTAGCAATCATCTGCATTTCATAAAATAGCTGAACATATTCTACGATGATAGCAATGGTTGTATATATAAGAAAGTTCGTAAGGGGAACAAAATTTCCTAGCTAAATCCAATTCCAAATTCTGAAGTCGAAATTTTCTATTATCCTTTCATGATTCATTTGACTGGTACATATCCTTCGACCATGAGAATGCAGGATTACAAACAGTCAAGCTTTATTATTGCCAGAAGGGTATTTCTATGTTGTGTTGTGTGATGCAATTAGGCACATTATGCTAATGTTTTATCCGAGGTTGTTTGTATGCAGCTTGCTAGAAAGCTATTTCTATTCAGTTGATTCAGGTGAGGATGCTGCAAAATGAGGACGACAGTCAAGATTGGCCATGCCCCTAAGGTAAGCTTTTTCTTTTGGTGGAATATAACAGGCAACAATGTTTTGAACTCGGTTTACTCACCCAACTAATTGTGCTAGGTGCCCTCACCAAGTAATATAGCAAAAAATGAGTAGTTAACAGGATAAACTGAAATACCAAGCAATTACCCAAGCAATAAGTTACCACGCGGAGCACAAGGTGGGCATGCATGGCTGCCTATTTAGGATTTAGAACATTGGTATAGCCTATGACTTATTGGCCTCGTATCATGCCAATTTGCCATCCATTTGTTTCTGATTTGTCGATACTCTGTACAAGTCAGAGCTTCTTGATCCTGATTTACAGTTACATTTTCTTTTTTTTGGAAAAGGAGGAAAACCCCCGGCCTTTGCATCTGGACGATGCATGCGGCCATCTTATTAATTATTCACAGAGACAATACAGTGTAATACATCAGTGAGTCTGAAGCCACCATCTAGGCAACACATGTTGCTACTCCTATCCCATTGATAAAGGTGTGCAGAATATCCGGGTCTAATACCAAACGGACATCGCACCAAACCTGTTGGGGATATAACTATTAGGTATGACCCGCCCAGGAGGGGCCGGGTTATACCTATGAATATTCTTGAAGCCCAAGACCGAGGTTAAAGATGGCGGTTTAGTAAGGGCCCAAAGCCTAGAGGCGATTTAAAGGCCCGTAGAGATAAACCGCCATATGTACATGACTTGTATTGTAAGGCACGAATAGTTAGAGACCGAGCCGGACACTATTTATGAGTCGGCCGGGACTCTGAGCGCCGCTGCGCGTCGACTTATGTATATAAAGGGACGACCTGGAGGCGGTTCAGGGCAGGTAACATCATCTGATCGAGAGCTAGGTCAAGCGATTCCACTCCCTAGTCATCGAGTCATAAGCAATCCCACTCAAAACTGGATCGTAGGCTTTTACCTTCACCGTAAGGGGTCGAACCAGTATAAACCCCATGTCCTTTGTCCCGATTAACCCCTTTAAGCTTCCTAGTTGCGATGGCTCCATGACTAAGTCCTTTCACTAGGACATCTGACGTGACAATTCCATGATAGTTGGCGCCCATCGTGGGGCCAGTGCACGGTTGATTTGAGTTCTTGAAGGGCAGCTTCGAAGGGCTCAAGGGATACGTTGTGGGCCGGATGACCAAGAGTTGTCACGGCAAGCTCTACATCGACGACGCAGGCTGGGGCCCTGACACCGGCTCAATTGAGTACGGGTACCGGGTCCCCTTCGGTGGAATTCACATCTTCACCGGCAAGATCGGCGAGCCGGGCCCTGAGCCGGACATCTGCACCGACCTCGTCGAGACGGCTCAGTGTGCGAGACCCGCCCGGGCTCTGCCAGCCGTGAAGCGTGCCTTCGTGGGATGCATCCACAGAGGACTCTCTGAAGGATCTGCATCTGGCGGTGAGACAGCCATCTATTCTGATGGTGAGTCGTCCACGGGCGAGACGGATTCATTGTATCAACTGCAAGACGGCGGGCTTGGGGGTTGTTCCGATGGCAGCAGTATTCCAGATCTCCTTGAGCCGCCGAGCAGAGTTGGGATCTTCATGGCTGGCACACAACCTATTCAAAACTCCACAACTGCGGCAGCAATAACCTCCGGGTCAACGACGGCTGGGGCAGGAGGCCCTGTGCGCCCGCCGGCTCAGGTGCCGATGGATCTCATGGATAAGATGACCGCTCTGTTAACTACCGCGGTCAACTCGGTGGATCAAGCTCAACATGATGCGGAAGTGGCGCAGTTAAAACAAGTTATAGTGCAGGCTAAGGAAGACCTGGCAGCAGAAGATGTCGGGATGACTGCAGAGCGGGCGGCTCTGGACGCTCAGGCTCAGCGGATTCAGGCACAGACTTTCCGGCTCACGATGGATCAGAATGCATCCAATGAGGTCATGAGGAGAAGATACTAGAAGACTCAGTCTCGGCTCCCTTCGGTTTACAATCCTCGAAACCTCTTCCATACACCTGGTGCAGGGCCCAGTAATCCGCCGGAGATAGACCGGGTTGCGGCACCCGGGGCTGGAACGCCGGTTCAACCACGTATGATGGAACCTCCCCGGATGAATACCGCTCCGCCTCAGTATATACCAACACCACCGGGTCATTACTCTAACCCATTGGAGAACATGATTGCTGCGGCGGCGCGATTGGCGACTCTCCTGGTGGAGGGCGACTCTCCGAAGACGGTTGAAACTCGAAGGATCAGAGAGATTCTTCAGACGGCTTTGGCATAGTAGGAGGCGTACTCGTATAGCCGAGACAGGATTCATTCGACCCCTCGTCCAAGCCGGAGGCCGGAGCCCGAGTTATAGCAGGCACATGGACTCAGTGGCCGTTTCAAGCAACGCCCGGCGCCGTAACCAGACCGGCGGGCATGACCCGTCGCGCGATAGAGCCCTTAACTTGGTTGATCAGGACAGAATACGTCAAGAGGCTCAGCAGGCGGCTGAGCAGGCGGCTCAGCTGGCGGCTTACCAGCCTTTTCCGGTTTATCCGATGACTTCTATTGAGGCAAGCGTGACCACCAGGACCGGAGGCGTCCCCTGTCTGGTGTCGGCTCTGCGTAACAAGCATTTGCCCAAGGATTTCAAAGGGCCCAAAAAGGTGCCTAATTATACGGCCGACTTACAGCCTGGGGCATGGATTGAAAGCTATGAGATGGCTATGGAGTTACTGGAGGTCAGTGACGCTGTGATGGCCAAGTACTTCACCATGATGTTGGATGGGACTGCCCGCACTTGGTTGAAGGGGCTACCGCCTAATTCCATCGGTTCATGGGCAGAGTTGAAAGCCCGGTTCATTCAGAACCTCAAAGATACATGCAAGCAGCCCATGTCAATTGTGGATTTGACTAATTGCAAGCAGGAGGAAGGTGAGTCCACAACCCATTGGGTGCGCCGGGTCAAGGCCATAATACATTCGTCTGATAAGATGGATGCCGGCTCTACGGTCTTAATGTTGGAGAAAAATTGTCGTTTTGGCCTCTGAAGATGAAGTTAGGGCGGCTCAAGCGCGATTGTAATGACATGGGTCAGCTGATGGTGGCTCTGGTCAAGTACGCCGACTCTGATAGTACCAAGGATCCTGAGTCTGATGATGAAAGGACAAGGAAGGAAAAAAATCAAGGGGGTAATAATAAATGTAAGGCTGATGGTAGCTTGGAGTTTGTGGCTAACACCAATGCGCAGGGCAACAATCAACAACGTAAGGGGAGGCCACCCCCTCGGTCCGACCGGTCAAGCCCCACGCTTGAACAGTTGCTGAATGAGCCCTGTCCGAGACATGGCACCCCACAGAAGCCGGCCACTCACCTATGGAAGGACTGTACGATCATGAAGGCTTTCAAGAATTCCAACATGTTCGACGGTAATCATGGGCCTGGCAGCGGCCCAGGTGGCAGCGGTTTTCATGGACCTTGCGGCGGCTCAAATTCCAATTTTCAAAACTCGCAGGGAAACCAAGGTGGTTATAATCAGCAATCTGGCCAGGGATGTCAGTAGCAGCAACAGGGTGGATACCAGAGTAATCCAAAGCAGCTGAATAGTGGACAGTACATGTGTTTACCACCAGTTTGTGCAAACGGGACCAGAAGCTTCATAAGAGGATTGTGAACGCTGTTGAGCTGGCAGTTCCTCATTATTTAAGATGGTCTGAGCAGCCTATTCTGTAGAGTAGGGAAGATCACCCTCCCCGGGTTGACAATCCAGGTCACTTAGCCTTGGTGGTAGCCCCTTAGGTTGGTGGATATAAGTCACTAAGGTACTCATGGATGGAGGCAGTAGCATCAACATCCTCTACTATGAGACTTTTCGTCGCATGGGTTTGACTGATAAAAATCTCAAGACTTCCAACACTGTTTTTCGTGGAGTGGTCCCTGGTAAGTCGGCATACCCAGTGGGTAAGATCAAGCTGGAAGTGGCTTTTGGAGATGAGCATGATTCTAGGGCTGAAAAACTAACTTTTGAAGTGGTCAAAATCAAGAGTCTGTATCACGCCTTGTTTGGACGGCCGGCTTATGCCAAGTTCATGGCACGGCCGTGTTATGTTTATTTGCAGCTCAAGAAACCGGGTCATAAGGGTACCATCACAGTGCATGGGAGCCGGAAGATAGCCTTGGAATGTGAGGAAGGCGATGCTGCTTACACTGAATCTGTTTGTGCAACAAAGGAGTTGAAGTTCTACAAGGACAATGTTGACCCGGCACACATGACCTCTTTGAAAAAACCAGCCATAGAGCATGAGCCGGTAATGAAGTTTAAGTCGGCCGATGACACTAAGCTTGTTGATTTTGTTCCAGGTGACTCATCTAAGCAGTTCAGTATTAGTGCCAATCTGGATCCCAAATAGGAAAGCGCGCTCATCGAGTTCATCCATGAGAACCGGGACATCTTTGCATGGAAACCTTCTGACATGCCGGGTGTACCGAGAGAACTTATTGAGCACACTCTTAATATTGATCCAAAATTTAAGCCGGTAAAGCAGTTTCTTCGGCGATTCAATGAAGAGACGCGAAAGGCCATTGGTGAGGAAGTGGCCCGGCTCTTGGTGGCCGGGTTCATTATTGAAGTTTTTCATCCCAAGTGGTTGGCCAACCCGGTGCTGGTGATTAAGAAGAACGGCACTTGGCGTATGTGTGTGGACTACACAGACTTAAATAAGGCTTGTCTGGCTGATCCCTCAGCTCTCCCTCGTATTGATCAATCATTGATGCTACAGCGGGTTGTGAGCATTTGAGCTTTTTGAATGCTTATTCTGGTTATCATCAGATCAAGATGGCAGTTAAGGACCAGGAGAAGACGGCTTTCATTACTCCATTTGGAGCCTTCTGCTATGTGTCCATGCCTTTTGGGCTTAAGAGTGCCTAGGCGACTTATCAGCGATGTGTGCAAAATTTTCTTCACAATCAGATTGGGCGCAATGTTCATGCTTATGTGGACGACATTGTGGTGAAATCCAGAGAGAAGGAGACCTTGATAGATGATCTGAAGGAGACCTTTGATAATCTCTGGGTGTACAAGATGATGCTTAACCCGGCCAAGTGTGTTTTTGGTGTGCCTGCAGGCAAGCTTTTGGGTTTTCTGGTTTCCAACAGGGGCATTGAGGCTAACCCAGAGAAGATCAAGGCAATCACTTCTTTGTCTAAACCGGCGTGTATTAATGATGTCCAGTGTTTGGCGGGTCGTATTGCTGCTTTAAGCCGGTTCATAAGCCGGTTAGGTGAGAAGGCCATACCACTGTATCATATGATGAAGAAGACAGACGACTTCGTCTGGAGTGATGCTGCTAATACTGCCTTTGAAGACTTGAAGAGATAGCTAGCTGAGCCGCTAGTCCTTGCTGCTCCCATTGATAAGGAGCCCTTATTGTTATATGTGGCTGCTAACACACGAGCCGTCAGTGTAGCCATTGTGGTGGAACGCAAGGAGGCTGGCAAGGAGCATCCGGTTCAACGGCCGGTTTATTACATCAGTGAGGTACTTATATAATCCAAGCAAAGGTATCCACATTGGCAGAAGCTCGTTTATGGGGTGTTTATGGTAAGCCGGAAGCTTAAGCAATATTTTCTGGGTCATCCCATCACTGTGGTTAGTTCTGCTCCTTTAGGAGATATTATCCAGAATAGAGAGGCCACAGGACGAGTCGCCAAGTGGGCCATTGAACTTGGGCCTCATGGTCTAAAATATGTGCCACGCACTGCTATCAAATCTCAGGCACTGGTGGACTTCATCAACGATTGGACAGAACTGCAGATGCCTGAAGAGAAGCCATACAACACGTATTGGACTATTCACTTTGATGGGTCCAGGCAATTGGAGGGCTCGGGGGCTGGAGTTGTGCTAGCTTCCCCTCGAGGTGGAAAATTTTGTTATGTGCTATGGTTGATGTTTCCTTGTACTAACAATGCAGCTGAGTATGAGGCCTTACTCCATGCTCTTCGGATGGCTAAGGAGATGAGCTTAAGACGGGAAAGGTGCTTTGGTGACTCAGATTTTGTGGCTCAACAATTATCAGGCAAGTGGGATTCCAAGGATCCTCTCGTGGCGGCTTATCACCGTGAAGTTGATGCCATTGCTGGACATTTCAAGGGTTACCAAGTGGAGCACATTGATCGCAGAAAGAATGAGGCGGGTGTCAGGACCCCGACTCAATGCCACATCGATCTAGCATGTAACACCTCATATCACTTTGCGGCCTCACGCACGGTATTCCCACGGGTGTCGCCTTACCTTTGCCCGGGACCGTTTGCGCATTTTGGCACACGTATATGATAGTGTCGCTAGCATCCATATGATAAGGAGCCCGGGCTGACATGGCTAGTCGTAAACCCAAAGTGGCACAAACTTACAGGGATAGGCATCCATGACCCAGCATCGAACGTGTCGGTCATCAGCGAGTGAATCTAGGCTGTAGCACTGGGCTAGCAGGACTCCGGTGAACCGGGCTGTAGCGGGCTAACAGGACTCCGGTATTCATCGCGTGACATTTCCCCGAAGGGACAGACACAGGAACAAAGAAGGACACATGCCGGCCAGCCCAACTGTTCCGGAGCAGTAGCAAGCTACCATGGCTCAGTGGAAGCACTAGGAGACATTTCCCGGTAAGAGAGGCTACTAAGGATAAACAACTAGATAGTCAGATCCCACACATACCAAGCATTTCAATAACATACACACAATATGCTCGATATGTGCAAATACAACATGGCATCACAACATGACTCTACAACTCAAGTATTTTATTCAATAGGCTCCAAGGAACGAGATATTACAAACAGGGGTCTCATGACCCAACATTCAGAGCAAACAAGTCAAGCACAAGCAGAAGCTTAACATGTCTGAGTACAAACATCTACAAATGAAAAACGCTTAGAAGCCTGACTGTCTACCAGATCCTGCCGAGGGCACAAGATCGTAGCTGAGGTATCAAGCTAAACGTCGAAGTTCACGTGAAACTACTAGTGAGACTGAAGTCTCTCTGCAAAAACATAAAATTGGCAAACGTGAGTACAAATGTACCCAGCAAGACTTACATCAGAACTAACTACATATGCATCATTATCAACAAAGGGGGTGGTGGAGTTTAACTGCAGCAAGCCAGCTTTGACTCGGTGGCTATCCTGAACTACGACTGCAAGTAACTCTTTTGAGGTGGCGCACACGAGTCCACATATTCACCATATCAATACACCACTATGGATCCGCTCCCGTCTCCCTACGAGAACGCCATCCATAGCACTCACGCTTATCTTGCGTATTTTAGAGTATCCACTTTCACTTGTCTATGAACTATGCAAGGGGTCCAAGTTTCCATATCCGAGGAATCCGGCTATTCGAATAGATAATGATAACCCTGCAGGGGTGTACTTCTTCACACACGCTCTCGCCACTTATCGCCCTGTACACGTCATGTACCTCGGCAACCTTCAAGCAGAAGCCGGGCGAGGGAGTCGGCCACGACCTGACTAACCACACAAGTCTCTCGTCCAGGTTTATCGCCTATTCGGGTTCCATCCGCAAGGAGATCCAGCCGGGGTGTCGCTCACGGCCCCAAACGATGTGTGCAGGGTTCCCAAGCCCACCATCCGGGTGCCACTTGGTACACAAGGCCACTGTGCCTAGTCTGTCCCAAGCCCACCTGTACCGGGTGCCACTTGGTAGACTACTAACACTACCTACAAACACCAGAAACTAGTTGCAACTCCTGGACAGAGATCAAGTTGATTAATAAGTCGAGAGAGCTTGGAGTGCCCGGAGCCCAATGTGTGGTAGTAACTGTTCATGGATCACAAACACAGAACTCAGTTCCTGAGGACGGTTTCAATGAGACAACCTACCATGTACTCCTACATGGCTTCTCACCGCTACCTTTACCAAATCGTGTTCACACACTTAGTTCTCAACAGTAGGACATGTTTACACACCTCCGATTCATTCCCGATGAATCAGACCTGACTCAACTCTAAGCAATAGCAGGCATGACAAACAAGCATGAATGAGTAGGCACATCAGGGCTCAAACAACTCCTACTCATGCTAGTGGGTTTCATCTATTTACTGTGGCAATGACAGGTCATGCAGAGGATAAACGGGTTCAGCTACCGCAGCAAGTAACAGATGAATCGTTGTTGTCCTAATGCAGTAAAACAGAGCAGGAGCGAGCGAGTAGGATTGTATCGGAATGAACAAGGGGGTTTTGCTTGCTTGGCACTTCTGAAGATAATATATTTCTTCATCGGTGTCATCGAACTCATCGTCGGAACCACATCTATCGAGAGGGGACAAACATCGGCAAACAAGGAAGAACACAATCAATGCAATGCACAATATGATGCATGATCATGACATGGCAATATGCTGTGGTTTGAGCTAATGCAACTAGCAGCAGGTTAAATGAAGTTGGTTTGAACCCTAGGTTCAAATTCAAACTTCATATGTGAAGGTTTAAATGCCATTTATATGATTTGTCCTAAACAGTAGCTATAAGTTGTTCTAACATGGATGAAAACAGTGCAGATGTATAGATTGGATTTTTCCGATAATTTTTCATATATAAATTATTTCATTTGGAGTTACGGTTGATTTTCTATGAATTTTAGAAGTTTTGAACATTTTCTGAATTAAATAAATCGTTTAGATTTATTTAAAATCCAGAAAAGGGGTTTATTGCGTCAGCTTGAGGTCAGCACTGCGTCAGCAGTCAACCTGGGTCAAACCTGACGTGTGGGGCCACACGTCAGTGACTTAGTGGTTAAGCCCGGGTCAAACCCGCAATGATCAGGGTTTGACTTGGCCCTGGGGCCCCCGGTCAGCGGCTGGTGGGTGGTTTAGGCTGCGGGATTAGGCGCTAATGACAGCCACGTCGGCCTCGCCGGAGTTCAGCCGGCGACGACCTCGAGCCGCGGCGGTTCTTCGCCGGAGTCGTTGTTCCGGTGTCCAGACGACACAGGGAGAGGAGCTACGGGGAGCTGGCGAACTCGCGCATCGAGTGGTGGTGGCGGTTGGGCCTGGGGTGGCCGGAGTTGTCGCCGGCGTCGACCTTGGCGGCCGCCGGAGCTCGGGTGAGCTTGGGGTCGACGCTACCGTGGCCGGGAAGGCTCGTGCGGGGCACCTATGTGCTCTACATGGCGCGGGAAGGGAGTTGAGCACGACGGCCGGACCGCTAGGTGGCCGGAGACTCGTCGGCGGCGGTCACAGGCGGCAGCGCGTACGGGCGAGCAAGGTGTGGCGGCTACGGCGCACGAGAGCGAGAACAGAGAGGGGGAAAAGGTTCGGTGGCTCACGGCGGTTGCAGCAGACGTCGAAGCGGGCTCGGGGAAGGCCGGACGGCGACGAGTCAATGATGGGGATCCGCGGCGGCCGGCGATGAAGAAGAGGCCGGTGACGGTGTTTTGAGGCATCCGGCGTCGAGTGAGTCGACGGGGAGGACGAGGGCGTCGAAGCGGAGGCCATGGACACGTCGGCGAGGCGGGGGAGGGCCTGTGGCCGCGGTGGTTCTAGTCGGCGGCGACGGCTGCATTCGGTGGTTGCGCGCGAGGGAGCCAGAGGAGGAGAGGAGCTCGGGGAGAGACTGAGAGGGGTCCGAGGGGTTGCGTGGCCGCCTCCGTGGCGTCGGAAGGGCCTCGAGGGCGTGAGGCAGGCAGGGAGGAGGCCACGGTGTCGCCAGCGCTCGCCACCGAGCTGCTTCGGGGCGAGGGGAGGAAGACGACAGGAGGAGGTGGGCTGCCCAGGTGGCTGGGCTGCCAGCTGGGCCGCCCAGGTGAGGCCCAGGTGGGCTTGGTAGGCGCCAGGTAAGTGCCCAGGTAACTCCTCTGTCTCTCTCTTTTATTTCCTGTTTTCTATTTTCCTGCAGCTTTGTTGATTTATTAAAAATACTAGATCAATCCCAAAAGTCATGCAACTGCTCATGACCACTGTTGGAAATATATCCTACAGTAAGCATTTCAGTTTGGGATTATTTGAGCATTTAAAATATTATTAGCAATTAAATGCCCAAATGCAAATACTATATAATTTAATTCAAAAATCCAGGAATAGCCTGTAAATATGTTCATCATTTTTGGAAGAGGTTTCACCTTTAACAGAAATCATGAACATTTCCAAAGGGCATTCTGGGTTATTGAAAAATATTTTTATTGAATCTAGTTAAATTTCATTTTGTGCTAGGGTTTCAACAATCCCCATTTCAAATTTCTTTGGAATTTAAACATGATGGCATGATGAACAAGCAAAGTCAAGCAAGGGCTGAACTGGGGCTGTGACAACTCACCCCCACTAAACAAGTATCTCGTCCCGAGATTCAAGCATAGGGTAAGATGAAGGGGAACGCAAACTAACACAATCATCATGATCCAGGGTGCACTTCATAGGAACGTTGATTTGACCACCATCTTGTCTCGTCGTCTTGCTCTGAGAACTCCAGCCAACATGACAAAGAGAGGATAGGGAAAAAAATCTAAAAGGATCGATCTTATTGAAGGTCGAACAACTTAGGATCAACTCAGGGAATGAGACATATCAATATCTCTCAAGCCGATACACGAAGCACACATCTAGAGGGATGGAGTGGAACAGATGACGAGGATTCACTAGGTAGACAACAATTCCACACTTAAGAAGGTGGTGAACGGTTGTCAACGTAGCAAGGAGTTGAGTTGCCATGATACCATAACAAGACATTTTGGAGGAGGGTGATTCGTAGATTATTACCTTAAGTGGCAAAAAGAATTACCTTTGATTCAAAGATCATTGAAACTCTTTATACCAGCTTAAGGCAAATTACAATCGATCATTTGGAGAAGTTCGAGAGAATGGCATACTCAGTTTGGAAAGGAAACTAGAGTTATAAGACAACTCGACAAACGGAAGGCACATTCCAATCGATACCGGGGATATAACCTAGTGTCTGAGCATGTCCTCAAGAACTTGAGCATTTCCATATTCATCAAGGTTTTACCAACATCCGTGACAAGGATCCTGGCAAGACAACATACTACCATGATGAATACCCATGGAAGATGCAGATGCAAAGGAAGATAACACCTTCTCAGATTTCACCTTGGCGGGGCCAAGGGGACAAAATCTGGATGATCGACCGAGAGACATTTAGCACTCCGCTTCTAATGTTCTCCTTGATGTGCTAGCGTATCCCATTCATACATATGGTTTGATATCTAGAACATCAAGTAAAAGGTCGGACTTCGGGAACACAAGAATCCATAAGGAACATGGAGTATATCCTACGGAGTCCTTATGGGGAGGTGGCCAACTTATTCAATCAAGATACTACAATAATAGGTCTTCCGGCTGGGTATGTCAGCCACGACATCCACTTTACCGGTTACGGTGAGACCATTATTATAGTTCTTGGGAAATGTTCCAACCATCATATCTGCCTGAGATTCAGATCTGGTTGATGTTAGAATATTCCAGACTCATCAGGTCTAGAAAAAAAATGAAAGTTTGCAACACAAATCGACGAGATGGCATTGCGTGATTCTCGGGGAATAAACTACGATAGCAAGCTCCAACACATGAGTTGGTTCTGCTACATACATGTGAACACACTGTCCTAGACAAGCATGACCACATAGTAGTCTTACAACAAAACACTACCGAGTTCAGGTGGGAACCATCATTGCGGATAACGGAGTCCTTGATTAAGCCCGGGTTAGCTCTTAAAAAGAAATTCCTTCTCCTTGAACAAATCAATCAGTGGCTTGGTGTGCTAGGGACACACATAGAATGGAGGTAGCGAGCCTATCAAACCATAGCATACTTCGCACATGCATGACTGACTTGAGATGGTTCCAGGGGAGGCAACATTGACTTTCTCGAATTCACGGCGGCAACTTGCATCAAATGCACATGAATTAGAGGAGGTCACTTCTTTCATCCGGACATATGCTCCATGAGCGGTCATGAAGATAATGCTTATAAAAGTTTCCAATACTAGCTGGATGTTCAACACGAATCATGGAGGAGATAAGGATGTTGTCGATGGGCTCAACAACAATTCATCCAGGTTTCCATGAAGAAGGAATTCCATAATTATGTGAACAAGTGATAGCACTGGTCAGACCAAAAGATGTAATGGTGTATGCTCGAGGAATCAACCACGAGTAAGACAACATTACGAATATCGTTGGTTCTGATTTGATTTGAGGATAGCCCACACTCAAATCAAAGTTTTGACATGACAACAGATCCAACAACTGATCACGAGGACCAATCGATAAGAATGTCATCTTTCTTCAACACACATACACCAGGATATCCCTTGGAATGAACTAAGCGGGACAAGCTTTCATCTTCCAACTCTCCAAGTTGTTGTTTAGCTTAACCAACTAGCTCAGGGGTATCCAACACAGATTCTTGGAGAAGGGGGTGGTTACAAGGAACCAACTTGATCACGAACTCAACATAGCGGTCAGGTGACAACCTGGTGATACCTCCGAGAAGATATTCGGAAAATCACGAACCACCGATATGTTACTAAGCTCGAGAACAATCTTGCTTTTCAGGGCAAGACGATATGATCAACAGAGCAAGGGTTTGACAAAATCCTAACTCATTGATCGAAGAGTGCACCAGGAATAAGGACTTGGTAGCACAATCTATCTTAGAATGATGATTCAAGAACCAACACACTAAGAATGAAATTATTGTCCTTTAACTACCAAGCAACAAGGTTGCTAGGAGTTTGGTTTCACACATCACGGTTCACTTGTCGGCATTCCGGTTACAATAACATGGGAACCGAGAAATTATCAATGATGGCAAGAAGTATCACTAAATCAAGAGTTCACAAGAGCCGGTGCAATTCTCACGAAAATCCTGACATAAAGACGGTAATACTTCAGGGTAGAACAGAATCAAAAGCTGTATTGGCATTTTGATCTGCGGAATACAACTGCTTTGACCCAATCCTGGATATGGATGAGGTACTGGAGTTTGTTTCTCCTAGTCATTCCGAATAGAATGGCTTGACGGACCACAGAAGTAAAAGGCATCGATGAACACGAATGCACGACTACTCCTGACTATCAATTGATAGACGAAGATCAGAATACGACTGAAGAGGGACAACTCAAAGGAACATATATCTTTCTGAGTTGTGGATGCATAGATTAGTATGTCGAACCAAGTTCAACATGTTTCTTCCGGATAACCCATGCAGAGAGGTAGGACTGGCAGAATCATATTATAGAATGGAGAACTCATCAAGAGCACTCTGGTTGTAATCTTTCGGTTCAGCGAGGAACTTCTGCCATAAGAAGTTCATGGTATTGGAAGAAGGAAATACCACGGATCTCGAGGACTATCGCAAAGGTTTCTAATATCCTAAAGGAACTAGCAAACACTATCAACACGAGGTAAGTAGGGTGAATCTCGGGTTCAAAACCCAAGGAGTAGAATACCTACTACTAAGTGGCATCACGGGATGCTTTCGAGAATAAAGGCCAGAATCATCACACTGGGAACACAAATCATGGCTAGCTTACTAGGTGGTACTCTAAGACACCTAGGGTCATAATACTAGCTCCAACATATATGTCGAGGCAATAGAGTACCTCAACTCACCGATTAGTGTGCTTAATCTGGCCCAAAAGGACATCAGGAACGGGGGGAAGGAATTTGCAAATGCATCAGACTGTTTAGAAACCTGGGATGACTCGGACAGCATAACGGCTGTAAATGCTCAAAAGATTTGAGACATGCTACAAAAATGGTGGCATCGCCACTCAGAAGCACAATATCAAGGTTTTCGAGATCAACAATTAACATACGAAAGTAGTAGGAACTTAACTGAGGCTTAAATCCAACAATCTTACAAGTCTACAGATTAGTGACACGTGATCCTAATAGAAAGAAGAGATAGCCTAGTTCTTTAACCCCGTAGAGAAGAAGAGGGTGACTCAGATCAGAAGGACATAAGGTAAAGGAGTAAAAAGGAGCCTTACGTTCCATCCCACAATCAATTCCCTTATATAACTAAAGAATTTCTAGACTCAACTTCGACCAGTTTGGCTTGGTAATCCTATAGGCAGTCAAGCTCTGATACCAAAGCTGTCAGGACCCCGACTCACTGCCACATCGATCTAGCATGTAACACCTCATATCACTTCGCGGCCTCATGCACGGTATTCCCACGGGTGTCGCCTTACCTTTTCCCGGGACCGTTTGCGCATTTTGGCACACGTATATGATAGTGTCGCTAGCATCCATATGATAAGGAGCCCGGGCTGACATGGCTAGTCGTAAACTCAAAGTGGCACAAACTTACAGGGACAGGCATCCATGACCCAGCATCGAACGTGTCGGTCATCAGCGAGTGAATCCAGGCTGTAGCACTGGGCTAGCAGGACTCCGGTGAACCGGGCTGTAGCGGGCTAACAGGACTCCGGTATTCATCGCGTGACATTTCCCCGAAGGGACAGACACATGAATGAAGAAGGACACATGCCGGCCAGCCCAAGTGTTCCGGAGCAGTAGCAAGCTACCATGGCTCAGTGGAATCACTAGGAGACATTTCCCGGTAAGAGAGGCTACTAAGGATAAACAACTAGATAGTCAGATCCCACACATACCAAGCATTTCAATAACATACACACAATATGCTCGATATGTGCAAATACAACATGGCATCACAACATGACTCTACAACTCAAGTATTTTATTCAATAGGCTCCGAGGAGCGAGATATTACAAACAGGGGTCTCATGACCCAACATTCAGAGCAAACAAGTCAAGCACAAGCGGAAGCTTAACATGTCTGAGTACAGACATCTACAAATGAAAAAGGCTTAGAAGCCTGACCGTCTACCAGATCCTGCCGAGGGCACAAGATTGTAGCTGAGGCATCAAGCTAAACGTCGAAGTTCACGTGAAACTACTAGTGAGACTGAAGTCTCTCTGCAAAAACATAAAATTGGCAAACGTGAGTACAAATGTACCCAGCAAGACTTACATCAGAACTAACTACATATGCATCATTATCAACAAAGGGGGTGGTGGAGTTTAACTGCAGCAAGCCAGCTTTGACTCGGTGGCTATCCTGAACTACGACTGCAAGTAACTCTTTTGAGGTGGCGCACACGAGTCCACATATTCACCATATCAATACACCACTATGGATCCGCTCCCGTCTCCCTACGAGAACGCCATCCATAGCACTCACGCTTATCTTGCGTATTTTAGAGTATCCACTTTCACTTGTCTATGAACTATGCAAGGGGTCCAAGTTTCCATATCCGAGGAATCCGGCTATTCGAATAGATAATGATAACCCTGCAGGGGTGTACTTCTTCACACACGCTCTCACCACTTATCGCCCTGTACACATCATGTACCTCGGCAACCTTCAAGCGGAAGCCGGGCGAGGGAGTCGGCCACGACCTGACTAACCACACAAGTCTCTCGTCCAGGTTTATCGCCTATTCGGGTTCCATCCGCAAGGAGATCCGGCCGGGGTGTCGCTCACGGCCCCAAACGATGTGTGCAGGGTTCCCAAGCCCACCATCCGGGTGCCACTTGGTACACCAGGCCACTATGCCTAGTCTGTCCCAAGCCCACCTGTACCGGGTGCCACTTGGTAGACTACTAACACTACCTACAAACACCAGAAACTAGTTGCAACTCCTGGACAGAGATCAAGTTGATTAATAAGTCGAGAGAGCTTGGAGTGCCCGGAGCACAATGTGTGGTAGTAACTGTTCATGGATCACAAACACAGAACTCAGTTCCTGAGGACGGTTTCAATGAGACAACCCACAATGTACTCCTACATGGCCTCTCACCGCTAACTTTACCAAATCGTGTTCACACACTTAGTTCTCAATAGTAGGACATGTTTACACACCTCCGATTCATTCCCGATGAATCAGACCTGACTCAACTCTAAGCAATAGCAGGCATGACAAACAAGCATGAATGAGTAGGCACATCAGGGCTCAAACAAGTCCTACTCATGCTAGTGGGTTTCATCTATTTACTGTGGCAATGACAGGTCATGCAGAGGATAAAGGGGTTCAGCTACCGCAGCAAGTAACAGATGAATCGTTGTTGTCCTAATGTAGTAAAAGAGAGCAGGAGCGAGAGAGTAGGATTGTATCGGAATGAACAAGGGGGTTTTGCTTGCCTGGCACTTCTGAAGATAATATATTTCTTCATCGGTGTCATCGAACTCATCATCGGAACCACATCTATCAAGAGGGGACAAACACCGGCAAACAAGGAAGAACACAATCAATGCAATGCACAATATGATACATGATCATGACATGGCAATATGCTGTGGTTTGAGCTAATGCAACTAGCAGCAGGTTAAATGAAGTTAGTTTTAACCCTAGGTTCAAATTCAAACTTCATATGTGAAGGTTTAAATGCCATTTATATGATTTGTCCTAAACAGTTGCTATAAGTTGTTCTAACATGCATGAAAACAGTGCAGATGTATAGATTGGATTTTTCTGATAATTTTTCATATATAAATTATTTCATTTGGAGTTACAGTTGATTTTCTA
Source organism: Triticum dicoccoides (assembly GCF_002162155.2). Classification (NCBI taxonomy): domain Eukaryota; kingdom Viridiplantae; phylum Streptophyta; class Magnoliopsida; order Poales; family Poaceae; genus Triticum; species Triticum dicoccoides. The sequence goes on from NC_041391.1 coordinate 240,786,206, forward strand.
TGAATTTTAGAAGTTTTGAACATTTTCTGAATTAAATAAATCGTTTAGATTTATTTAAAATCCAGAAAAGGGGTTTATTGCGTCAGCTTGAGGTCAGCACTGTGTCAGCAGTCAACCTGGGTCAAACCTGACGTGTGGGGCCACACGTCAGTGACTTAGTGGTTAAGCCCGGGTCAAACCCGCAATGATCAGGGTTTGACTTGGCCCTGGGGCCCCCGGTCAGCGGCTGGTGGGTGGTTTAGGCTGCGGGATTAGGCGCTAATGATAGCCACGTCGGCCTCGCCGGAGTTCATCCGGCGACGACCTCGAGCCGCGGCGGTTCTTCGCCGGAGTCGTTGTTCCAGCGTCCAGACGACACAGGGAGAGGAGCTACGGGGAGCTAGCGAACTCGCGCATCGAGTGGTGGTGGCGGTTGGGCCTGGGGTGGCCGGAGTTGTCGCCGGCGTCGACCTTGGCGGTCGCCGGAGCTCGGGTGAGCTCGGGGTCGATGCTACGGTGGCCGGGGAGGCTCGTGCGGGGCACCTATGTGCTCTACATGGCGCGGGAAGGGAGTTGAGCACAACGGCCGGACCGCTAGGGGGCCGGAGACTCGTCGGCGGCGGTCACAGGCGGCGGCGCATACGAGCGAGCAAGGTGTGGCGGCTATGGCGCACGAGAGCGAGAACGGAGAGGGGGAAAAGGTTCGGTGGCTCACGGCGGTTGCAGCAGACGTCGAAGTAGGCTCGGGGAAGGCCGGACGGCGACGAGTCGATGATGGGGATCCGCGGCGGCCGGCGATGAAGAAGAGGCCGGTGACGGTGTTTTGAGGCATCCGGCGTCGAGTGAGTCGACGGGGAGGACGAGGGCGTCGAAGCGGAGGCCATGGACACGTCGGCGAGGCGGGGGAGGGCCTGTGGCCGCGGTGGTTCTAGTCGGCGGCGACGGCTGCATTTGGTGGTTGCGCGCGAGGGAGCCAGAGGAGGAGAGGAGCTTGGGGAGAGAGTGAGAGGGGTCCGAGGGGTTGCGTGGCCGCCTCCGTGGCGCTGGAAGGGCCTCGAGGGCGTGAGGTAGGCAGGGAGGAGGCCACGGCGTCGCCAGCGCTCACCACCGAGCTGCTTCGGGGCGAGGGGAGGAAGACGACAGGAGGAGGTGGGCTGCCCAGGTGGCTGGGCTGCCAGCTGGGCCGCCCAGGTGAGGCCCAGGTGGGCTTGGTAGGCGCCAAGTAAGTGCCCAGGTAACTCCTCTGTCTCTCTCTTTTATTTCCTGTTTTCTATTTTCCTGCAGCTTTGTGGATTTATTAAAAATACTAGATCAATCCCAAAAATCATGCAAGTGCTCATGACCACTGTTGGAAATATATCCTACAGTAAGCATTTCAGTTTGGGATTATTTGAGCATTTAAAATATTATTAGCAATTAAATGCCCAAATGCAAATACTATATAATTTAATTCAAAAATCCAGGAATAGCCTGTAAATATGTTCATCATTTTTGGAAGAGGTTTCACCTTTAACAGAAATCATGAACATTTCCAAAGGGCATTCTGGGTTATTGAAAAATATTTTTATTGAACCTAGTTAAATTTCATTTGGTGCTAGGGTTTCAACAATCCCCATTTCAAATTTCTTTGGAATTTAAACATGATGGCATGATGAACAAGCAAAGTCAAGCAAGGGCTGAACTGGGGCTGTGACAGCGGGTGATGCCTTAAGCCGGCTAGGCTCTCAGCGTAAGCCGGTGCCGCCTAATACTTTCTTGGATATTCTGCATAACCCTTCTGTCAAGTTACCTACAGAGGAAGACTTGGTTGTTCCTAACCCGGAAGCACAATTGGTGGCGGCTCTTCACGTCATCCCAGATTGGACAGTGCCATACTTGGCTTACATGACCCGGGGCGAGTTGCCTGAGGATGAAACCTTGGCCAGGCAGATAACCCGGTGGTATATGTCAATGACAATTGCCAATGGCGAGTTGCATCATCAAAGTGTCACTGGGGCGTTTCAGCGTTGTGTCTCTCCTGAAGAAGGCCAAGAAATTCTACGTGATATTCATGAAGGGGATTGTGGCCATCATGCCAGGTCAAAATCCCTTGTGGCCAAGGCTTTCTGTCATGGATTTTATTGTCTGACGACTCATGCTGATGCAGAGGACCTGGACAGTAAATGTGACGGTTGTCATAAGTTCTCGAGACGTGCTCACGTGCCGGCTCAAGAGTTGAGGATGATTCCAATGACTTGGCCGTTTGCAGTCTGGGGGCTTGACATGGTTGGGCCTTTCAAAAGGTGTAAATACAAAAAGACCCACCTCTTGGTGGCGGTTGACAAATTTACAAAGGGGGTTGAGGCAGAGCCAGTTAGTAAGTGTGATGTAGCCACGGCGGTTCAGTTCATGAAGAAGGTGATATTTCTCTTTGGCTTTCCACACAACATTATAACCGACAATGGTACTAATCTGTCTAAAGGCGCCATGGAAGAATTTTGTCAACATGAGCATATTCGGCTTGATGTTTCATTAGTGGCTCACCCCCAATCCAATGGTCAAGCTGAGAGAGCCAATCAGGAAATCTTGAAAGGCATCAAGCCCTAGCTTTTGGTCCCTTTGCAATGGATGCCGGGTTGTTGGGTTGAGGAGTTACCCTCTGTGATATGGAGCATCAATACTACTCCTAACAGGTCTACGGGTTATACGCCTTTCTTCATGGTTTACGGAGCTGAGGCGGTTCTCCCTAGTGATATTCGTCATGACTCGCCCCGTGTGGCGGCTTATGTTGAGGCGGACAATGAACAAGCACGTCAGGATTCCCTTGACCTGTTAGATGAAAAGCGTGACTTGGTAGCAGCTTGCTCGGCAATTTACCAACAGGACCTGCACCGCTATCACAGCCGCCGGGTTAAGTCCAGAACATTTCAGGAAGGTGATTTGGTGCTCCGGCTCATCCAGGACCAAACTGATGCACACAAGCTATCCCCACCTTGGGAAGGGCCCTTTGTGGTCAGCACGAACTTGAAAAATGGGTCATACTACCTTATCGATGTTCGAGAGCACAAAGACTGACGTAAGTTGGAGGAGGAGACCCGCCGGCCGTGGAATATTGCTCATCTTTGGCCTTACTACACTTGAGCCACCGGCTCCCATGATGTATATATTATAAATAAAGCAGGACCTCTGTCCTTTTCATCATCAAAGAGCATATGTCTTCATCCTTGTCTTTTCAAATGATCACTTGGGGGCTGATCGTATTTGAATCTAGCTTAACCCTCTTGGTCCGGCTCATGATTGTATTTGAATCTGGCCGTTAAATCTTATGATCACTAGGGGGCTTCATGTTCAAACATAGGTCATATTCAAACCAAAGAGAACATAGCTATCAGTACCCTCTTGGTCGGCACACTGCCGAGCTCACTAGGGGGCTTCTTGATCATATTCGAATCATAGCTCAACCCCTTTTGGGAACCGACTTTGATCGTATTCGAATCATAGTCGTTAAAAAACTCTCAAGGTCATTAGGGAGCTTCCTGTTCAAACATAGGTCGTATTCGAACCAAAGAGTACATAGCTGTTGGTACCCTCTTGATCGGTGCAACGCCAAAGCCACTGGGGGCTACATGATCGTATTTGAATCCTAGCTTAACCCCTTTGGAACGGTTTACTAATCGTATTCGAATCAGAAGCCTCGATTATTTCTTATTATTTGGTTTAAGTTTTCTTTGAAAGAAGCCTTTATTTGACTTGAGACTTTTTTGAGGTTTAAAGTGCAAGTGTGGTTAACTTTAACCCGGCTTGATTTTGGATGATAAGTCGCCAATATATGAGAATCATCATACCTTTGGAAGTGTTGGTTTCCAAATATTGGGTTATCACCCTTACTGTTCGGGTATATAAGCCGACAGTGCAAATCAAAAGATCACATGTATGAGATTATAGTTGTATTTCAACATTATATGTTACAACAGGCTTATCTGTGATTCTTTTTCTATCTTAATGGTAATATGTCAAGATATTATGACCCACCTTGCGGTAAGCCGCCAAGGGATCTTGTGATCTATTTCTGTGTGCAGGATAGTTAAAAGACTTGGTCAAGCATAAGGAAAGCAGATGATAAGTATAAACACGGGTGAATATAATATGGCGGCTTAATAGTATTAAGCATCAAAACATGCACGATGACACGGCAAAACAAAGTTATTTCTACTCTATTACATGACTCCCCAAGTCTGAATGGTTAAGATTTTTTTTTAGCACGTCACAGGTATGAGCCGCCTGGTGGATTAATTCTCATGTTGACCTGAAGCATCTGGGTCAGCCCTCTCCGCTTCTTCGCCCTGTTCCCTTTCCTGGAAGGTTGATGGTGACCAGTCAATGCCATTCAAAGCTTCAAATTCAGCTTCATCATCAATTAGTCCGACCGGGTCAACTTCAGGGGTGAAGGTATGCTTACGGAGTGGAGGGATCAGGCTGGTCACTTCATAATGTGGCGTGGAAATTCTCCGATTCTCCGTGCCATAACCCGGCTGATACTTGGTGAGATCCGCTTCATCAGCTATCAGGGTAGGAACGGGGCGTATCCCCTTCACACAAGTGGTGAAGTCTTCCTGCTCAAAAGGGAGTGCCATCCTCCTTAAAACTTGGATAACCAGTGGCGATGTGGGCCGGGTCTAACTCTGGTAGCCAAGCTTTGGCCCGACTTAAGGTAGCCACAGCTCTGGCTCTTACAGATGATTGCCTTAGTTCAGTGAATCGCTGGGACAACACAGAAAGTTTCTTTAGCACATCTACCAGGAGTGTGGGCACTTTCATTGGACAGGGCCACCGTGGCTAAGGCACGCTGAGACGCGGTGTAGAGTTGTTCCACCAACGTGTAAACCGCCTTCAGCTTGATCAGCATATCTTGGTTTAGATTTGAACTCCTGGGGCCTGCATAAACATTTCCAGGTGAGTTAATTACAATTTATATGATTAGTAGAAAGATTCAAGTATTTAACACTTGCAGGGCAACTTACCAAAGATTGCTGAGACCATCTGAGAGACATGGCATTTTAAGCCGAATAATTCACCAGCTGCCTCTTTGAGAGCCGCCTCCGCCTTCTCAGCTCGATTGATCAAAGCAATTTTTTCATCAGCCAGGCCTTTTTCTCCATTTCAAAGTCTTTCTTCAGTTTTTCGTGTTCAGAAATGCTGAATTTAAACTTGGAGTCACCTCTTTTGGGTTTCCGTCTCTTGGGCCTCAAGGCGGTTCTTCAAATCAGACACTTCTGACTCAAGTTGACTAGTGGTGTCCTGTACAAATACCGGGTCAAAATCAGGACTATCATGATGCAATATTAAGTCCCAAGCCTTTTGCAAGCAACAACACTTGGCACTTGGGGGCTAATGTCTACTGAACAATTTTACTTAAAGTGGCGGTTCATGACAGTAAGTCCCAAGCACTTTGCAAGCAAGAGTACTTGGCACTTGGGGGCTAATGCATATTGCTGTTTAAGGTTTTCAAGTACTTCATTCAATACAACCATATGAAGGACAGGCTCAACCATATTGGTTAAGCCGCCCCCTGGGGACTATGGAGTAAGCCGGATTTCTTACATATTTTATCCAAATATATTACTAATGTCACTATGTTTATTTCTAAGTCTACAGCGTATTCATCATAAACAATAGACTTGGGGGATGGCATAGTAAGGATAAATGAGTACAGAGAAAGGATTGTACCTCAAATTTCTGGTGCATCTGCTTCACCATGTCAATTTTGATGTCACGGCTGCTGTGCACTTGGCTCATATAGCCAGAAAAGACTTCTCCAATACTCATGTGAGTATAATCAGCGACATCAAGTTTGACCCGGCGGCGTTCCAGAAGCTCCTCCTCGGCGGAGCACTTGGCCAGCATGGTTGGTTTCCCCGGCTCAGCAAAGCCGGTCTTGGTGATCTCAACATTAGGGTATTGAGGATCATCCGTCCTGACAGGGCTAGGGATTTCCGGGTTTTCAGAGCCATCAGCGGCTCGCTCGGCAGGCGGGTCAGCAATTGGCATGGGCGTATCATGTGCTGGCTCAGGTGGCGGCTCATGGGTTGAAGTCTCAGGTGCGGCCATTCCAAGTTCTGGCTCATTGAAAATTGGCTCTTCGGTCGGCTTATTATTACCCTTTTGCTGGGCTTTGCTTTCCCGCTGCATAAGATCAAAAGGTTAGGCCAAATACAACGAATTGAAATGAATACAGGATAAGCATGTTATCATTACCCTGGAGCGGTCTTGAAAGCTGGCAGATTAGATTGCACTGAATTGCCGGAGGAAGGAGAAGTTTCCTGATAATCCGAGTTAGAAGAATTAAGTGGTTGACGAGTGAGACCCGCCAAAGGATAAAATATATTTAAATCAAAGGTGACCTCGTTCCGGCGCTTCCTTGGGGTGTTCGGTAAGCCGGAGGAGAGCTCCGCATCCTTGCTGGTCCGGGTCTGCCTCCGGCTCTCATGAATCTGTGGCTTCAAAAGAAATTGAGGATCTTGATAAGCTAAGGGATGTGAAAATCTTACTTTCCGGGTTACTCTGTGGATTTTCTGTCTTGGCAAAGGCTCGGAGTCGGAGGAAATGATAGTTACCTCTTCATCCTTGCCATGGGTCGTTCCTGTGTTCTCCTGCTGATAATCAGTGTCAATAAGATGGTTAAAAAAGGAGCCAAGAGAGTCAATGGCTACCTCCGACTCAGAAGAATCTTCTAGCCGAAGCAAGTCAGAGGCGGTGGCTTTCTTGCCCTTCTTCTTTGCAGCCTCTTTCCTGGTGGCTCTCTTGGCCTTCCTGGCTTTCTTCGCAGCTTGATGATCATATTTAACCTTCTAAAATTTATCACCCGCTTGTGAGAGTTAGCAGAGATATGAGTATAGATAAAACATCAAAAAATCAAGGTAATTTATTCAGATGGCGGCTTACCGCTGGAGCCGGGTTAGCTTCGCAGAAGGGGCTTAAGCCCACCTTACCACAATCTTCTAGGCTCTCATTCAAAAGTGACTTTGTCATATCGTTGATGACATCTTCAGGCAAGTCATCAGGGCTGTGCCGCATAGGATCATCTTTCTTGCCTGTGTAGGTGCACATCAGGCCGGGGCAGCGGCTCAATGGAATAACCCGCCAGGCGAGCCAAACCCGGACTAAATCGATGCCATTTAGCCCGTTCCCCAGAAGAGCCTTGATCTTAGCCAGGGTGGGGGCGAGCATCTTGCGTTCGGCGGCTGTTATCTTGTTAGGAAGCTGATGGTTGGACGCAAGACGTAGAGCACAAAAACCGAGCAAAGGGTTTTCATCAGCCGGAGAAGTGTCTTGGCAATAAAACCATGTCTGGTTCCAGTCTTTGGGATGACTCAGCGGATTGGCATAAGGAAAAATTACGTCTCTCCGACGTTGGATCGAGACACCACCAAGTTCCAAGCTCTGGCCGTTGGTGCATTCATTCTGGCGGCTTAAGTAAAATAACTCTCTGAAGAGTAATATGTTGGGTTCTTCTCCAGGGTATACTTCACTTAACACTTGGAAATTGCAAATGTTAGACACGGAATTGGGTCCGATGTCTTGAGGGCAAAGGTCAAAGAAGTGCAAGACATCCCTGAAGAATTTTGTGCCGGGTGGAGAGAAACCCCGGTTCATGTGATCCGTGAAAACAATAACCTCCCCCGCTTTGGGCTGAGGAATTTCCTCCTTCGGGTTAGGAGCACGATAGGACATGATTTCCTTCTTCGGCAGATAGCCGGTCTTCACAAAGTCATCCAATGTACTGTCTGTGATGATGGATTTGACCCAGTTGCATGAAGTGGGTTCTTTCGATGCCATTGTGATGAAAGCCTAAGAAAGAGTAAAGATTTCCACTTCAAATTTAAGTCGGAGAATAATATTACAGTGCATATTCAATATGGCGGCTTATAAAGGGGCCTAATGGTATAAGGCTAATTATGTCAGATTATTTAAAGCCGCCATGAGCGTCATATGCAGGTAAGTTATTTAAGCCACCATGGGCAGTTAAGATTATCAATTGAGCATTGCCTTTTAAGCCGGTGATGAGAGTCGCCATGGCTAGGTGGATCTAACAAATATAGTTTTTTACCTAAGTGTTGTATAAACAAGTTGCAGCTATTATTTTGGATCAAACGACTGCTCAGAAAAGAAAATATTCTAGACCTAAAATCGAAGAACAGAGGAGTTCATGATTCCAATGAGGCTTCTTTGCAAGAAAAAGGGATCTACTAGTATCTAAAATGGACGCGAAACAACTACCGCATAAAGTTCCATATTACTCTTGGATCAAATGAAGCCGCAGAGGAAGAACTATGAAGATACTGTGATGAACTATGAAGAACACAGGAACCCGTGAACCCTAATGCAGATCTAAGGTGCAGGAAGGAGAAGACTTACAACAGCAGATCTACTGCGGAGGGCCGCCGCCGTTCTCTGGACTGATTCAGGTTGATGCAGCGGCCAAGGTCGATGGAGACAAGGTGCGCTATAGCGGCGGCGGAGCTCGAGTGGCAGTAGGGGTGCGAGAGGAAGAAGATGAGGAAAGGGGAGAATGAGAAGAGACCTAGTTGGGTCTATTTATAAGGAAAGACTGCTAAGTGGGCACGAAAAACGAGGAGGCCGAAAACATGGTTATCCAACTACAAGGATGCCTCGATTTTTGGATGGTCATTAAGATAAAGATCCGTTGAGATATATTGGACAAAACGTGCATTTATGGCAGGTGACATCATGGCGGGTTACCACAAATCCAAAGGATGACGTCATGGCGGGTTACAAAAATTTCATAAGCAAAGAGCAGAAGATTTTTTTTGAAGATTGACATGAACCAGTTCAAATCAATCTGGGGCCTAATGTTGGGGATATAACTATTAGGTATGACCCGCCCAGGAGGGGCCGTGTTATACCTATGAATATTCTTGAAGCCCAAGACCAAGGTTGAAGATGGCGGTTTAGTAAGGGCCCAAAGCCTAGAGACGACTTAAAGGCCCGTAGAGATAAACCGCCATATGTACATGACTTGTATTGTAAGGCAAGAATAGTTAGAGACCGAGATGGACACTGTTTATGAGCCGTCCGGGACTCAGAGGGCTGCTGGGCGTCGACCTCTGTATATAAAGGGACGACCTGGTAGCGACTCAAGGCAGGTAACATCATCAGATCGAGAGCTAGGTCAAGCGATTCCGCTCCCTAGTCATCGAGTCATAAGCAATCCCACTCAAAACTGGATCGTAGGCCCTTACCTTCACCGTAAGGGGCCGAACCAGTATAAACCCCATGTCCTTTGTCCCGATTAACCCCTTTAACCTTCGTAGTTGCGATGGCTCCACGACTAAGTCCTTTTAGTAGGACATCTGACGTGACAATTCCACGACAAAACCCTAACATCTAAAGCAGGATGCCCTAGCCCATCCACATACCAGGACTAGGTCCCATACCAGACCGATGCACTCTCAGAGGCTGTCGCCTCCATCTTCCACCGGTCCATCTCGAGAGCAGCAACTAAACCATCGAGCTTGCATGGCCTGCCATCGACGCCACCATGACGCCATACAACTCCACCATCCTGCATGAATCTGTCCACACACGCCCGTCGCCGAACCTCCGCAACACCATGCCATCGGGATCCGCCGTCGACCTTTCAGTGGATGAGACACCGCTCTTTCGCTTGTCCCATCCAACTAGCACTTGCTCCAAAACGATGCCCTCAGGAGGGACAAAGACATCAAAGGTATCATCATCGTCTGATCCGGTAGATCCAGATCTAGTGTTTTCCCCGAAGCATCACGAGTGGGGTGCCACGACCTGCAACAACGATGCCTCGAGAAGGGAACGACGTCATAGACACCGCCATCGTCCTCCATGATCAAAGTTAGCATGATTTTCACCGGAAGTCACGTTCCCCCAACCTCGTAACTGGTTGGAACCGAACGGACCTCGCCGTGGAGACAAGGGTCGCCGTCGACACCCCGGCAAGGAGCCTCTAGCTGCCCCTCACCGGTCCTCCTCGCGCCACCGGTTGGCCAAGGACGTACCGAGACGGATCTAGACAGGATGCCAGATCCGCAGCCATCGGAGCCACCCATGTGCCCATGGCCGCTACACCGCCGGCCATGTAGGTTCCCATCGACACCGCACAGCAGGGGCGCCGCCCTGACTACCGCCCCCGGCCTCCCCGTGTGAGATGCCGCCTCCGTCTCACTGGATCTGCCGCGGTGACCACCCGCCATGGATCATGCAGGGCCCGCTGCCATCGCGTCCCTTGCCGGCGGCTGGGTATGGAGAAGCGAGGAGGGGCTGGCAGCGCGGGATCGGGGGCCCTTGGCGCCGCCCAAGGGGAGGCGACGTGAGGGGAAGGGGAATCGTCGGGCAGATTTACAGTTACATGACTAGTTATAATAATGCTCAAGCTCAACAAGCTTTGATCTTTCTTCACTCCTTCCTTCCTTTGGGGAGTTAATAGTAGAAGAAGACCTTGCTACTGCAGCGTTACTCGAGTTCTTAGATTCTTTCTTGCTGCTGTTTGCTAAAAATTGTTCCTTGATTGACTTCTCACCCGAGGATGCCCTCTTTCTATCATCAGGTGCCCTCAGCTTCGGTCCGAATGGTAGATCTCCGTTCTTGGCACGCTCTCCTAGAGCTGGGCAATACAATTCAGAGTGCCCAAGCTGGCCACAGATGAAGCAAATGTGAGATACATTCTCATACTGTATGTCATATAAATCTTGCTTCTTCCTTCTTGCTGAGTCAATTAGGACTGGAAAACACTATGATTCAGTCGGCGGATCACATGCAGTGCGTTCGCCTCGTTCTACATCCAACATGTGTCCTTATGTACTCGCTGCTTCACACTCGCAACCATGGCTGATGCTCAAGCATGCACGCCCGAGCTCCGCTCCTGCCACTATCTGCCTTGTTGCGTCACGCCAGACTCCCCTCTCGCTATCCGTCATCTCTCCAACTGATGATGCTATTTTATGCTTTTCGCAACAAAGGCTTTGTTGCAAAATTTGTCCCGCAACATCATCTATGTTGCATAAATTTCTTGATTCGCACTATAGACGACATCATCTTTGCAATGAATTTTTTCTGCAACATTATTCGTGTTGCAAAAGTCCTCCCACAACATCATTTATGTTGCAAAAAATGTGAAAAAAATCCTGCTACACCATCACTGTTGCAAAAGTCCTCACGCAACATCACCTATGTTCTATAAAAAGTTAAAGAAAAATATATTTAAAAATAGGATGAAAGTAATGCTTCGGTGGCTTTGCAACAAAGCAATTGTTGCAGAGTGAGTTGTGCAACATCTACCTTGTTGCAATTTCAGATGCACCTCATCTGAGAGATCAGAGGACTATTTATGCCTTAATCCAATGACGTAGGAGGCGGCAGATCTTTTAAATAGATCCGCCGGCCGACGTGTAACGCGGCCCATTAGAATCCAACACTTAAGGGGTTTGGAAACAACAACAATGACCCTTGGACATAGAAAGCCACCCATATGATCAAACTGTACCGAGGTAGCATTCTGGTCTATTAGTGCTACGACAACACTATCTTGTATAACACCATTTTGGACCCGGTCCTTCCTTGTGTGGCTACACATCCATTTCAACATACACATATCCGCTACACCTAACTGTTGAACATGTCGCCTTTAGTTGGCTAACACTCAGCATCATACAATATTGCGGGTCGAATCGCCATCCTGTAGAACGTGGTTTTTAACTTTTGAGACACTCTCTTGTCACAGAGAACGCCAGTAGCTTGGCGCCACTTTATCCATCAGGCTTTGATTCGATGGTTCACATCTTCATCGATATCCCCATCCTTCTGCATCATTGACTTCAAATATAGAAAGATGTCCTTCTTCTGAGGCACCACCTGCGCATCAAGGCTAACCTCCTCCTCGTCCTTGTGCCTAGTAGTACTGAAACTGCACCTTATTTACTCAGTTTTAGTTCTACTAAGCATAAAACCTCCCGATTCCAAGGTTTGTCTGCATAACTCTAACTTCCTATTAACCCCGTCCGACTATCATCGTCTAGCACCACATCATCCGCAAAGAGCATACACTATGGAATATTTCCTTGTATATTTCTTGTGACCCCATCCATCACCAAAGAAAAAAAGATAAGGGCTCGAAGCTGACCCCTGGTGCAGTTGATAACCCAGAAGTATAGGGGATCGCAACAGTTTTCGAGGGTAGAGTATTCAACCCAAGTTTATTGATTCGACACAAGGGGAGCCAAAGAATATTCTCGGGTATTAGTAGCTGAGTAGTCAATTCAACCACACATGAAAGACTTAATATCTACAGCAAATTATTTAGTAGCAAAGTAGTATGGAAGTAACGGTAACAGTGGCAAAAGTAATAGTAGCAGTTTTGTAGCAATCATAATAGTGGCAACGGAAAAATAACTTAGGAAAGATCAATATGAAACGAGCTCGTAGGCAATGGATCAATGATAGATAATTATGTTGGATGGCATTCATCATGCTACAGTTATAACATAGTGTGACACAGAACTAGCTCAGGTCATCAATATAATGTAGGCATGTATTCCGAATATAGTCATACGTGCTGATGGAAAAGAACTTGCATGGCATCTTTTGTCCTACCCTCCCGTGCCAGCGGGGTCCTGATGGAAACTAAGGGATATTAAGGCCTCCTTTTAATAGAGAACTGGACCAAAGCATTAGCACTTAGTGAATACATGAACTCCTCAAACTACGGTCATCACTGGGAAGTGTCCCGACTATTGTCACTCCAGGGTTGCCGGATCATAACACGTAGTAGGTGACTATAACTTGCAAGATAGGATCAAGAACTCACATATATTCATGAAAACATAATAGGTTCATATCTGAAATCATGGCACTCGGGCCCTAGTGACAAGCATTAAGCATGGCAAAGTCATAGCAACATCAATCTTAGAAGATAATGGATACTAGGGATAAAGCCCTAACAAAAGTAACTCGATTACATGGTAAATCTCATCCAACCCATCACCGTCCAGCAAGCCTACGATGGGATTACTCACGCACGGCGGTGAGTATCATGAAATTGGTGATGGAGGATGGTTGATGATGACGATGGCGACAGATTCCCCTCTTCGGAGCCCCGAACGGACTCCAGATCAGCCCTCCTGAGGAAGAACAGGGCTTGGCGGCGGCTCTATATCATAAAACGCGATGAATCCTTCTCCCACATTTTTTCTCCCCTAACGTGAATATATGGAGTTGGAGTTGAGGTCGATGGAGGTCCAGGGGGCCCATGAGGTAGGGGCGCGCCCGGGGGTAGGGCGCGCCCCCACCCTCGTGGCCATGGTGTGGGCCCCCTTTGGTTGATTCTTACGCCAGTATTTTTTATTAATTCCAAAAAGTGTCTCTGTGAAGTTTCAGGTCATTCCGAGAGCTTTTATTTCTGCAAACGAGGCAGGGGGCGCGCCCATGGCAATTCTGCTGAAAAGAGCGTCAGTCCGGGTTAGTTCCATCCAAATCATGCAAATTAGAGTCCAAAATAAGGGCAAAAGAGTTTGGAAAAGTAGATACGTTGGAGACGTATCAACCCCCCCAAGCTTAACCCATTGCTTGTCCTCAAGCAATTCAGTTGACAAACTGAAAGTGATAAGAAAAACTTTGACAAACTCTGTTTGATCTTGTTTTTGCAAATATTTAAAGCCAACATTCAATTTTCAGCAAAGAGTATGAACTAACCATATTCACAATAACATTTAGGTCTCACGTTTACTCATATCAATGGCATAATCAACTAGCGAGTAATAATAATAAATCTTGGATGACAACACTTTCTCAAAACAATCATGATATGATATAACAAGATGGTATCTCGCTAGCCCTTTCTGAGATCGCAAAACATAATGCAGAGCGCCCCTGAAGATCAAGGACTGACTAGACATTGTAATTCATGGTGAAAGATATCTAGTCACAGTCGTACTCAATATCAATTAATAACAATGCATACAAATGAAAGTGGTGCTCTCTAACTGGTGCCTTTTTATAAGAGGATGATTACTCAACATAAAAGTAAATAGATAGGCCCTTTGCAAGGGAAGTAGGAATTTGCAGAGGTGCCAGAGCTTGAGTTTTTGAAACAGAGATAAATAATATTTTGGGTGGTATACTTTCATTGTCAACATAACAACCAAGAGATCTCGATATCTTCCATGCTACATACATTATAGGCGGTTCCCAAACAGAATGGTAATGTTTATACTCCCCCACCACCAATAAGCACATTCCACGGCTGGTCCGAGACAACGGGTACCGTCCAACTAACAACAATCATGGGGGAGTTTTGTTTGCTATTATTTTGATTTGATTTGAGCATGGGACTGGGCATCCCGGTTACCAGCCATTTTCTCGTGAATGATGAGCAGAGTCCACTCATCGTGAGAATAACCCACCTAGCATGGAAGACATAGACAGACCTAGTTGATACATGAGCTATTCGAGCATACAACACAGAATTTCATTTGAAGGTTTAGAGTTTGGCACATGAAAATTTACTTGGAACGGCAAGTAAATACCGCATATAGGTAGGTATGGTGGACTCATATGGAACAACTTTGGGGTTTATGGAAGTGGATGCACAAGCAGTATTCCCGCTTAGTACAGGTGAAGGCTAGAAAGAGACTGGGAAGCAACCAACCAGAGAGTGACATAGTCATTAACATGCATTAGGATTAACCAACAATGAGTGCAAGCATGAGTAGGATATAAATCACCATGAACATAAATATCGTGGAGGCTATGTTGATTTTGTTTCAATTACATGTGTGAACATGTGCCAAGTCAAGCCACTCGAATCATTCAAAGGAGGATACCATCCTATCATACTACATCACAACCATTTTAATAACATGTTGGCACGCAAGGTAAACCATTATAAACTCCTAGCTAATTAAGCATGGCATGAGTAACTATAGTCTCTAATGGTCATTGCAAACATGTTTCATTCATAATAGGCTGAATCAGGAACGATGAACTAATGATATTTACAAAAACAAGATAGGTCGAGTTTATACCAGCTTTTCCTCATCTCGATCATTTCATCATATATCGTCATTATTGCCTTTCACTTGCACGATCGAATGGTGTGGATAATAATAATAGTGCACGTGCATTGGACTAAGCTGGAATCTGCAAACATTTAATTCAAAGGAGAAGACAAGGTAATATGGGCTCTTTGTTAGATCAACAATAATGCTTATGAGAGCCACTCATCATTTTCATCGTGGTCTTCTCCTCTCGACCCCCAAAGAAAAGAAAAGAATTTCAAAGAATGAGAAAAATTATTTACATGGGAAAGCGCCCAACAAGCAAAAAGAAAAACGAGAAATCTTTTTGGGTTTTCTTATTTACTTACTACTACTACAAGCACGGAAAGTAAACTAGCTAAAAGCTACAACAATTTTTTTAGTTTTTTTCTCAAAGTTTTTCAAACACACAATAAGAAAGCGGGAAAAGAAAATAAACTTACATGGATAGTACAACAAAAAAGTATGAACACCGATAACTAGAGTGAGTGTGTGAACATGAATGTAATGTCGGTGAGAAATACGTACTCCCTCAAGCTTAGGCTTTTGGCCTAAGTTGGTCTAAGACCACCACTGGCCCAGATAATATCTGACATCATAGTTAGGGTTGTACTGTGCTGCGGCAGCTACCGCCTGACGAGCTGCTTCCTGGAGATGAGCTGCCTCCGCTGATCTCTCATACTCGTTTGCCTCCTCTCTGGTTGTAACATATCTCCCATTTGCCTGAAAGTTGAAGAAGGCAGGAGCAGGAAGGGTAATAATGATAGCACACCGTCTGTCAAAGATTAGTCGGTACTGGAGGAACTGATCATTCCTCTCAAGAAACTGGTTACGAACCATAGCATTATAATCTAGAAAAGCAGGTGGCAATCAATACCATTTTCAATTATGAATACACCAAGATAATCAGCTAAACGAGTTGCATAAATCCCACCAAATAAATCTCCATCTTTAGCATTAAGATGTAACCTCCACGCAACAATGGCCCCCAAGTTATATTGCTTGTCACCTAATACCGCACTCTCGAGGACACTAAGATCTAATACGCAAATGTGGCTATGCTCGTGCTTACCGTTAATGCATCTACCTATAAAGAGAGCAAAGTAATGTATGGCAGGAAAATGAATGCTCCCTATGGTAGCTTGTGTGATATTTCTAGTTTCTCCCACAGTGATGCTAGCAAGGAAATCATTATAGTCAGATTTATGAGGTTCACTAAAGATGCCCCACTGTGGGATTTTGCAAGCAGTATTAAAATCTTCAATGTCCATGGTATATGATTTATCATAGAGGTCGAATATAACAGTGTGAGTATTGCGCTTAGATGAAAACTCAAACCTCCGCACAAAGGAATAAGTGAGGTAATAGTATTGTCGGCACTTATCTGATACGAAATCCTCAAGATCAGCATTACGCACATACGCATCAAATTCATCCTTGAAGCCTGCATGGACCATAAATTCATCTGACAACCATTCATAAGGCCGCACTTGAGCTTCCCTTCGTGGTTCGAGGTCCGCCTCACGTATCGCGAGCCTCGGTGCTTGCTTCCTCGAAGAACCACCTTGGTACATTCTCCTAGACATTTTTCTTCCTCTGAAAAATTTCTGAAATTTTTAGTGACTCAAAATAAAAGTGAACCAAACTCAACAAGATTAATAGCAACTACTCCCACAAGTGTCTAGAGACTATATCATGCATTAAAAATACTTTGGACCATATAAATTTGACATGCAAGCTCAAGAACAGGGTCACCTCAGCAGCAAAAACTTGCAATAAGTAAAGCACTTGAACAAAAACTAATTGGACCATTGGAGGAGTCACATACTAAAGAATAATCCCCCAAAGCAGTTTTGTGAATGGAACTTTGAGCAAGGAAATCAAATATGGCAGCAAATGAGCAAGAACGCTAGTTTGAGCTATGGGATGATTTTTCCTGGAGGAAGACGAAGTGGATGGGCCCTGGAATAAGTGGAGGGGGGCCACATGGGGCCCACGATGTAGGGCGCGCCCTCCACCCTCGTGGCTAGCTGGTGTGGCCCCTGGTGTGTTCTCAATGCCAGAAATTCTCAAATATTCTATAAAAAAATCATACTCAAATTTCAGGGCATTTGGAGAACTTTTATTTTCGAGGTATTTTTTTATTGCAAGGATAATTCAAAAAACAGACAGAAAATACTATTTTTATTTTATTTATTTTAAATAACATAAAGTAAAAGGAGGGTATAGAAAGTTATGCTTCCCAAATTCATCCATCTCGTGCTCATCAAAACTAATCCACTAACAAGGTTGATCAAGTCTTGTTAACAAACCTCTTTCGAATAACATGAAACTGGAGAATTTTTGAATAACACTAAGTCACCTCAACAGGGATATGCATGTCCCCAACAATAAGAATATCATATTTCTTTCTGACAGTAGGAAGAGGGAATTCAAAACCTCCAATAGGAATGGCTAAGATTTTTCCAATAGAATTGATACTATGAACTTGAGGTTGTTTCTTCAAGAAGTGTACCTTATGCTCATTACCATTAACATGAAAAGTGACATTGCCTTTGTTGCAATCAATAACAGCCCCTACAGTATTCAGAAAGGGTCTACCAAGGATGATCAACATACTGTCATCCTCGGGAATATCAAGAATAACAAAGTCCGTTAAAATAGTAACGTTGGCAACCACAACAGGCACATCCTCACAAATACCGATGGGTATAACAATTGATTTAGCAGCTATTTGCAAAGAGATTTCTATAGGTGTCAACTTATTGAAATCAAGTCTATGATATAAAGAGAAAGGCATAACACTAACACCGTCTCCAAGATCGCATAAAGCAATTTTAACATAGTTTCTTTTAATGGGGCATGGTATAGTTGGTACTCCTGGATCTCCAAGTTTCTTTGGTATTCTACCCTTAAAAGTATAATTAGCAAGCATGGTGGAAATTTCAGCTTTCGGTATCTTTCTTTTATTTGAAACAATATCTTTCATATACTTAGCATAAGGATGCATTTTAAGCATATCAGTCAAACGCATACGCAAAAAGATAGGTCTAATCATTTTAGCAAAGCGCTCAAAATCCTCATCATAATTTTTCTTGGATGGCTTAGGAGGAAAAGGCATGGGTATCTGAACCCATGGTTCTTTTTCTTTAGCGTGCTTCCTAGCAACGAAGTCTCTCTTATCATAATGTTGATTCTTTTAACTGTGGGTTATCAAGATCAACAACAGGTTGAATCTCTACATCATTATCATTACTAGGTTGAGCATCAACATGAACATCATCATTAACATTATCACTAGGTTCATGTTCATCACCAGATTGTGTTTCAGCATCAGAAATAGAAATATCATTGGGATTCTCAGGTGTGTCAATAACAGGTTCACTAGAAGCATGCAAAGTCCTATTATTATTCCTTTTCTTTTTATTAGAAGGACCAGATGTATTAGTATTAATTCTCTGAGAATCTTGCTCAACTCTCTTAGGATGGCCCTCAGGATATAAAGATTCCTGGGTCATTTTGCCACCTCTAGTCATAACTCTAACAACATTATCATTGTTCTTATTATTTAATTCATTGAGCAAATCATCTTGTGCCTTAAGTACTTGTTCTACTTGAGTTGTAACCATGGAAGCATGTTTACTAATAAGCTTAAGATCACTTT
The DNA here is from genome assembly GCF_002162155.2 of Triticum dicoccoides. NCBI lineage: Eukaryota > Viridiplantae > Streptophyta > Magnoliopsida > Poales > Poaceae > Triticum > Triticum dicoccoides. The sequence goes on from NC_041391.1 coordinate 240,804,911, forward strand.
GAACTCTAGACATATAATCACTCAATTATTCAACCATATAAGCATTACGTTACAATTGTCTACCAACATAAGCATTAAAGTTCTCTTGTTTAACAATAAAGTTATCAAAGTCATCCAAGCATTGACTAGAAGACTTATTATGAGGAATATCACCTTCATCAAATCTATAAAGAGAATTTACCTTTACTACCTATGTCGGGTTATCAAGACCATGTATCTCTTCAATAGGCGGTAAATTCTTAACATCTTCAGCTTTAATACCATTTTCTTTCATAGATTTCTTTGCCTCTTGCATATCTTCAGGACTGAGAAATAGAATACCCCTTTTCTTCGGAGTTGGCTTAGGAGTTGGTTCAGGAAGTGTCCAATCATTATCATTATTCAATATATTATTCAATAGCAATTCAGCTTGCTCAACAGTTTGTTCCCTGAAAACACAACCAGCACAACTATCCAGGTGGTCTCTGGAAGCATCGGTTAGTCCATTATAAAAGATATCAAGTATTTCATTTTTCTTGAGAGGATGACCAGCCAAAGCATTAAGTAATTGGAGAAGCCTCCCCCAAGCTTGTGGGAGACTCTCTTATTTCATTTGCACAAAATTAAATATTTCCCACAAGGCAGGTTGTTTCTTATGAGCGGGAAAATATTTTGCAGAGAAGTAATAAATCATATCCTGGGGACTACGCACACAACCAGGAGCAAGAGAATTGAACCATATCTTAGCATCACCCTTTAATGAGAAAGGAAACAATTTAAGAATATAGTAATATCGGATTTTTTCCTCATGAGTAAATAGGGTGGCTATATCATTCAATTTAGTAACATGTGCCACAACACTTTCAGATTCATAGCCATAGAAAGGATCAGATTCAACCAAAGTAATTAACTCAGGATCGACAGAGAATTCATAATCCTTAGCAGTAACACAGATAGGTGAAGTAGCAAAAGCAGGATCATATTTCATTCTACCATTCAAAGACTTTTCTTCCAGCTTAGCTAACAGATTCTTAAGATCATATCTATCATTGCAAGCAAAAAAGTCTCTAGCAGTTTCTCCATCCATAACATAACCCTCAGGAACAACAAGAAATTCATATCTAGGGGGAGAATCTTCATCGTCACTTTCATTAATATCATCAGTTTCAGTAATTTCATTCTCTCTAACCCTAGAAAGTTGTTCATCAAGAAATTCACCTAGTGGCACAATATTATCAAGCAGAGAAGTAGTATCATCATAAGCATCATGCATAGCAGAAGTGGCATCATCAATAATATGCGACATATCGGAATCAATAGCAGGTGTAGGTGTCGCAAGTTTACTCAAAACAGAAGGTGAATCAAGTGCAGAGCTAGATGGCAGTTCCTTACCTCCCCTCGTAGTTGAGGGATATATCTTGGTTTTATTGTCTTTCAGATTCCTCATAGTGATTAACAAATATAAATCCCAAGTGACTCAGAGAATAGAGCTATGCTCCCCGGCAATGGCGCCAGAAAAAGGTCTTGATAACCCACAAGTATAGGGGATCGCAACAGTTTTTGAGGGTAGAGTATTCAACCCAAATTTATTGATTTGACACAAGGCGAGCCAAAGATATTCTCGAGTATTAGCAGCTGAGTTGTCAATTCAACCACACCTGAAAGACTTAATATCTACAACAAAGTGTTTAGTAGCAAAGTAGTATGGAAGTAAAGGTAACAGTGGCAAAAGTAACAGTAGCAGTTTTGTAGCAACCATAACAGTGGCAACGGAGAAGTAACTTAGCAAAGATCAATATGAAACGAGCTTGTAGGCAATGGATCAATGATGGATAATTATGTCGGATGGCATTCATCATGTAACAGTTATAACATAGGGTGGCACAGAACTAGCTCCAGTTCATCAATATAATGTAGGCATGTATTCTGAATATAGTCATACATGCTTATGGAAAAGAACTTGCATGACATCTTTTGTCCTACCCTCCCATGGCAGCGAGGTCCTAATGGAAACTAAGGGATATTAAGGCCTCCTTTAATAGAGAATCTGACTAAAGCATTAGCACTTAGTGAATACATGAACTCCTCAAACTACGGTCATCACCGGGAAGTGTCCCAACTATTGTGACTCCGGGGTTGCCGGATCATAACACATAGTAGGTGTCTATAACTTGCAAGATAGGATCAAGAACCCACATATATTCATGAAAACATAATAGGTTTAGATCTGACATCATGGCACTCGGGCCCTAGTGACAAGCATTAAGCATGGCAAAGTCATAGCAACATCAATCTTAGAACATAAAGAATACTAGGGATCAAACCCTAACAAAACTAACTCGATTACATGGTAAATCTCATCCAACCCATCACCGTCCAGCAAGCTTACGATGGATTACTCACACACGGCAGTGAGCATAATGAAATTGGTGATGGAGGATGGTTGATGATGACGATGACGATGAATTCCCCTTTCCGGAGCCCCAAACAGACTCCAGATCAGCCCTCCCAAGGAAGAACATGGCTTGGCAGCGACTCCATATCGTAAAATGCGATGAATCCTTCCCCCTGATTTTTTTCTCCCCGAACATGAATATATGGAGTTGGAGTTGACGTCGGTGGAGGTCCATGGGGCCCACGAGATAGGGGGCACGCCCAGGGAGGTAGGGAAGGCCCCCACCCTCGTGGCAAGGGTGTGGGCCCCCTTCGGTTGATTCTTTCGCTAGTATTTTTTTATTAATTCCAAAAAGTGTCTCCGTGAAGTTTCAGGTCATTCTGAGAACTTTTATTTCTGCACGGAAATAACACCATGGCAATTTTGCTAAAAACAACGTCAGTCCGGGTTAGTTCCATCCAAATCATGCAAATTAGAGTCCAAACAAGGGCAAAAGAGTTTGGAAAATTAGATACGTTGGAGACGTATCATGCGAGCCTACGGGTTTGTGAATTATGTAGTCATGACCGAGACACCTCTCAGGACAATAACCAATAGTGGGACCTGGATGCCCATATTGATTCCTAGATATTCCACTAAGATCTTTTATCGGTTGAACCTTTATGACAACATACGTAATCCCCTTTGTCTGTCGGCATGTTACTTGCCCGAGATTGGATCATCGGTATCTCTATACCTAGTTCAATCTCGTTACCGGCAAGTCTCTTTAGTCGTTCTATAATATATCATCTTGCAACTAACTCCTTACTCACTTTGCTTGCAAGCTTCTTGTGATGTGTATTACCGAGAGGGCCCAGAGATACCTCTCTAATACATGGAGTGACAAATCCCAATCTCGATTCACACCAACTCAACAAACACCTTCGAAGATACCTGTACAACATCTTTATGATCACCCAGTTACATTGTGACGTTCGATAGCACACAAGGTATTCCTCTGTTATCCGGGAGTTGCATGATCTCATGGTTGAAGGAACGTGTATTTAACATTAAGAAAGTAGTAGAAATAAATTGAACAATCATATGCTATGCTAACGGTTGGGTCTTGTCCATCACATCATTCTCCTAATGATGTGATCCCGTTATCAAATGACAACTCATGTCTATGGTTAGGAAACCTTAACCATCTTTAATCAACGAGCTAGTTTAGTAGAGACTCACTAGGGACACGGTATTTGTTTATCTATCCACACATGTATTTAAGTTTCCGATCAATACAATTCTAGCATGAATAATAAACCTTTATCATGATTAAGGAAATATAATAATAACCATTTTATTATTGCCTCTAGGGCATATTTCCATCAGTCTCCCACTTGCACTAGAGTCAATAATCTAGTTCACATCGCCATGTGATTAACACCCATAGTTCACATCGCCATGTGACTAACACCCAAAGAGTTTACTAGAATCAATAATCTAGTTCACATCGCCATGTGATTAACACCCAAAGAGTACTAAGGTCTGATCATGTTTTGCTTGTGAGAGAGGTTTAGTCAACGGGTTTGCCACATTCAGATCCATATGTATTTTGCAAATTTCTATGTCTACAATGCTTTGCATGGAGCTACTCTAGGTAATTGCTCCCACTTTCAATACGTATCCAGAATGAGACTCAAAGTCATCTGAATCGGTGTCAAAGCTTGCATCGATGTAACCCTTTATGATGAACCCTTTATCACCTCCATAACCGAGAAATATTTCCTTAGTCCTCTTAGGTAACTAAGGATAATTTTGACCACAGGCTAGTGATCCATTACTGGATCACTATCGTACCCCCTTGCCAAACTCATGGAAAGGCACACAGTAGGTCTGGTACACAGCATGGAATACTTTATAGAATCTATGGCTGAGGCATAGGGAATGACTTTCATTCTCTCTCTATTTTCTGCCGTGGTCGGGCTTTGAGTCTTACTCAACTTCACATCTTGCAACATAGGCAAGAACCCTTTCTTAGATTGATCCATTTTGAACTTTTTCAAAACTTTGCCAAGGTACGTTCTTTGTGAAAGTCCTATTAAGCGTCTCGATCTATCCCTATAGATCTTGATGCCCAATATGTAAGTAGCTTCATCGAGGTCTTTCATTGAAAAATTCTTATTCAAGTTTATGCTATCCAAAAATTCTATATCATTTCCAATCAACAATATGTCATCCACATATAATATCAGAAATGTTACAGAGCCCCCACTCACTTTCTTGTAATTACAGGCTTCGCCGTAAGTCTGTATAAAACAATATGCTTTGATCACCTCATCAAAGCGTATATTCCAACTCCGAGATGCTTGCACCAATCCATAGATGGATCGCTGGATCATGCACACTTTGTTAGCACCTTTAGGATCGACAAAACCTTCTGGTTGTATCATATATAACTCTTCTTTACGAAATCCATTAAGGAATACAGTTTTGACATCCATTTGCCAGATTTCATAATTATAAAATGCAGCAATTCCTAACATGATTCGGACAGACTTAAGCATCGCTACAGGTGAGAAAGTCTCATTGTAGTCAATTGATAACCCACAAGTATAGGGGATCACAATAGTTTTCGAGGGTAGAGTATTCAACCCAAATTTATTGATTTGACATAAGGGGAGCCAAAGAATATTCTCAAGTATTAGCAGCTAAGTTGTCAATTCAACCACACCTGAAAGACTTAATATCTGCAGCAAAGTATTTAGTAGCAAAGTAGTATGGAAGTAATGGTAACAGTGGCAAAAGTAACAGTAGCAGTTTTGTAGCAGTTGTAACAGTGGCAACGGAAAAGTGACGTAGCAAAGATCAATATGTGAAAAGCTCATAGGCAATGGATCAATGATGGATAATTATGTTGGATGGCATTCATCATGCAACAGTTATAACCTAGAGTGACACAAAACTAGCTCCAATTCATCAATATAATGCAGACATGTATTCCATATATAGTCATACATGCTTATGGAAAAGAACTTGCATGACATCTTTTGTCCTACCCTCCCATGGTAGCTGGGTCCTAATGGAAACTAAGGGATATTAAGGCCTCCTTTTAATAGAGAACCAAACCAAAGCATTAGCACTTAGTGAATACATGAACTCCTCAAACTACGGTAATCACCGGAAAGAATCCCAATTATTAGCACCTTGGGGTATGCGGATCATAACTCGTAATAGGTGTCTACAACTTCCAAGATCGGATCAAGAACACAAATATATTCATGAAAACATAAAGGGTTCAAATCTGAATTCATGGCACTCCGGCCCTAGTGACAAGCATTAAGCATAGCAAAGTCATAGAAACATCAATCTCAGAACATAGTGGATACTAGGGATCAAACCCTACCAAAACTAACTCGATTACAGGATAAATCTCATCCAACCCATCACCGTCCAGCAAGCCTACGATGGAATTACTCATGCACGGTGGTGAGCATCATGAAATTGGTGATGGAGGAAGGTTGGTGATGATGATGGTGATGGGTCCCCTCTCCAGAGCCCCGAGCTGACTCCAGATCTGCCCTCCCGATGAAGAATTGGAGGCGGCGGCGGCTTCGTATCGTAAAAAACAATGAATCCTTATATCTGATTTTTTTTCTCCCCAAAAGTGAATATATGGAATTGGAGTTGAGGTCGGTGGAGGTCTAGGGGACCCACAAGGCAGGAGGCGCGCCCTCCACCCTTGTCAACAGCCGGTGGGTACCCTCTGGTATATTCTTTCACCAATATTTTTTTATTTATTCCAAAAATATTCTCCGTAAATTTTCAGGTCATTCCAGAAACTTTTATTTTTGCACAAAAGTAACACCAAGGCAATTCTATTGAAAACAGCATCAGTCCGGGTTAGTTACATTCAAATCATGCAATTAGAGTCGAAAACAAGGGCAAAAGAGTTTGGAAAAGTAGATACGATGGAGACGTACCAACTCCCCCAAGCTTAACCCATTTCTTGTCTTCAAGCAATTCAGTTGATAAACTAAAAGTGATAAAGAAAAACTTTTACAAACTCTGTTTGATCTTGTTGTTGCAAATAAGTAAAGCCAGCATTCAGGTTTTCAGCAAAGATTGTAAACTAACCATATTCACAATAACACTTTGGTCTAACGTTTACTCATATCATGTGGGGACCCTGACTCATAAGTCGAGATCACCGAATGCACGTGTACAGTGATCCCAGAGATCAATGCTCACTGAACACACAGAAGCTGAATAACAAGAGTCTTACATCCATACATACCGTTTTACACAAGTAGGACCATTATGGCCAAGTCTTTTATTGATAAAGCCTTAAGGGCTGAACATCAAATGAAACACAAGCAGCGGAAATCTTCGTCGATAAGTAGAACCCATGCCATCTACCTTAACCCTACAGGCATTCTGACTAGGAAACGTCCTAGTTCGCATGTTCGTCTCCAAAGAACTCTTCTTCGAACTCCGGTTCTTCCATGCCTGGTCAATTAAATAACCAGTGGCAAGCCAATGAGTACTTTGAATGTACTTGCAAGCAACCCATGTTTTGGTTCAAGATACAACAATACATTATATAGGTAAATTTTTGCAGAAAGCTAGTTTTGAGTGCAATGACATGTTCAACAACTTGTAAGACATGCATCAAGAGAATTCAAGTAACCATGAGGACAGGTTACAGGTATCAACATAAATAGAGTGGGCACCAACCCATCTCAATCACGTCAAGTCCTTCGACTTGACCCAAGTAATTATCCAAACACACACACACACTGGTTTGTAAACTCTGGACATAGTTTAAGCAGCACCACCCAACCGTCCTTGACCTGGACACTGCTATTCGAATAGTTTTACACTCTACAGAGGTTGCACACTGTACCCACAAGATCCGGGGAACTTCTGTGTCATCCACGACCCGCGATACCTCAAGTACCCGGGGTAAGCACCCTATCACTACCTTTCCCTAGACGACACTAACAAGGAGTCCACTCGTTGTTCCGTATCCTCACGATGTACATCATACGAGACTCACTCGAGATCGTAACATCCGAGAGGGGACACAACAGTGTATCCGGTGCCCTATGAAAACTGTCATGGCCGCCCTACCTGGCACGACCCCGTCCCGAGAGAGAGCACCAACTCTCCCCCATCACTAGTAATGCGGGCTCCAAGCTAGCATCGGCCTAGGTAATCAATAATGCCCTTTCCAATATAAGGGTAGAGTGGTTGCGCATGTAAGGTTGGGACAGTCGTCAAATCTTAAATCTAATCCGTTTTCGAAAACAAAACACACACTTGCCTCGGTACACCACTTCGTCATCAAGTGGTTACCCATCTCATCATCTCCCTCGGGCATAAGTGGCACCCGACGAGGTTTTCGAAAAGTCTTTTGAAAATACTTTGCCTCCTTCATCATGCATATACCCGTCCCTTTTTGCGTAGCATCTACTTTAGCACCCTATCTACTCCCACCGGCATAACCCTCATAAGAAGGTAGGGTCATACACAATGCAAGTATCAACGAGGAAGTAACGGTGGCAAACCATTAAAGTGGTTACCACCTTATCATGATTCCGTCGCAACAACAATATGGTGCTATATGACATGCATAAAAAGGGTTTCATAGACATGGTCAAAGGGTTGCTTGCCTATTTTAACAAAGTCTTCGAGGTCTTCAAATATCTCTGGTCCAACTCCGAGCATTTCGTCTACTTCGTCAACTATCGTCGAAAGCAACCATAATAAGCAACATAACAAGGCAGGAAATAAAAGTGCTCTAAGAATGTGAGTTGGACTTTTCTAGGATATCTCTGGTTATATGAAAAATAACCAGAGTGGTTTCATTGGAATTGGATCAGTGGATATCCCTGAACATTTTGATATGATGGAATCAAGGGGTTTATGGATTTGCAAGAAGTGTACAGAAACATTATTTTCAAAAATGAGTAGAGGCACCCATTTGACAAATCATGATTTTAGAAGCAGCTAGGAGTTGGTTTCTCTGGATTTGGAGTTCAAATGAATATCCTATGATTTTGCAAAGTTGGCTATACATGAAGAAATAGACCATTATTTGAGGTGATACAGAAAGTATTAGTAAAAATGTTAAAAAACTAAGTTTTGAACTTATAGACATATAGGATTTTGAATCATGGAATTTGGATCAAAACTGGGCTCTCTGTGATTTTCTAAAGTTTATCACAGAAATAGGAACAATAGTATGTGATAAATATTTGTGAAGGCAATGCTGTTGTAAAAATGTGACAATAGGACCATGTGGTAGGGAATGATTTTAGAAACTACTAGAAATTTGAATCATCAAATTTGGAGTTAATTTGAATTATTTATGGATTTTAGAAACTCACTAGAAAGAATAAAAAGAAATATAAGGCATTACCCTTATCCTGCGCACCGGCGAGAGATAGCCGTGGGCCGGCCCAGCGGCTCGGCCATGTGGACGACAGGCGACATCGAAGGCGTATTTCGCCCGGCCCGTCTCCACTTGCCAGCGTGGCCGGTGGCTGGGCAACTAACAAGCAGGGCCCGCCTGCAGGTCATCGTCTTCGTCTTCCTCCCGCGCGCTCGCCTGGCCGAGGGAGAAGAGAGCCCCGACGATGACTGCCGGCGCTACGGAGCACCTCCGGCGGCGCTCTGGCTATAGATGAGCTCGGCGTCGAGCGCCGCATCCATTCGTGTATGCCACGGCTGCCGGGGATGGTCGAGGCGATGGCGGCTTGGATGCTGGCGGACAGTGGCGTCGGGCGAGATTGGGCATGACGCTACGGTGCGTCCTCGGACGAGGGAAAGAGCGTGGGAGCTCCACCTTGCTCAGGGGAGCCTGCTGGTGGAGAGAGGAGAGGGAGAAGAGCTCGGGCTCGGCTGAATTTAGGTGGAGGCCGACAGCGGCTCTCCGACTATGGATGGCTATGGAGGGCGCGGGGAGAGGAGTGAGTTGGTCCAGGGGGGTCTCTGGGAGGGAGAGAGAGGCAAAGGAGTAGAGAGGAGGCTCGGGGGTGGCCTTAAATAGAAGGGAGCGAGGTGCACAGTGGGGCCGTGCGCCGGCGAGGACGTACCCATCGCTGGAGGCCACGGGAGTGCTTGGCTTCGAGTCGGGGTCTTCCTGGGCGTGGTCTACGGCCAGGGGAAGGGAGTGAAGGAGTGGGGGAGCGTCAGGGCAGCGCGCGTGTGAGCATGCCCATTGGAGCTCTCGGGCGGCCATGGTGCGCGTGCGAGCAGGGGCAGGAGAGAGAGAGGAAGAAGGGGGCCGACAGCATGCCGTGTACTGGACGTCGAGGCGACCTCGGGGGACACGAGGAGGAGGCCGTAGGTGGCCGGAGGCGGTTGGCAGGGGGCGGCTACAGTGCGGGAGCGCACTGTAGCGCGCTCCAGAGCGCCCATATGGTTGTCCAGGCCATTTTCTATGCTTGTGGGCGCGCCCTTGCATGTCCAGTAGCATTTGGGGGTGCTAAGGAAGGGATCTTGGCCTTGGATGCTTTGGGTGGCCAGTGGGTGAAGAGAGAGGAAGGAGAAGAGTGGAAATGGGGCTGTCCAGAATAGAAAATTGGTGGTTCCATCCCCTTGATCAATAAGCATTGACTTGAGCTGAATGCCAGAGGTAGAGGGAGGTTAGGAGGAGGTGTGGTAAAGAGGAGAACTCATTTGGATTAGTGGAAGAGGCTCTAACAGGGTTTTTAGTTAAAATGCAGAAGGTGTTTGATGCTAGTTTGGGCAAGTAGATGATCTCCATTTGCCATGAGACTCCACAGGGTGAAATGGCACATATAACTAGGGACTTCCACCAATTTGGAGCTTATTTGGGCAAAGTTGCCAATGCAACTTTTGTAAACCCTAGAAATTAGCAGAAATGAACTTGTGTAGATCTAGTTGAGCAACTCACTTCTCCTTGATGCACCACTTGGTGTAATGGCCTCATTTGGTCATGTGAACATGCTCACAAAAGTTGGGGTCAAGGAGAGAAAGTTGGTAGTACAAAGTTGTTCAAATTTGATTCTGGTCAGAGATGGTTTTGGGGCACTTTGATCAATATAACTTGTTCTCCAACTTGTGCCACTTGGTCTAGATGAATAATTAGAACATTTGAGCATGTTCACAAGGTTTGAGAACATTTGGAAATGTTTGGCAATGTAAAGTTGCTCAAACTTCAAAATGGACAGAAATGGTTTTGAGGGGATTTGACGATGTTATGCTATTCTCCATGACATGCTACTTGTCCAGATCATCAAACATGTCATATGTGACATGCTAGAATTTTCTTGGAATTTTTGGAGAATATTTCCTTTGTAAATATTTCAAAAGCTTGAAATATCCAGAAAGGGTTTTTGAGGGATTTGACCAATATTTTGAACATGACCATGTGTTGAAACTCTTATATATGGGCAATATATGCCCACTGAGTTTCCCTGATTTTTGTCAAATATTTTTAAAACAATAAAATATTTTTTCCCTATTAAAGACCATTTCTGGCCTTAAGAAAAAGCTTTTAAATAAAATAGGAAAATAACTTTTAAAATTATATTTTTGTGGTTTATGGGAGTCCTACATCTAATAGGTTTCAAATATACGTTTTGAAATATTTTTCACACCCCAAATCGAGTACTTGCAGTGCAAATCTCAATTCAGGGGGTTTTGGAAAACTACTTTTTGAAAATACTATTTGGCCAAATTATTTTTGTAAGAAATTATTTTATGTCCTATACACATGGCATGATCATTGGTCAAGGTTTTTGGATCAAGGGTAAGGAGTATAAGGGTTGGAGAATTTATTTGATTTTTAGAGCACTTGCAAACAACAGCCAAACGTTCAATCAAAGCAAAGAAAAAACACTCAAAAGTTTTTGTCAAACCACATTTTAGCATGATTTATTGACTTAAGTGTTGTGGCATGAAAATCAGGGTGTGACATATAAATGGCATAATTGTAGCGACCCGACCTCAAACGGTCAAGTCTCTGTGCATCAGTGTCATCCCTGGATCGGTAATGCTGACACGCACAGTACTCGAGGAATTATAACAGAGTTCAATCACACACTTATTACATCGAGTCCTCATAAAGAGTATGATTACACAAAAATATCATGGTTGAAGGCCATCTAAACTAAATAACCGCGGAAGCTTCGAAGGTAAATGAGTCCATCAACTCCAACGGCATAGCTAAGTGCAAAACAACGACCTATCGCACCTTATTCATCGTCTGAGTAGTCTGCAACATGAGACGTTGCAGCCGTGTAGGTCAGCACATTGAATATGCTGGCAGAGTTACACTGTAAAGCAATGAAATGCAAGAACTATATCTACATGCAATATTTGGCTGGTGGAGGCTGTAAGTTTATGGTTTTGCATAAAGCTAGTTTTTCCCTACAACAAAGGAATAAATTTATTTAACTATTCCCAAGTTGCCCAATATTTGAGAAGGTAACCCCAGCTCAAATCCCAATTAGAAGTAACATCATTAACCCAATAAATTCATTAAGTAAAGTGATGATATCACATCAATAATTCAAATACCAGATACTCAAGATGTCCATAATCGGGGACACGGCTAACCATGATTAGTTTATACACTCTGTAGAGGTTTGCGCACTTTTCCCCACAAGACTCGACCGCATCCATGATCGGATGATCGAGACATAATCTTTCTGAAGCACTTACTCTCTTCTCGGGGCGGACCGGTACACCTACTTTCCCCTACATCTGCTAGTCCACCTCTTCAACAGCTCACGCAACTTACTCAACTATGCCAGAGCCCATAATGGCTTGTGGCTGCATGATACGTCTCCAACGTATCTATAATTTTTGATTGTTCCATGCTATTCTATTACCCCTTTTGGATGTTTATTGGCTTTATTTTACACATTTATATCATTTTTGGGACTAACCTACTAACCGGAGGCCCAGCCCATATTGCTGTCTTTCTGCCTATTTCAGTATTTCGAAGAAAAGGAATATCAAACGGAGCCCAAATGGAATGAAACCTTCGAGAGCGTGATTTTTGGAACGAACATGATCCGGAGAGCTTGGAGTGCAAGTCAAGAAGCAGCCGAGGAAGCCACGAGATAGGAGGCCGCGCCCCCCTGTCTCGTGGGCCCCTCGGGCGGCCACCGACGTACTTCTTCCTCCTATATATACCTACGTACCCCGAAAATATCCAGGGGCACCACGAAACACAATTTCCACCGCCGTAACCTTCTGTATCCGCGAGATCTCATCTTGGAGCCTTCGCCGGCACTCTGCCGGAGGGGGAATCAACCACGGAGGGCTTCAACATCAACATCCTTGCCCCTACGATGAGTTGTGAGTAGTTTATCACAGACCTATGGGTCCATAGTTATTAGGTAGATGGCTTCTTCTCTCTTTTTGGATCTCAATACAATGCTCTCCCCCTCTCTCGTGGAGATCTATTCAATGTAAACTCTTTTTGCGGCTTGTTTGTCGAGATCCGATGAATTGTGGGTTTATGATCAAGTTTATCTATGAATAATATTTGAATCTTCTCTGAATTCTTTTATGTATGATTGAGTTATCTTTGCAAGTCTCTTCGAAATATCAGTTTGGTTTGGCCTACTAGATTGGTCTTTCTTGCCATGGGAGAAGTGCTTAGCTTTGGGTTCAATCTTGCGGTGTCCTTACCCAGTGACAGAAAGGGTTGCAAGGCACGTATTGTATTGTTGCCATCGAGGATAACAAGATGGGGTTTATATCATATTGCTTGAGTTTATCCCTCTACATCATGTCATCTTGCTTAATGCATTACTCTATTCTTATGAACTTAATACTCTAGATGCAGGTAGGAGTCGGTCGTTGTGTGGAGTAATAGTAGTAGATGCAGGCAGGAGTCGGTCTACTTGTTATGGACGTGATGCCTATATACATGATCATGCCTAGATAATCTCATAACTATGCGCTTTTCTATCAATTGCTCGACAATAATTTGTTCACCCACCGTAATACTTATGCTATCTTGAGAGAAGCCTCTAGTGAAACCTATGGCCCCCGGGTCTATCTCTTATCATATTTGCTTTCAATCTACTTTTATTTGCATCTTTACATTTTGCATCTATATTATAAAATACCAAAAATATATTTATCTTACCATATTATCTTTATCAGATCTCACTTTCTCAAGTGGCCGTGAAGGGATTGACAACCCCTTTATTGCGTTGGTTGCGAGTTCTCAGTTTGTTTGTGTAGGTGCGTGGGACTTTTGAGGAGCCTCCTACTGGATTGATACCTTGGTTCTCAAAACTGAGGGAAATACTTACACTACACTTAATGCATCACCCTCTCCTCTTCGAGGAAAACCAACGCAAGCTCAAGGCGTAGCAAGAAGGATTTCTGGCGCCGTTGCCGGGGAGGTCTTCGCTCAAGTCAAGACATACCAAGTACCCATCACAAACCCATATCCCTCGCATTTACATTATTTTCCATTTGCCTCTCGTTTTCCTCTCCCACTTCACCCTTGGCGTTTTATTCGCCCTCTCTTTCCCAATCTCCTCCTCTCTTTTTTGCTTGCCGTTTTTCTGTTTGCTTGTGTGTTGGATTACTTGTTGCCATGGCGCAAGATAATACTAAATTGTGTGATTTCTCGAATACCAATAATAATGATTTCCTTAGTACTCCGATTGCTCCTCTTAATGATGTTGAGTCTTGTGAAATCAATACTGCTTTGCTGAATCTTGTTATGAAAGATCAATTCGCTGGCCTTCCTAGTGAAGATGTCGCTACTCATCTAAACAATTTTGTTGATTTGTGTGATATGCAAAAGAAGAAAGATATGGATAACAATATTGTCAAATTGAAGTTATTTCCGTTTTCACTTAGAGGTCATGCTAAAGTTTGGTTTTCTTCTTTGCCAAAAATTAGTATTGATTCTTGGAACAAGTGCAAAGATGCTTTTATCTCTAAGTATTTTCCTCCCGCTAAGGTCATCACTCTTAGGAACGATATTATGAATTTTAAACAACTTGATCATGAGCATGTTGCCCAATCTTGGGAAAGAATGAAATTGATGCTTCGCAATTGCCCTACTCATGGTTTGAATTTATGGATGATCATAAGAAAAATTTATGCCGGTCTGAACTTTGCCTCTAGAAATCTCTTAGATTCGGTCACGGGAGGCACGTTTATGGAAATCACGTTAGGAGATGCTACAAAACTTCTTGATAATATTATGGATAATTATTCTCAATGGCACACCAAAAGATCTTCTAGTAAAAAAGTGCATGCTATAGAAGAAATCAATGTTTTGAGTGGAAAGATGGATGAACTTATGAAGATGTTTGCTAGTAAAAATACTCCTCTTGATCCTAATGATATGCCTTTGTCTTCTTTGATTGATAATAATAATGAATCTAAGGATGTGAATTTTGTTGGTAGGAATAGTTTTGGAAACAATGCTTATAGAGGAAACTTTAATGCTAGACCGTTCCCTAGTAATTCCTCTAATAATTATGGAAATTCCTACAATAATTCTTATGGTAATTTTAATACGATGCCCTCTGATTTTGAGAATAGTGTGAAAGAATTTATGATTTCTCAAAAGAATTTTAATACTTTGCTTGAAGAAAAATTGCTCAAAGTTGATGATTTGGCTAGGAACGTTGATAGACTTTCGCTTGATGTTGATTCTCTTAAACTTAGATCTTCTTCTCCTAAGCATGATATCAATGAGTCCCTCAAAGTAATGAGAATTTCCATTGATGAGTGTAAGGAAAGAACCACTAGATTGCGTGCTAAAAAAGATAGCTTTATAAAAGCGTGTTCTAGTTTTCGTGAAAATAATGATGAGGATCTTAAAGTTATAGATGTGTCTCCTATTAGATCTATGTTTTGCAATATGAATTTTGATGATTATGGGACTGATGATGAATCAACTTTGGCTAGAAGGCGTCCCAAAAATTCGGAATCTTTAGATCTTAATGCTAAATTTGGTAAAAGTGAGATTGGAGAATCCTCAACTTCTAATAATATTGAACCTTCTATCTCGGATTTCAAGGAATTTGATTATGATAGTTGCTCTTTAAAAGGTTGTATTTCCTTGTTGCAATCCGTTGTTAATTCTCCTCATGCTTATAGTCAAAATAAAGCTTTTATCAAACATATTGTTGATGCCTTGATGCAATCTTATGATGAAAATCTTAATTTGGAAGTTTTTATACCTAGAAAACTTAATGATGAGTGGGAACCTACTATAAAGATTAGAATTAAAGATTATGAGTGTTTTGCTTTGTGTGATTTGGATGCTAGTGTTTCCACGATTCCGAAAACTTTATGTGATATTCTAGGTTTCCATGATCTTGATGATTGCTCTTTAAATTTGCACCTTGCGGATTCCACCATTAAAAAGCCAATGGGAAGGATCAATGATGTTCTCATTGTTGTAAATAGAAATTTGGTGCCCGTAGATTTTATCGTTCTTGATATAGATTGTAATCTTTCTTGCCCTATTATTCTTGGTAGACCTTTCCTTAGAACGATTGGTGCGATTATTGATACGAAGGAAGGGAATATTAGATTCCAATTTCCCTTAAAGAAAGGAATGGAGCACTTTCCAAGAAAGAAAGTCAAATTACCTTATGAATCTATCATGTGTGCCACTTATGAATTTAGTGCCAAAGACGGCACTCGTTAGATCTATCTTCACTTTTATGCCTAACTAGGGGCGTTAAACGATAGCGCTAGTTGGGAGGCAACCCAATTTTCTTTATGTTTTTTGTTTTTGCTCCTGTTTAGTAATAAATCTTGCATCTAACTTCTGTTTAGATGTGTTTTTATCTTTTAATTAGTGTTTCTGCCAAGTAGAACCTATAGGATAACCTACGATGATAGTTGATTTGATTCTGCTGAAAAACAGAAACTTTGCACGCACGAATATAATTTTGTTAAATCACAGGAACGTGTTTTTGCGTTAATTCTTTTTGCTTCTGTTAAATAAACAAAATTTCCAGGACTTCCTATTTTTGTAGGATTTTTAGAGTTCCAGAAGTTTGTGTTAGTTACATATTGCTACAGACTGTTCTGTTTTTGACAGATTCTGTTTTTCGTGTGTTGTTTGCTTCTTTCAATGCTTCTATGGCTAGTAAATTAGTTTATAAACCATAAGGAAGTTGTAATACAGTAGGTTTAACACCAAAATAAATTAAGAATGAGTTCATTGCAGTAACTTATGTGGTGGTTTTGTTTTCTTTCACTAACGGAGCTTATAAGATTTCCTGTTGAGTTTTGTGTTGTGAAGTTTTCAAGTTTTGGGTAAAGCTTTTATGGACTATGGAATAAAGGGTGGCAAGAGCCTAAGCTTGGGGATGCACAAGGAACCCCAATATATTCAATAATAGCCAAAAGCCTAAGCTTGGGGATGCCCGGGGAAGGCATCCCCTCTTTCGTCTTCGTTCATTGGTAACTTTACTTGGAGCAATATTTTTATTCGCCACATGATATGTGTTTTGCTTGGAGCGTCGTGTATTATATTAGTCTTTGCTTTTTAGTTTACCACAATCATACTTTCTGTACACACTTTTTAGGAGAAGCCTATTTGATTAGAATTTGCTAGAATACGCTATGTTCTTCACTTATATCTTTTGAGCTTGATAGTTTTTGCTCTAGTGCTTCACTTATATCTTTTAGAGCACGGTGGTGTCTTAATTTTGAAGAAATTGTTAATATCTCATGCTTCACTTATATCTTTTTGAGAGTCCTTTAGAACAGCATGGTATTTGCTATGGTCATAAAGTTGGTCCTAGAATGGTAGGCATCCAAGTTGGATATAATAAAAACTATCATAGGAAGTGAATTGGATGCTATGATCAATTTGATACTTGATAATTGTTTTGAGATATGGAGGTAGTGATATTAAAGTCATGCTAGTTGGGTGATTATGAATTCAAAGAATGCTTGTGTTGAAGTTAGCAAATCCCATAGCATGCACGTATGGTTAAAGTTGTGTAACAAATTTTAAACATGAAGTGTACCTGGCTTGTGCATCCTTATGAGTGGCGGTCGGGGACGAGCGATGGTGTTTTCCTACCAATCTATCCCCCTAGGAGCATGCACGTAGTACTTGATTTTTGATGACTTTTAAATTTTTGCAATAAGTATATGAGTTCTTTTTGACTAATGTTGAGTCCATGGATTATACGCACTTTTACCTTTCCGCCTTTGCTAGCCTCTTCGATACCATGCATTGCCCTTTCTCACCTTGAGAGTTGGTGGAAACTTCGTCGGTGCATCCAAACCCCGTGATACGATATGCTCTATCACACATAAACCTCCTTATATCTTCCTCAAAACAGCCACCATACCTACCTATTATGGCATTTCCATAGCCATTCCGAGATATATTGCCATGCAACTTTCCACCGTTCCGTTCATCATCATCATCATGACATACTTTACTTTTGTCATATTGCCATTGCATGATCATGTAGTTGACATCGTATTTGTGGCAAAGCCACCATGCATTATTTTTCATACATGTCACTCTTGATTCATTGCACCATCCCGGTACACCGCCAGCGGCATTCATATAGAGTCATATCTTGTTCTAGTTTCGAGTTGTAATTCTTATGTTGTAATCAATAGAAGTGTGATGATCATCATTATTAGAGCATTTCCCAAAAAGAAAAAAAAGAAGAAAGGCAAAAAAAGGCCCCAAAAAAAGAAAAATAAAAAAATAAAAAGGGCAATGTTACTATCTCTTTTTCCACACTTGTGCTTCAAAGTAGCACCTTGTTCTTCATGTAGTGAGTCTCATATATTGTGCTTCAAACTAGCACCTTGTTTTTCATATAGTGAGTCTCACAAGTTGTCTTTTTCATACTAGTGGGAATTTTTCATTATAGAACTTGGCTTGTATATTCCTACGATGAGCTTTCTCAAATGCCCTAGGTCTTCGTGAGCAAGCAAGTTGGATCCACACCCACTAGTTTTCTTTTGTTGAGCATTCATTTATAGCTCTAATGCATCCGTTGCATGGCAATCCCTACTCCTCATGTTGACATGAATTGATGGGCATCTCCATAGTCCATTGATTATCCTTGTCAATGTGAGACTTTCTCTTTTTTTGTATTCTCCACACAATCCCCATCATCATATTCTATTCCACCCATAGTGCTATATCCATGGCTCATGCTCATGTATTGCGTGAAGGTTGAAAAAGTTTGAGACTATTTAAGTATGAAACAATTGCTTGGCTTGTCATCGGGGTATAGAAGTTGGGAACATCTTTGTGTGACGAAAATGAAGCATAGCCTAACTATATGATTTTGTAGGGATGAACTTTCTTTTGCCATGTTATTTTGAGAAGACATGATTACTTTGATTAGTATGCTTGAAGTGTTACTATTTCTTCTATCAATATGAACTTTTATTTTGAATCATTTGGATCTGAACATTCATGCCATAACAAAGAAAATTACATTATGAATTATGCTAGGTAGCATTCCACATAAAAAATTCTCTTTTTATCATTTACCTACTCGAGGACGAGCAGGAATTAAGCTTGGGGATGCTTGATACGTCTCCAACATATCTATAATTTTTTATTGTTCCATGCTATTATATTACCCCTTTTTGGATGTTTATGGGCTTTATTTTACACATTTATATCATTTTTGGGACTAACCTACTAAACGGAGGCCCAGCTCATATTGCTGTTTTTTTTCCTATTTCAGTATTTCGAAGAAAAGGAATATCAAACGAAGTCCAAACAGAATGAAACCTTCGGGAGCGTGATTTTTGGAACGAACGTGATCCAGAGATCTTGGAGTGCAAGTTAAGAAGCAGCCGAGGAATCCACGAGATAGGAGGTCGCGCCCCCCTGTAGGGCGCGTCCCCTATCTCATGGGCCCCTCGGGCGGCCACCGACGTACTTCTTCCTCCTATATATACCTACGTACCCCGAAAACATCCAGGGGCACCACGAAACACAATTTCCACCGCCATAACCTTCTGTATCCGCGAGATCTCATCTTGGAGCCTTCGCCGGCACTCTGCCGGAGGGGGAATCAACCATGGAGGGCTTATACATCAACATCCTTGCCCCTCCGATGAGTTGTGAGTAGTTTACCACAGACCTACGGGTCCATAATTATTAGCTAGATGGCTTCTTCTCTCTTTTTGGATCTCAATATAATGTTCTCCCCCTCTCTCGTGGAGATCTATTCGATGTAAACTCTTTTTGCGGCTTGTTTGTCGAGATCCGATGAATTGTGGGTTTATGATCAAGTTTATCTATGAATAATATTTGAATCTTCTCTGAATTCTTTTATGTATGATTGAGTTATCTTTGCAAGTCTCTTCGAATTATTAGTTTGGTTTGGCCTACTAGATTGGTCTTTCTTGCCATGGGAGAAGTGCTTAGCTTTGGGTTCAATCTTGCGGTGTCCTTACCCAGTGACAGAAAGGGTTGCAAGGCACGTATTGTATTGTTGCCATTGAGGATAACAAGATGGGGTTTATATCATATTGCTTGAGTTTATCCCTCTACATCATGTCATCTTGCTTAATGCGTTACTCTGTTCTTATGAACTTAATACTCTAGATGCAGGCAGGAGTCGGTCGATGTGTGGAGTATTAGTAGTAGATGCAGGCAGGAGTCTGTCTACTTGTTATGGACGTGATGCATATATACATGATCATGCCTAGATAATCTCATAACTATGCACTTTTCTATCAATTGCTCGACAATAATTTGTTCACCCACCATAATACTTATGCTATCTTGAGAGAAGCCTCTAGTGAAACCTATGGCCCCCGGGTCTATCTCTTATCATATTTTCTTTCAATCTACTTTTATTTGCATCTTTACATTTTGCATCTATGTTATAAAATACCAAAAATATATTTATCTTATCATATTATCTTTATCAGATCTCACTTTCGCAAGTGGTCGTGAAGGGATTGACAACCCCTTTATTGCGTTGGTTGCGAGTTCTCAGTTTGTTTGTGTAGGTGCGTAGGACTTTTGAGGAGCCTCCTATTGGATTGATACCTTGGTTCTCAAAACTGAGGGAAATACTTACGCTACACTTGCTGCATCACCCTCTCCTCTTCGAGGAAAACCGACGCAAGCTCAAGGCGTAGCACTGCAGACGGAAGTTTCTAGCATGAATAATCTTATGATCCCTTTGAGCCTGGGTGGCAAACCGAAGGAAAAATCACACGGGTACTCCGGGATTTCCTCAAACAGGCAACCCTGGGTTCCCTAGGTGCCTCAACCAATCCACCCAGATGTGACGCCCGGATAATTAAGCTACAGTAATTCCTTGCTAATGATGCCATGTCATCATGACTACTGTTGTTAAACTTGCGTTGGTTCGAAACCGGTTCAAATTTCAAATTCAAATCAAAGTCCAAAATTCAAAATTTTCAAACATGAAAACTAAAATGTTGATCACATGACAAATATTCACTTCTTATTTATGGTGGTGAACCAACATTTTTTTGTGAAGTGTTTAGTGCACAAAAATAAAATAAAACAAAGTGCAAAAAACGAAATAAAAATAGAAAAGGCCTCCCCTCCTCCGTGGGCCTCGGCCCACAACCAGCCAGCCCACCCCACGCCTCCGCTGCGCCTAGATGGCCCAACCCCC
>NC_041391.1:240826300-240863302 GCF_002162155.2 Triticum dicoccoides
TGGATCGGGGCGGTTGGCCCAGACACCGGCGACGCCCTCCCTATCGCCCTCTCAGCACCTCGGCAGCCCTGAGCCAACCCTGACGCCCGTCCGTGCCGCCCCATCCCCTCTGCCCCCAATCTGGAACTCGGGCTCAGCCCAGACGCCACCGCCGCGCGGAGCCCGCCTCGTCTGAGACCGCACCGTCGATGGACTGCTTCGTCCCGGTTGCCATCGTCCGCCCCGTCCTCTCCCTCGCCGGACCACCTCGAGCCCACTGCCCCCTCCCTGCAGCTTCGCGATGAGCCGCCGCAGCGCTTGCGCCTCCCCTCTTCTTCCCCTCCCTTCGCCGTAGACCACTCGCGCCGGACGCGCCCTGGTTTCTGCCTGCGCGCCTTCGTCTGGTGCGCCCTGTCCTCGCCTCCAACTACCGCCTGCCGCACCCGCAGCTGTAGCCGCCCGCAGTGTTGTTGCTATTCCACCGCGGCCCTGCACGGTGTTCGCCCCGTCGCTCCCCTGCCGCTTCCCCACTGCTCACGTTCCCTCAACTGCGCCCTTGGACGCCCCTCCCCGCACCGGTTTTGCCTGGTCGTGCCCCTGCGCCTCGCGGCATGCGCCTGGGCCGTGCCTCGCCCATGTGCGCGCCCGCCTGGGGCCGCGTGGCCTCCGCCACGCCGCGCCCTACCGGGCCCCTCGCCGCTCTGGCCGACGCCCTGCAGCCGCGGCCACCCTCGCCAGCGCCTCGCCGAGGTCACGGCCTCCGCCGGCGCCCTCCGTTACCCCTGTGCGGGTGCACGGGCACCCACACCCGTGCGCCTGATAACCCGCCCCGTTAAGGCCCCTATGCCACTGACGTTGGGGCCCCATGCCCCCTTCAAAAAATGTTTAAAAAAAGGATTTTAAAAAATAACTAAAATAATTAATAAATTAATTAATCAATAATTAAATTAATTAAAGTTTGCTTAATTAACTTAATCTACTAATTAACTACCTAATCTGTAGTTAGTGTAAAATGGGTCAATGACAGGAGGGTCCCACCCCCCTGTTGACCAGTCAACGTTGACTCGTCAACTGGGACCCCCCCTGGATCCACATGTCATCCCCTGGTACACTTCTATGTATGCAGAGCTGGGTGCACCTAGCGATTAATCTTTATTTTTGATTTATCAATAATTCCAGAATATTATTTAAAACTTTGAAAAATAATATAAAATAAACCGTAACTCGGATGAAAATGTTTTGTACATGAAAGTTGCTCAGAACGACGAGACAAATCCGAATACGCGGTCTATTCACCCGCCACACATCTCTAGCATAGCAAACATGCAACTTTTCCCCTCTGGTTCATTTGTTTGACAGACGTTCGGAACCGGGAAAACTTTCCCGGATGTTTTCCCCCTTCGCCAATATCGTATAGCCTTGCGTTAGGTCGCCTCTAGCCTTGCTTATTGCCATGTTATGCTTTGTGATGCATGTGTTTGCTTTATATTTACTGTTTCTCCCCCCACTTCTCTCCGGTAGACCCCGAGACTGCTGCTGATGTCCCTGTGATCGACTACGCCGACGACGACCCTCCTTCTTGTCTGAGCAACCAGGCCAGACCCCCCTTTGATCATCCCGATATCGCCCATTCTATACTCTCATGCTTGCATTAGATTTTGCTACTGTTATTGTTTGCTCCTATTCTGATGCATAGCCTGCTTTTGTACCTGCTTATTATTACCTACCTGCTTATCCTAAACTGCTTAGTATTGGTTGGCTAGTGATTCATCAGTGACCCCCAGTACTTGTCCTTGTTGCCCCTGCTTCATCATCGATGACTCAATCAGCGTGATCGACGACCAGAGCCCGACACCTCACATCACATCACGCCCCTTTTGTTGCTCGACTCTACAGATCTACTATCGAGTGCCGAGGGTGATCCCTCATAACGCACTCCTGATGATAATTCTGTAGTATAGCTATTCGGTCGTGGTCATCAAGGGTGATTTCCTCTTTCACCATTCCCGATACAGCTCTGTCGTTCAACACCTCAAGTGTGAACCTCGAGGGTGGTCCCTCTTACGTTCACCTTGATGATTACATTGAGTGGAATCCTTCGTGGGTGATTCCTCGGGTTTTCCCCTTGATGTTTGGACACACAGTTACCTTGACTTTACTTGAGACCATTGTTGGAGTCGAGTCGGCCTTGAGGGGTACCCGCGACTTGACGTGAAAGTCGGGCGGGCCCGTTGAGCACCTGCGAGTTTTCCACGTGGCAAGGCCGGGCAGTCTGGGCCCTTGCCATAAATCCATGAGACGGGGCGATGGGGTCACCTTATCGTGAGTCTCTGCTTGTTTCCGCGAGCCCCCAATGCACTAACAGGTTTGAGTATTTGTTCTTAGTTGGCCTCTGGCCTTTACGCACTAACCACCACGCGAGAATAGATATGGGCCTCGACGTCGCGGTATCAGCCGAAGCTTTGTCAGACGTCCAGTTCAGCATTGTGGTCAGGCAGGATCGTGCCATCCACTTCACGGGTGGTGCTGGTATCCCCTTGCGCACAACGATCTGGAGTGCAACAGGCGATGGTCCCAGACCCCGGAGTTCTTAGGATGTAGACCGACAGGGACCTCTTGCTGAGCCTAGGTAGGGCTGCGACGTGTTGATCTTCCGAGGCCGGGCATTAACCCCAGAAAGGTATGTCCGACCAGAGTGATCGAGCGTGTTGGGTAACGTGGTGCACCCCTGCAGGGAAGATATATATTCGAATACCGTGTCCACGGTAATGGACGTTCAGACTTGTATCCTGATCTTATACAACTAGAAATGGATACTTGATATGTGATGGATATGTGGCTCCGGGATTGCTTTCTCGTAGGGTGTCGAGGAAGGATCTCTGGGTGTTGATTCTATAACATGTTTGTTAAATATTAAACTGCTATTCTTTACTCTTCTACATGCTTCAAATTGTTTGGAGCTGTGTGAAGATGCTAGTCTTTGATAGGCTAGGCCTTCCCCCTTCTATTCTGGCATTCTGCAGTTCAGTCCAAAGATACAACCCTTCCATTTGATACCAATGAGTACATAGTATAGATCTGATGTTTTCGAGTACTTTGGATGAGTACTCATGGTTGCTTTGCTACCCTTTTCCCCCATCTTTCTTCTTTCCGGTTGATGCAACCAGATGATGGATCCTTGGAGCCAGATGCCACCACCGATGGATGCTACTACGTGAAGACCGCCGACGTCCAGGAGTAGTTAGGAGGTCCCAGGCAGGAGGCCTTGCCTCTTCGATCGTGTTGCTTTTGTGCTAGCCTTCTTAAGGCATCCTTGTTTAACTTATGTCTGTACTCAGACATTGTTGCTTCTGCTGACTCTTGTGTATCGAGCTATGCATTCGAGCCCTCGAGGCCCCTAGCTTGTAATATAAAGCTTGTATTATTTTGATTTGTGTCTAGAGTTGTGTTGTGATATCTTCCTGTGAGTCCCTGATCTTGATCGTACACATTTGGGTGTATGATTAGTGTACGGTCGAATTGGGGGCGTCACACCAGATGTATATTAAAGTTGCCACCTTAATGTTATCCATGATTAAATAACTCTCAAACTTCCATGTGTAAATCACGATCCATTCCCCGTATACGAGCGTGGCTAAGCAATAAATAAGCATAACATATATTCCCGAGGTGATCAAAAGGTATTAGGTTCCTACATCAAGTACTACAACCAAACCACATGTTCCCAATCCTACCCATGCAATTGTTTGAGGGGTAATACTAATCCATAGTAAAAACTGGGTATAAAAGGGTATGATCAAAGTGTAACTTGTCTTGCTGACGATCTGCATACTCTAGAGATTCATAGTAACAAGCTTCGCACTCCGGGTAATCTAGCATAGACAAACAGTAGCATACATAAGCAATCACTCAAACGAAACAACGAGAAAAACGAGAAAAAGATCCAAATCAAACACAAAACAAGCAAACAGCTTAAAGTAACAAAAGTAAAACCTAACATCATTATTATCAAGTGGATTAGATCTTAACAGTAGGTACATGTGATTACCTACGTTTTGCAGGATTCAACTCAAACGGAGAAACGAAACTCAAAATACGAAAGAAACAAGATCGTTTACTAATCTGGACTAAACTCAAATTTTACAGTATGACAACCATGTTCAAGTTGGTTAACTGAAAAGAACAGAACGAGACGGAGATTTAGGCGCTGGTTTTATCTAATTTGGATAAACGAGTAAAAATTTATGCTAGTTTAAAGATCAGGCGCTAAATCGCGATAAAACTATTCGTGGATAGGTCCCTGGCCGAAAATAAACTAAAAGGAAAAAAATACTACGGCGTGAACGTTCGCTAACAGAACTAATCCGGCGAGAACCGTTCGTTAAAACGAATGAACGAACGTTCGTTAACTAAGAAAGACCCTAAAGAAAAACCGATCTAAACTACTAAACCGAGAATAAACCGAAAAGAACCGGGGTGGGTCGACGGTTTACCGGTTAAAGGAAAAAAAGCGGTTGGTGGCGGAAGATCCGATCTACGGCGGCGGCGGTGAGCGGTGGCGTCGGGCGGTGATGGAGCTACGGCACGGGAGACGGGGCAACGACGGCGGCGACGCGGGAGCGGCGGCGGCGGCGTGCGGCAGCTGCAGCAGCAACGGTGGCGCGAGCGGGCGGGCGCTGGCGGCCGGGTTTGCGGCGGCGGGGCCAGACGAGGGGAGAGGCGGTGGGGCGGGCGGCTTTTAAAGGGCCACAGGGGGGTGTGGCTTGGAGAAGGGGTTGGCGGCGACGGAGTCCTAGCCGGACTCGGCGGCGTGCGGCGGCGGGAGTCCGTCCCGCGCTCGGGGACGAGGCGGTCGGCGCACTGGGCCAGCTGGGCTTCGGCCCAGTCGGTCCGAAACTTAAAAAAAACAATTTTGCCGCGAAGGAAAAATCCTAAATAAATATAAAAAATTCTAAAAATTCCAGAAACAATTTTCACTGTCCAAACCTAATATTTAAGACAAGATGAACATTTTTCTGGACTAAGATGCAATTTTCAAAAATGCAATATTTTTCTTTTTCAAATAAAATAGCAAATAAAATACCAATAAAATAATAAATTGATTCTTAAATTCTTTCTCCAATATTTCCCTTAGTTTGGAGAAGTCATATTATCTTCTCTATCCCCCGAAGATGAGCTCATCTGAGAAGGTCGGAGATCCGAACTACAAGGTAAAAATTCGGTTATCCTCAGAAGCACAAATAGGGATGTCTCTTATTACCGAGCTCTCTTTTTTCTACTTACGGCTTGCTGGAGGGCTGATGCTTTGGGGGAGACTGTGCGGCCGGGGCCTCCCCGGACGCAAGACCCTCTGGTGAAGATTTCTTCCCCAGCTTGGGGGATTTGGCCTCCGGGTCTCCAGAGGCGGTCCTTTTCTCCCCTTGGAGGGAGGGATTCTCGGTCCCCCCTTTTTCAAGAGCCTCCTTGGTCGAGGCGGTAGCTCCCTTATTTTCCCCTCAGCCTTCTTCTAAAGGCGCAGCTTCCAGCATCTGGACCAGCACGGGATCCGGCGCGGTCTCTGGGAGGGGGGCCGGACACCGTATCAGCTTTGCTTGCGCTATCCACTCCTGTCGAAGGATAACCAGTTGAAGGGCGAATGTAGAAAGGAAAACAGACGGTACGTCCGAACACTGAGCTACTTACTTGAGTATCCGGGCGATTGCAGCTTAGGCCAGCGTCCTCGGTCAAATCCGGACACGCCGCCCGTGATCCGAAGAACAACTCGTACATCTCCATGGGTGTCGTACCCATAAAGTGTTGGAGAATCCATGGTCCCTCCGGATTGAACTCCCATAGCCGGAGAGGACGGAGTTTGCAGGGCAGGAGACGCCTAATCAGCATAACCTGCATCACCACGACCGGATCGATCTCCCTCTCCTGGAGGTCTCGAATCCGGCCCTGCAATAGGGGCACGTCTTTTGACGGCCCCCAGTTGAGCCCTTGGTTGACCCACGACATCAACCGTCGAGGAGGTCCCGAGCGGAATACGGGCGGCGGCTTCTGCCTGCTGCCCTTCGGAGCGGTGATATAGAACCACTCCTGCTGCCACAAGCCGAGCTCCTCTTGGAAGGAGCCCTCGGGCCACGGGGCACCGGCCCTCCTGCTTACGGCCGCCCCGCCGTACTCTGCTTGACGCCCCCCGATCATCTTCGGCTCCACATTGAAGGTCTTCAGCCACAGGCCGAAGTGGGGGTGACGCGGAGGAAGGCTTCGCAGACAATGATAAACGCGGAAATATGGAGGATAGACTCCGGAGCCAGGTCATGGAATTCCAACCCATAGTAGAACGTGAGCCCTCTCACAAAAGGATCCATCGGGAATCCTAAACCCCGACGGAGGTGGGATACAAAGACGACATACTCGTCGGGCTCGGGGGTGGGGATGGCCTGCCCTTCGGCGGGCAGCCTGTGCGAAATCTCATAGGACAGGTACCTGGCCTCCCGCAGCTTTAGCATGTCTTCCTCCATGACGGAGGAAGGCATCCACTGGCCCTGAAGGCCGGAACCGGACATTGTTGAAGGTCTGAAGTGCTCGAATCTAGGGCTCTGGGTGTTGGAACTTGGAGCAAGGAGAGGATTCGATGGAGGATTGAAGAAAAGAAACGAGCCTTGGTCCCGTTATAAAGAGGGAGAATACCGAGAGTCGTCTCCATGACCGTTCGGTACTCGCCTTCGATAGAGGAGGCGTGGCGACGGGCGCGGTTGGGTTACCCACGTCTGTATTGATGAGAATCCCGAAATAAGGGGAACATGATCTCTGCTTCGACAAGACGTGCCAAGGAAACCGCTTCGCTAAACGCGCTGAGGTGGTATATTAAAAAAAGATTCAAGTGAAGGCTTGGTAGTGGTGTGACGTCATGCCACAAAATACATCAGCAGATCGAATTTGTGTACATATTATTCTCTCTGTGGTGGAATGTGGAAATTATTTTGCAGAGCCGGACACTATCCTGGTGTTTACAATCTTCTATGGATTATTCGGAGGAGGAACCCGCCTTGCAATGCCGAACATTATGCGCGCCGGACTCATCGTCATTGAAGCCAGGTTCAGGGGCTATTGAGGGAGTCCTGGACTACGGGGTGTCCGGACAGCCGGACTATCATCGTCCGCCGGACTCCAAGACTATGAAGATACAAGATTGAAGACTTCGTCCCGTGTCCGGATGGGACTTTCCTTGGCGTGGAAGGAAAGCTTGGCGATACGGATATGTAGATCTCCTACCATTGTAACCGACTCTGTGTAACCCTAGCCCTCCCCGATGTCTATATAAACCGGAGGGTTTTAGTCCGTAGGACACAACAACCATTACAACAATCATACCATAGGCTAGCTTCTAGGGTTTAGCCTCCTTGATCTTGTGGTAGATCCACTCTTGTACTACCCATATCATCAATATTAATCAAGCAGGACGTAGGGTTTTACCTCCATCAAGAGGGCTCGAACCTGGGTAAAACATCGTGTCCCTCGTCTCCTGTTACCATCCGCCTAGACGCACAGTTCGGGACCCCCTACCCGAGATCCGCCGGTTTTGACACCGACAATCGGCGTACTGCCAAACCCACTTGGGGGCTTCTTGATCATATTTGAATTGTAGCTTAACTCCTTTGGGTCTGACGTGGATCGTATTCGAATCAGTGTCATTAAACAACTCTTATGGTCACTTCGGGGCTTCCTGTTCAAACATAGGTTGTATTCGAACCTAAGAGAACACAGCTGTCGATACCCACTTGATCGGCATCGCCAAAGCCACTGGGGGCTATATGATCGTATCTGAATCTTAGCTTAACCCCTTTGGAGCGGTTTACTGATCGTATTTGAATCAGAAACCTTTGAATATTGTTTATTATCCTTTATATTTCATAAGTATAATTATTTGACTATCTTGAGACCTTTTTGAAAGCACTATGAGATGGTTTTTTGTTCTTCCGGCTTAATATTGATCATCCCAGGTTGTTAAGTGCCAGGTGAACATTACATGTTCCGACTTTCCAGAGTTTAATTTAACCGCATGGTGAAGGTCATATAAGCAGTCGAGATTACCAAAGGGATCGCAGGTATGCTATTGTGATTACGTTTAGCAAATATGGTCATAAACCAGCATATGTATGATGTTTTGGTTTTGCCTTCTGGGTTATCAATACCTTATGTGACCCCCGAGGCGATAAATTGCCAAGGGAATTTTTGATTGTTTTATATGTAGGATAAGGCAAGCGAAATTTAACATCAAGGAAATAAACAATCAACATAAGCTGGAAATATATCACGATGGCGGCTTACGAAAGTGTTAAGCACCATAAACATGCGCGATGGCATGACAAACATTGAGAGGTTTTTTCTACCCTATTACAAGACTCCCCGAGTCTGAATAAATGGAGCATTGTTTTTTGCAAAGTCATAAAACGCCTGGCGGTTCACTCCTTCGGCGGGCTTGAAGATTTCGGGTTATCCTTCTCCGCCTCTCCATCGGTTGCTTTGTCCTGGAAGGTTGACGAGGTCCAGTCAATGCCACTCAAGGCTTCAAACTCAGCTTCATCATCTATTAAACTGGCTGGGTCCACTTCAGGGGCAAAGGTATGCTTACGAGTTGGAGGGATCAGGCTGACTTGATTATAGGGAGGTGTTGGAATCCTCCGGTTTTCGCTGTCATAACCCGGCTGATACTTGGTAAGGTCAGTGTCGTTCCCAATGAGGGTAGCCACGGGGCGTATGACTTTGACGCAGGCGGTGAAATCTTGATCATCAAATACGGTCCCATCATCTTTCAAGCTCGGGTATCCAAGGGCGAGGTCGGCCGGGTCTAGTTCCGGAATCCATGCCTTTGCCCGGCTCAACGTGGCTACGGCCCCGGCTCTTGAGGACGCCCGCCTTAAATCCTGGATCCGTTGAGGTAGCATAGCGAGACACTTCAGCACATCTTGCAGAAGGTGAGGAGTGTTATTTGATAAGGCTACAACGGCCAAAGCACGTTGTGACCCAGTGTACAGTTGCTCCACTAGAGTATAAATCGCCTTTAATTTGATCAGCATGTTCTGCTTGAGGTTTGTGCTCCTGGGGCCTGTGTTCACAAACATAAAGTGAGCCAGGGATAACGATTACAATAGTCATCAAAGGAAGGATTACAATGTTTGAGGTTATGTACAGTAACTTACCGAAGATGGCTGAGACCATTTGAGATATCTGGCGCTTTAAGTCGGACAGCTCGGTTGTTGCTTCTGCAAGTGATGCCTCTGCCGTCTCGGCCCGGGTCACCAATGAAGCCTTCTCATCAGCCCAGATTTTCTTCTCTGACTCAAAATTCTTCTTCAACTTCTCTTGTTCAGAGACGCTGAATTCAAACTTGGAGTTGGCCTTTTGAATTTCAAGCTCTTGAGCTGTCAGACGACTCTTCAGATCATTAATTTCTGATTCAAATTTACTTATGCTGGCCTACATTGATGTCGGGTTACAGTCAGAATCATGGTAAGGTAACATTAAGTCCCAAGCACCTCGCAAACAAAGATACTTGGCACTTGGGGGCTAATGTATGCTGAAGAATTTTAATTAACAAGGCCGGTTTATGTTAAGAAATATGGTAAGATGACATTAAGTCCCAAGCACTTTGCCAGCAATGGTACTTGGCACTTGGGGGCTAATGTATAAGCGCAAGTTCAAGGTATCATGTTACAACCGGATTAAATATCTTCTTTTTTGAACCAGACAGACCAGGGTTAAGCAGTTTTCTAAGTCTACAGCATATTTATTCATAAGCAATAGACTTGGGGGCTGATACAGTAAGTAAGATTCAGGTAAATAGCATAAGTTATACCTCAGATTTGTGTTGTATTTGTTTCACCATGTCAATTTCCAGGTCACGACTATTATGAACTTGATTCAGATAGCCCGAGACTATGTCTCCAATGCTTAAGTGAGTATAATCAGTAATGTCCAGCTTGGCCTTTCGGTGTTCGATGAGTTCTTCCTTAGCAGTACATTTGGCAAGGACAGTGGGCCGCCCTGGCTCAACAAACTGACTTTTCAGAATCTCAACTTCCGGGTCATTTGTCTTGACCGGGCTAGGAGCTTCCGGGTTATCGGAGCTGTTGAGAGTATCTTCGACAAGCGGGTCAGAGGTTGGCACTGGAATGTCAGAGGCCGGTTCAGGCGGCGGCTGATGGAACTGTCAGGAGCAGACATGTCAAGCGCCGGTTCAGTCACGACCTGGGCTTGGGACGGTTTATTCTTCTTTGCCCTCTTACTGGGCTTTACTTGCATGCTGTCAACAAAGGTAGAAGGATGAATACAAAAGCATAGGTAAGGTAAAGCGTAAGGTAAACAAAGTTATATTACCCGGGGGCAGTTTTGAAGGCCGGCATGTTAGATTGCATAGACTCGCCGGAGGAAGGAGAGGTATCCTGATAATTGGAGTCAGATGAATTGAGAGGTTGGCGAATTAAACCCACCAAAGGTAAAACAGAATGTAAATCGGAGATAACCTCAGTCCGATGCTTCCTAGTTACGTCAGGTAAGCCGGAGGAGAGTTCTGCATCCTTGCTGGTCCGGGTCTGCCTCCGGCTTTCAAGCTGTTGTTGCTTCAAAAGAAATTGAGGATCTTGATAAGCTAGAGGATGTGAAAATCTTACTTTCCGGGTCACCCTTCGGATTTTTTGCCTTGGCAAAGGCTCTGAGTCGGAGGAGATTATAGTTACCTCTTCGTCAACCGCTTGGCTGTTCCCCGTATCCTCCTGAAAAGACAGAATGTCAATAAAATAATGGCAAAGGAGTTAAGAGAATTAAGGATTACCTCTTCGTCATCCTCAGAAGTGTCATCCAATTTGAGTAGATCTGAAGCGCTTAGCTTCTTCTTCTTTGAAGTTCCCATTTTGGCGGCTTTCCTTTCGGTTTTCTTGGCTGTCCTGGCTTGCTTGGCAGCCTCATGGTCATACTTGACCTTCCAGAAGTAGTCATCGGCCTGTGGAAAAAGATAAGAGATTATGAGTAAAAATAAGGTGTAACATAGCAAAGAGTATTTATTGAGGTTGATGACTCACTGCGGGGGCCGGGTTCTTCTTGCAGAAGGGAAGTAAGCCGAAGGCATTACTGGTCATTGTGCCCTCTTTTAGCAGCGATTAGGTCGTAGCCTCCACCACATCATCTGGTAAGTCATTAGGGCTATGACACAGTGGATCATCTTTTTCGCCTGAGTAAGTGCACATTAAGCCGGAACGGCGGCTTAACGGAAGTACTCGCCAAGTGACCCAGACTCGGACCAGTTCGATGTCGTTCAAGCCGTTTCCCAAAAGAGCTTTGATTTTCTTAATGGTGGGAGCAAGTGGCAGGCGTTCAACAGCAGAAAGTTTATCCGCTAGCGGGTGGTTGGACTCAAGGCGCAGAGCACGGAAGCCGGGCAGAGGATTCTCGCCAGCCGGAGAGGTGTCCTGGCAATAGAACCACGTCTGATTCCAATCCTTCGGGTGACTCGGCAGTTCAGCATAAGGAAAAAGGCAGTCTCTCCGCCGCTGAATTGAAATGCCGCCAAGTTCAAGGCTGGGCCCGTTGGCACGTTCATTCTGTCGGTTTAAGTAGAAAATCTCTCTGAATAAAAGCAGATTGGGCTCCTCTCCCAGGTACACATCGCAGAAGACTTGGAAGTTGCAAATATTTGACACGGAATTGGGTCCAATGTCTTGAGGTCTAAGGTCAAAGAAATTCAAAACATCCCTGAAGAACTTTGAACCGGGAGGAGCAAATCCCCGGCTCATGTGATCCGCAAAAACTATCACCTCCCCTTGTTTGGGTTGAGGCATCTCCTCAGATGGGTCAGGGGCACGGTAAGACATGGCCTCCTTCTTGGGTAGATGGCCAGACTTTACAAATTCTGACAGTTTGCTCCTTGTGACTGTGGATGGGACCCAATTACAGGTCACAGGAGCCTTGGTTGCCTTAGGTGCCATGACGACGGTTGGCCTACGACAAAATTAGAGGTTCCGGTTCAAATTTAACCCGGAGGAACAATTTTAACTATTCAAGGTGACAACTTAAAAAGGGGCCTAATGATATGTGGGTAACTATGCAACAGTATTTAAGCCGCTACATGTATCAAGAGTAGTTAAAATTTCTTAAGTCATGAGAAGCAAGCAAGGTTCACAGACCAGTGTCATTTATTTAAACCGGCCACATGGACAGTTGTGTTTAGACATATTCGATAGAGGCAGTTTTTTATTTCCGGGTGAAACAAACAGGTTTCACAAGTTGCCGCTGTTATTTTGGATCAAACAGCTGTTCTGAAAAGAAAATTTTCTAGACCTAGGACTAGCACAGATGAAGCTCAAGGGCTCGAACGGGGCTTCTGTGCGACATAAAGGGATCTATTTGCATTTGAAATGGGTGCGGAATATCTACCGCATCGGTTTTATACTATCTTCAAGATCAAGAAACAGCGGTGGTGATGAAATCTATGAAGGGTTCCTAATGAACAGCGAAGAACTCGAAGGTCCTAATACGGATCTGAGGAGCAAGAAACAGGAGACTTACAGATGCAGGATTGCTGCGGAGGGTCGTCGCGTTTTTTCTGGTTAAACCAGGTTGATGCAGCGGCCTGAGTTGGTGAGGACGAGGAGATCTGCGACGGCGGCGGCGGCGGAGCTCGAGCGGCAGAGAAGCAGCAAGAGGAAGAAGATGACTGAAGGAGGAGAATGGGAAGACCTAGGTCGTGCCTATTTATAAGGAAAGGATAACTGAGACGGCATGAGAAATGAGGAGATAAACATTATTATCCAGCTGCCCTGACGCCTCAGTTTTCAGAACGGTCAGTAAAGGCAAAGATCCGTTGGAAGATACGGTGGAAAAAATAATGAATTTAATTAAAAATGACTTCACGGTGAGTTAACACAGATCCAAAAGATGACGTCATGGCGGGTTAAAGAAAACCTTTGCACAGGCAGAAGACTGAAGATTTATTTCTTAAGGTATTTTAAGATTGACATGAACCGGTTCAAATCAATCTGGGGCCTAATGTTGGGGATATAACTATTGGTGTAAGCCGCCCAGGAGGGGCCGGGTTACGCCAAGAAGACTCACCAGAAAGAAGCCCAAGACCAAGCATGAAGATGGCGGTTCAGTAAAGGGTCTAAGGCCCACACGCGACTTAAGGCCCGTCGTAATAAACCGCCATAATGACATGACTTGTATCATAAGGTAGATTTAACTAGGCACCGATCCGGACACTGTTTATAAGCCGGCCGGGACTCTGTAAGCCGCAAGGGGTCAACCCGTGTATATAAGGGGACGACCCGCCAGCGGCTTAGGGCAAGAAACAACTCATCGAGAGCCGGGCATAGCGTATCTCGCTCCCTGGTCATCGAAACATCAATACCAACCCAACTAGACGTAGGCCTTACCTTCACCGTAAGGGGCCGAACTAGTATAAACCTCTCGTGTCCTTTGTCCCGATTAACCCCTTCAAGCTTCCTAGTTGCAATGACTCCACAACTAAGTCATTTCACGAGGACATCTGACGTGACAATTCCACGACAACATCCGTATCGGAAGAGGAGCGCTGGACGATCAAAGTCTGGGTACCTGGGAGGACGTTTTGCACCAACAACGGAGCCTATTGATTTCTACCTGGATGCACCAAGCTGGAGTATAGGAAAGAGCATGGCAGCCCATATCACCTTTGGACGCATATGTGAAGTGTATCATAAGGAGCTGGAGAACACCATTTATCAGATATGTGGTCGTCGAGATGAAAAATGGGAGATGATTCGTACCAGGAGGGATGGATCAATTGCATCCTACATTCAAGAGATGGGAGATCATAATCGTCGACAAGAGAATCAACAAATTATCCACATGAAGAAGATCAAGAAACTGGTGAAGAGAAACAACGAGCTAGAAGAGGAACTCAAGTCTACACGTGATGGATACGAGGAAGAGATTGTTGTACTACTGGAGAAGCAAGAAGACCTGAAGAGGAAGGTAGGACTACCAGTGGAGAATATCAAGCAAGAACCAGCAAAGGAGATCCGTTCGGAGGACTACATCATCCTGGACGACACCGACATGGATAGTGATGCAAATGATGATAGCGATGACGACTACATTGACAAAACTGGAGCAGATATCATGGAGTCTTCCTCTGATGAAAATTTCTAGATGACCACCATGTAACTAGTAGTATTCCTCCAAGTAGTTAGCAACGATTGAGTTTGTAATCATATGTTAGACTGATTGTGTGATCTTGTGTGAAATTGAATGAAGTGGATTGATTGTGTTTGTCTCATGAGCATATGGGTAGTGAATCTCTCTTAGACCTCAATTCTATTCCGTTTTCTCACCCCTTATAACCCATTAGATGCCTCCAAGACGTGACAATGGATTTGCGTTCCCACCGGAGCTCACTCAGTTGATCCAGCAGCGGAATGCCTTGATGTAGATACTAGTTCAAAACCAGAACCAAGGCAACAACAATAACAAAAACAACCCACCACCACCCCCCTATTGATCACCTAGCCCGCTTTCTAAGGTTGAATCCGCCGGTGTTCTCTAGTAGCACCGAGCCGATAGTTGCAAACGATTGGCTCCGCAAGATCGGAAGATAGCTGACCACTGCAGGATGCATAGATGCGGAGAGAGTGCACTTTGCCGCACATCAGCTTGATGGACCCGTAGCATCTTGGTGGGAGAACTTCACCGCCACTTACCCCATTGACACTGTTATATGGGATCAGTTTCAGCAGGATTTTCACACTACCCATGTTTCAGTAGGAGCTATGAGCATGAAGAAGCACAAGTTTCGCAACTTGTGCCAAGGAGGGCGTACAGTGGGCCAGTATGTGGATGAGTTTAGCAAGTTAGCACGCTATGCCCCAGATGACGTGGCCACAGATGCCGCTAAGCAGGAGAAGTTTCTTGAGGGACTCAGTGATGAGCTGAGCATGCAGTTAATGGTGGAAACTTTCAACAACTACCAGGAGTTGGTAGACAGGGCCCTCATGATTGAAGGCAAGCAACAACAGATTGATAATCGCAAGAGAAAGAATGGACATGGGAGGTACACTTCAGGAGCTCAGCAGAAGCCCCGTTATTCCCCGTACTCGGGAGGACATACCCACAACCATGGAGGAGATACGCACAATGGAGCAAGTTCGCACAACCACAGTGGTCCCAAGGATGGCAATGGGAATGGAGGAAGCAGCAGCCAGAACCGTTCCAACCCTGCAACACCAGCCAAGAGGGATCTGAGCCACATTACCTGTTTCAAGTGCCAGAAGACCGGACATTATGCCACTGAATGTCCCGAAGAAAAGAATGGAAATTGCAATGGAGGTTCCGTGAAGAAGCCCAACCCCTTCACCAAAGGATAGGTGAACCACGTTAGTGTGGAGGAGATTGAGGATCAACCTGACGCAGTTGTCGGTAAATTTTTGATTAATGCATGTTCCCCATACACAAAAAGGATCGATGCGTGGATCTTTGCCAAGGTCATATGTACCTACAAGCAACAAGTCAATATTAGAAGCTAACAAGTGTTCAGACCTGGATCTATATGCACTACATTATGGAACGGCGGGGGAGTACAAGCCGAGGGATGAAGCTAACCTCGGCGGAAAATGGTGGCCACTCCCGTTGTTGTCCTACATAAGTAGTGGAAAGGCATGATAAGTACGGCAACCTTAACATCAAACAAATATAGCAGAGGTAAACAATATCATCTCCAAATGATAGCTTGAATGTGTTGGTTTCAGCATGCTGTTAAAGCATATATAAAATGGAAGGCAATGTTACCGACAACAGGCTCAATAGCCATCAAATATTGCAATTCAAACTGGTATTGTTAAAAATGAATAGAACGTAGGTAACGCTTAAACATCACTGGATAAATGTGTAAAACTGAAATAAAGGGCATGTGTTAACTACACCAGGCATAACTGGAACCAAATATAGCCGTTCAAACTGGTATTGATGCAGTTGAGCGGCACAGTTCCAACTTGCACATAATGAACAACACATTGTGAATGACCGAAATAAACAAGGCATAAATGATCAGTATAACAACCAAATATAGCCATTGAAAGCTGGGATAGAGTCTCACTGGAACCAACCTAACTAGCAAATAAAGATAAACAAGGCATATGCTTGAAAACTGGACAAATACTCACTTCAACCAACCTAATAAGCAAATATAGATAAACAAGACATCTGCTTGAAAACTAGACAAATGCTAAAAAAAGCAACCTAACAACCAAATACAGATAAAAAAGGCATCTGCTTGATAACTGGACAAATGCTCACTGCAACCAAACTAAGACAAAATACATATAAACAAGGCATCGGCTCGATAACTGGAAAAATTCTCACTACAACCAACCTAACAACCAAACACAGATAAACAAGGGATCTACTCACTATAAACAACCAAATATAGCCATTCGTGAAACTGAAGTGGACAATTCATCACATAGCCCTATTGAACAATACATTTTTGCATAACTGAAATAATTAAACACGGCACAGTTATAGCACCGCACGACAAATGCTACTACAACAAAGGGTACGGGTTGGCAAGCTAGAAAAGGTAAGGTTTGCTGATAGGATGTTGCCACACATTTCATGGACGGGATTCTTCCAGTTGGAAGAACACAGACCCATGGTGTAAGAACCTTTGTGGGTGCCCTCCTCGTGGTCGTGGTCGATGAGATCTGACTTGGCAATTGAGGATTCCAAGCCGCCGCCGTAGAATGTGTCCTTCAGAAATGACAAAATGGGCTTGATGGCGTATAAGGATCACAAATTCTTGACCACTTGGCAGAGGAGATCAGCGGTAGGGCCGTCGAAGAGATTGACGGCGGTTGAACCAGAGGGGTTGGGGATGGACCACGTAACCTGTGACATGGCCCGCGTGAAGCCGTCGCTGTCGACGAGCTTGATGTCGTAGCTAGCTTTCCCGAGATACAGTAATACGCAAGCCCGCTGACATGAAGCCTTTGACATGGCAACGTAATGAACGTCTTTGCCGGCTTCCGTGGTGACGTGTTTCTCCAGGATCGACAGGTCGGGGCGAACGGCAGCCACCTCGCCAACATCCGCCGGAGAGGCCATGATAAACCACTTCTTGGACGAATGCTCGTCAGGCTCCTCGGGATACGTGGTCGAGCTTAGGCTGTGATATTCTGGAGCAGGGGATGTGGATCTGGTGGGGAGGGACACTGCATGACTCATCTAAAAACCTAGGGGAGTGGGGCAACGGTATGGGAATCGTTGGGTAACCTGAACTTTACTATCTAAGCTAGGAGGAATGGGCAGACCAACATGGGTTGGCGGCGGTGGCGGTGCCGGCTGCGAGCTAGGGTTTGAGGGGGGGAGGGGGTGGGTGGCGGACTATGGTGGGGGGATTGTGGTGTTTGAGGATACGCCATGGCTACTGAAAATTTTAGTAATGGTGGGCGGAAATGGTGGTGGATGAGGGAGGGCTACGTTTCAAATGCCTCGACTACTGCAATTTTACTACAAGGTCGGTGCTAGAGGAGTGTGGGCGACGGTTGAAGTACGATGGTTACTAAAATTTGGGTAAAGGAATGGATGTGGGGCGGGAGTGCCCAAGATCACGCACGGTCCAATAAGAATATGCTTGTATGATAATAAGGAGAAGTTGCGAAACTGCCGATTTTTGAAACGCTCAAGGCGGGTAGTTTGTTTTTATATTTCTAGCTAGCTAGTCTATCGCACATGGTTCGTCCTAATTTCTAAATAAACTCACCTGCCTTTAGCTTACGCAGTCGTGGTGATTTTACAGTGCACTTGTATCGCACACGGTTAAGCCAGTACCTCCACCATTTGCTCGCGCTTGCACAGTCGTGGTGATTTTACAGCGCACTTGCATCGCACACGGTTAAGCCAGTACCTGCACCATTTTGCTCGCGCTTGCGCAGTCGTGGTGATTTTACAGTGCACTTGCATCGCACACGGTTAAACCAGTATCTCCACCATTTGCTCGCGCTTGCGCAGTCGTGGTGATTTTATAGCGCACTTGCATCACACACAGTTAAGCCAGTACCCGCACCATTTTGCTCGCGCTTGGGCAGTCGTGGTGATTTTACAGCGCACTTGCATCGCACACGGTTAAGCCAGTACCTGCACCATTTTGCTCGCGCTTGCGCAGTCGTGGTGATTTTACAGCGCACTTGCATCGCACACTGTTAAACCAGTACCTCCACCATTTGCTTGCGCTTGCGCAGTCATAGTGATTTTACAGCGCACTTGCATCGCACACGGTTAAGCCAGTACCTGCACCATTTTGTTCGCGCTTGCGCAGTCGTGGTGATTTTACAGCAAAAACATAACCTATAAAAAACATAGTCTACAAATTAGCAAAACAAGGATGCTCCCAAGGATTATATAATATGCAACTTCCCACGGGGTAACCCATCCTTGGACTACTCCAGCCCGAGCACGCTTAACTTCTGCGTTCTATTTGACTAGGCTAGCAGATCGGAAGCAGCACCTTGCTGATAGGAATTACCTCCTTGCCTTTAAGGCGTTTCACGCTGGTCACCCTATGGGACCTACTCCCTCTTATCACGCACATTTGTTCTTTTAGAAACTATGTGCGATGGCTGGTGTCTCGCCGCCTAGCCTTCAATGAGCACTGACATTGGTAGCGGGTAACCGATGGGAGAAGAGGTGGGAAACTGATGAGAGGAGTGGCGGGAAACGGTAGCCTGTTTAGAAAACGTATAAGAGAAGGAAGCGTGAGCTAGCACAACACATGCGCACAGTGCTTACCCATGTACTACATGTGTT
The DNA here is from genome assembly GCF_002162155.2 of Triticum dicoccoides. Taxonomy (NCBI): domain Eukaryota; kingdom Viridiplantae; phylum Streptophyta; class Magnoliopsida; order Poales; family Poaceae; genus Triticum; species Triticum dicoccoides. Next base: position 240,845,099 of record NC_041391.1, read on the forward strand.
GTCGAAAGGGCTGAGGGTTGCCGTTCGATCTGGGAGCATCCAACGGGGCAGACGTACGATCCGTGGGGTTTGGGTTCTGGCCAATCAGAATGCACGGCTCAGATTGTGCGCGGCATCGGCCACGGTTTGGTAGGCACACGACTTTCGTTTGGCCTTTTTATACACTAATTGAGTTGCCTAGGCATTTAATGTCCATAATTCAATCCTAAACTTCAAATACATGCTCCAGTTCACCAAAATGACTAGAAAAATTATACACGTGTCCTTGGGTGCATGTTTAGGACCCATGCCAGGAATGGGAACAAATTACAACCGTACCGGCGTCTTGGCTCGTCCTCAATCATTTAGAATCTCGGTTTTTAAGTCCCCGTAAATCCTAAACTCACTAGAAAGTCATGAAAGTTGGCATGGTGTCACGTCATGGCGCATATATGTCATGGTAAAAACATTGTCCAATTTGGGCCAAGCTTTATTACAAACCTCTTACAAACCGGAGCTTCTCTCAAATAAGCCTCGTGGTTCCGATAGGGAAACGTGTTCCCCTTATGGCAAAATGTAATCACTGCCTCTTTTCGCCTTGTATTTTATTCTACGGGAAACATGGAACTATAGGATATCCGTGCTGAAATCTAAGCTTATTCAGGGTTGGTTTGGCCTTTTTATACACTAATTGAGTTTCATAGGCATTTAATGTCCATAATTAAAATCCGAACCTCAAATACATGCTCTAGTTCACCAAAATGGCTAGAAAAAATATACATGCATGTGTCCTTGGGTGCATGTTTAGGTCCAATGCATGCCAGGAATGGGAACGAATTACAACCGTACCAGCGTCCTGGCTAGTCCTCAAACATTTGGAATCTCGGTTTTTAAATCCTCGTAAATACAAAACTCACCAAAAAGTCATGAAAGTAGGCATGGTTTCACGTCATGGCACCTATATGTCGTGGTAAAAACATTGTCCAATTTGGGCCAAGCTTAATTACGAACCACTTACAAATTGGAGCTTCTCTCAACAAGAAGCCTTGTGGTTCCGATAGGGAAACATGTTCCCCTTGTTGTCAAAACATAATCACAGCCTCTTTTCCCCTTGTATTTTCTTCTACGGGCAACATGGAACGACATGATATCCATGATGAAATTTAAACTTACTCAGGGTTTGTTTGGCCTTTTTTACACTAATTGAGTTTCCTAGGCATTTAATGTCCATAATTCAAATCTGAACTACAAATACATGCTCAAGTTCACCAAAATGGCTAGAAAAATTGTACATGCATGTGTCCTTGGGTGCATGTTTAATTAGGTCCCATGCTAGGAATGGGAACGAATTAAAACCGTACCAGCGTCCTGGCTCGTCCTCAAACATTTGGAATCTCGGTTTTTAAATCCCCATAAAATCCAAAACACACCAGAAAGTCATCAATGGTGGCATGGTGTCACGTCATGGCACATATATGTCGTGGTAAAAACACTGCCAATTTGAGCCAAGCTTTATTACAAACCTCTTGCAAACTGGAGCTTCTCTCAAGGAAGCTTGATGGTTCCGATAGGGAAACGTGTTCCCCTTGTGGCAAAGCGTAGTCACTCCCTCTTTTTGCCTTGTATTTTCTTCTACGGGCAACATGGAACGACATGATATCCATGCTGAAATTTAAACTTATTCAAGGTTCGTTTGGCCTTTTAATACACTAATTGAGTTTCCTGGGCATTTAATGTCCATAATTCAAATACGAAGTACAAATACATGCTCCAGTTCACCAAAATGGCTACAAAAATCATACACGCATGTGTCCTTGGGTGCATGTTTAGGTCCTACGCAAGGAATGGGAATGAATTACAACCTGACCGGTGTCTTGGCTCGTCCTCAAACATTTGGAATCTCGGTTTTTAAATCCCCGTAAATCCAAAACTCGCCAGTAAGTCAATAAAGGTGGCATGGTGTCACGTCACGGCACATATATGCCATGGTAAAAACATTGCCAATTTGGGCCAAGCTTTATTACAACCTCTTACAAACCGGAGCCCGTCGCAATAACCCTCGTGGTTTCGGTAGGGAAACGTGTCCCCTTATGGGCCAAACGATAATCGCTCCCTCTTCTAGCCTCGTATTTTTTCTACACGCAACACGTACGGAACAACGAGAGATTTGCGCTAAACTTTGAAATTATTTAGGGTTCGTTTGACCCTTTTTATTCATTAATTGAGTTTTCTAGGCATTTAATGTCCATAATTCAAATCCAAACTACAAATACATGCTCGAGTGCACCATAATGGCTAGAAAAAACGTACATGTGTACTTGGGGTGCATGTTTATAGGTCCCATGGAACAAAATGGGAATGAATTCAATCGTCTCGTCGTCCTGCCTTGGGCATAAACATTGCGAATCTCGGTTATAAATCTCTGTAAATCCAAAAGTCACCAGGAAATCATGAAACTTAGCAGGGTGACACTACATGGTACATATAATTGTCCAATTTGGGCGAAGCTATATTACAAGCCCCTTACAAACCGAAGCTTCTCGCAACCCTCCTGGTTTCGGTGGACGAAACGATAATCGTTGCCTCTTCAAGCCTTGAACTTTGTTTTCTACAGGAAACATAGAATAACAGGAGTGTTGTGCCAAAATTTGAAGCTATTTAGGGTTCATTTGGCCATTGTATATATTACTAATTATGTTTTCTATGCATTAAATGCAGTCCATAATTCAAATTTGAACTACAAGCACATTCTCCAGTGAAGCAAAATGGGTGGGAAATCGTACATGTGTCATTGGGTGCATGTTTAGGTCTCATTTAAGGAATGGGAATGAATTACAAACTTGTCGTCGTCCTGAAACATTGAGAATATCGGTTTTTAAATCCTAGTAAATCAAGAACTCACCCAAAAAACATGAAACTTGGCATGGTTTCATGACATGGCACATATATGTCGCGGTAAAAAAATCCCCCAGTTTGAGAAGAGGCGCACACATTAGTAGCCAATGAACTCCTTTCTGAAACAATAAGCTAACACGTTAATATCACAAACGGTTGTATTACATGAACCGTGTCAATATTTAACCATACTCAGTGGCTTGCGTGCAGCTATTTGATTAGACGGGACGAACGCGAGAAGTCCTCCGTGCAAGCTCGATGGGACGCGTGCGAGCAGTCCGTGGCGCGGGATCGATGGGACACGTGCATCATGTCCACCTCGCAGGCTCGACGGGACACGTGCGAGCAGCAAGGCCGCCCATGCTCACCGGGAAGCGAGCTCTTTGACCTCCATGCACCAGCCGCCGCCCGCCTCTCTCAAAACTTCGCCATTAATGGGTTAATTAAAGCGCCTGGACGAAGGTTTATTTTAGTGGTGGACGGAGGGTGTTTGGTTGTGATCCCATGGTAGCATTTGCTTTGTTCGTGTTTTCAACTCGTATTCCGGCCTAATTTAAATTGCCACATAGTCAAAGGATAATACGACGACAAATAAAATGGCAACGGATAATACGACGACAAATGTACAATGGCGCAGATAATAATTGTCTTGCATATTCTAGATAATTTTAAATCCCACATGCAGAAAAGTCCAGAAGACACGGGGGCAAGAGAAGAAGGAAATCGTAGACAACAATCTAGATTGCTATTGTATCTACTCTTCGATGGATCCCCGGGCGATGACATCCTCCAGCTCCTTCCTTAATTCCTGACGGCTTTGCTTGAAAGAAGCCAAGGATTCCTCCACCTCTTGCTCGCGCTCGATCCGGAGCTTCCTCAAGTCACCCATCAGTTCCTCGATGACCGCTATCAGCGTCATCCCCGAGGCACTGCTCTGCTCATGCAGCATCTTCCAGCCGGCAGCCTCCTCCTCCTTCTCAGTGAGCGCCTTGAGGAGCTTCGCATTGTCACCCATGAGTTGCTCGACGAGGCCGGTCTCCTTGTGAACCGAGGAATCGCTGATCTCGAGCAGCTTCATCAAGCCATCGACCAACTCCTGCTGCTTAATGAGGCCAGCGAGAATGTCATCCGGCCAAGGACTTCAGGAATGCTAGCTCGTCGCAATCGCCGATGTGGCAAGTGCACTTTTGAGAGCCCTCGTGTGCCCGTGAGAGCTCGTTCGAGGGCTCTGCGGCATGCCGGGACATCTCTGCTGCGACTACCGTTTCATGGCGGGACCTCTCTAGTGCTTCCGCGACCTTGGTCTTTGCTGCCTGGTTATATGCCCACCCGAAACTCCTCCTACCGGTCATGGCAGAACGACTTGACAGGAAAGACCAGTTTTGTAGGTGATGAGGAGAGGAACTATGAAGTAATTTTCGAGTGGGTAGTTTTTATAGCCGAGTGCTAAGTGTGGACACATATTAGTTTGATCAGTGTGAACACATATTAGTTTGATCTGTGTGAACAGATTTGCAATTACTTATTGCATTGTAATCTGCAATGTGATGAGAAACAAAGTCAAAATTTATTGATGGTTTTGGGCCCACAAAGCCCACATTTTTGTTGTTCTGTCTCATCACAAACAGTTCTTTTGGATCAGCCGTATGCCGCGCATCGAAAGCCCGAAACATGGGCCCTTGTTCTCGGATGTACATGTACGTGTCTGCCCACTATCACACACGGTCATAATATCACCATCGCGTCCTATGGATGCGACATCACGTCTCCCACGAGTTGCCAGAAGGTTGACCATGTGGTTGCTCGTCGTGGCGTCCCTGCTTTTTTTATTTTTTTGCGGGTCTGTGGCGTCCCTGCGTGCGCTCTGCTCGCCGTTGAGGCAAATTTAGAATAATAATGGTCAATAATTGTCTTACATATTCATGATAATTTAAAATGCCACATGCGGCAAGGCACAAAACACTCACCACCTACTTATGCATACAATTTTAATAAAATATAGGCTAAAAAGCTGAGTTGGCGGCCTTCCGATGGCGGTCTTCTCAGACTCCATGATCAGCATATCACCCTTGCGGCCGTTCATTATGTGTAACTTACTAATCATCGCACACGAGTACTCGCAAACGCATCGTGTGCGATACTCCTAGCCACCGCAAGCAACTAGTTTGCATTTTTTCGAAGTTTTTGTACGAATAGAATCACACACGAACTTACTATAGTAACTGTCTGTGTTATAATTTCTCATCCCAAACAGTTCATCCGAGTGGGCTGTTTGCTACATATCACACACATCTGGTTTCCATGAATCATTTGTGTACTTTTTCCTGATCACAAATGCCGCATATCACACACATCTTGTTAAGATGAACCGTTTCCGTTCTCTTGCCTAATCGAAAACAGTTTGTCCGAGTGAACTGTATGTCGTATATCACACACACACCTTCATCTAGCTGACCATTTCTGTTGCACTCCCTAATAGCACATAGTTCATCAGAGCGAACTGCATGCCGTATATCACACACACATTGATATTGCTGCCCGTTTCTGTTGTTCTTCCTCATCGCAAACAGTTCTGCTGTATCAACCCTATGCCCAGCATCACACACACAAGTAAAATCTGAACTGTGTTTGATGTGTCCGCCATCGCAAATGTTGTACACCTTTTTTGACGGGTTCTTTACACCATCGTTTGCGATTATTGCATCGCACACAGTTTCGTCGAAGGGTCTATGATCGTTGTGTCGCGTTAGCAGCATCCTGCAATAGTGGAAGGTGTGTGTGATATACGGTATATGGTTCACTCAGATGAACTATTTGTGATTAGGCGGAACAAAAGAAACGTCAGCTAGATCAAGGTGTGTGCGATAGATTGCAAATAGTTCACTCAGATGAACTGTTTGCGTTGAGCCAAGATAAAAGAAACGGTTCAATATAACAAGATGTGTATGATACGCGACAACCAGGCTTGTAATCAGAAATGTGTGCGAAGACCGATAATAACACAGACGATTGTTGCTAATAAGACGTATGTGTTGTGCATTGTGATATGCTCTGTCTATACAACATCTATTGGCCATTGGGCGACGGGCGCTCATCCGGGTACGTTGTAAGGATGCGAAGAGGCATCCAATATCAGCAAGGACTAGCTATTCCACCAATAGCTCATTTAAGAGAACTCTCAAGTTAATTATGCTCAAGGTGGAGCAGCCGTCAGATGGGTGACTGGATGGGAACTTGTCTTGATGTTAAATTAACTAATGGGATGGGTCATAGAGGTCAAATTAAATGACCTCTATGATCCATCCCATCAGTTAAATTAACCTCAAGATCCTTGTTTTTTTAATTATTTTTTAACTCATGTTAAAGAAGGTCTACCGCATTACTTTTTGACAATGTGCGGTACCTGACATACAATTGATTCATCTGAGCTGTTTGTGATGGAATAAGCCGTGTGTGTTGTGGGAAAACGCTTGCTGGTATACAACCGTCTGTGATTGATGAATTCGTCACCGACGGGTTCCCTAGTGTGGTCCGTGTGCAATGTGATATGCTCTGTCTGCACAACATCTATGCTCTGTGTACAGAAGAAGAACACATATATATATATACTTATAACAGGACATGATTGCAAAACCAAATTAAACATCCAATTACGTTATATAACAAATACCATAAATATTGCAAGGTTCAAATTCAAAGATTACAAGGTTCGAACTATTCAGACACATAAAATTCATCTTCTTCAGAATCTTTTTAATGCATTATTTCAGCGAAAGGATCAGCCACCAAGAAGTCATATAGCGTCTCGATACAATGACTTCCAAATAGTATGTCATATGAAGATACAAACTGAAATTCAGCTTGTGCAGAGCCTTTTCCATTCAGTTGTAGACGCCTGTGCTCTTTAGCAATCCATTCACTTCTGCGCAGTAAATATAGGGCAAACCTCATTACCTTGAGCAACCTTGCTTTCTCAACAAAGAACCTGGCGAATTTAATTTATGGTGTGGTGCCTTGGTACTCCTTAAAAAGTAATTTCTGTGAGATGAAGATCAAGGCATTCAATGAGATTGGTATATTCCCCAACATTTTCTACTTTTGGGCATGCTAGTACCTGCAAACGAAGACAATATATTACTACACAGCTGCAGATTTGAACACTTAGGGCCTCTTTGATTTGCAGGATTTCTAAAATACACGAAAAGAGTGAAATGCCACCTTCAATCTTTCATGATAAACTTTTATCATGAAAGCATGTGGAGCAAAGGAATAAAACGCGTACAACACTAGCATCTCCAAAAAAATATGTAATGAAATCCTCCAAATTTCCTTTAGAAATCATTCTACGTTTGTCATTGTAATCATGGGTAAAAGTAACAAAAAAATTGAGCTCCGTGTGGCTAACAATTAACAGGAAAGGAGCATCACCTCAATGTATAGCTTCTCCGTGCAAAGAAAGCATCTAAGGAATCTAACAACTTCATCCAAATCGGGGCCGACAGATTGTAGTGCCAATATCTTCACTGTGTGCAGAGGCCGGGTCAAGCTTGTGGGAATCATTTTTTGGATGACAGGCAGACATATAGATCAACAACAATTAGGTAAAATGTGATGTCCAGTAATATATAAGAAGGAGAAGAAGAAGACTGTCACACCCCTAGCTTCTGGTTTTGCACTAGGCTAGCTTCATGTGTGCATCATGTTAAATTTTATTTAACTTGAATTGGGGATGTTCAAACCCTAGTGTTAAATTAACTCAACTAGGGTGGATTAAAATCTTTTTCAATAAACCCAAAATGTCCTCAAGAAATGTTCATGATTTCTGGTTAAGGTGGAAACCTCTGCCAAAAATGATGAATATATTCTTAGATCATTTTTGGATTTTTGAATTAAATCATATTGTATTTGACTTTGGGCATTTAAATACTATAAATAATTTAAGTGCTCAAATAATTCTGAAACTAAATGTGGGTCACTCGAATAATCCACTAAGAGTCCACAAATTATTTCAGGAGTTTACTAAATGAGTTAGTATTTTTACTAATTCAAAATAGATCAAAATAAATAGAAAACAAAAACAAATTACCAGAGAGAGAGAGAGAGAGAGAGAGAGAAAACCTACCTGGCGCCTACCTGTGCGGCCTGCTGCTGAAGCCAGCCCAGCCCATCTCCACCTCCCCTGTCGTCTTCCTCCTTTTGCCAGGGGGACGAAGCACATGTGCCCCGCACGCGCGCATGTAGCCCCGGCCACCTCCTGCTTCCCGCCGCTTCTGGAGGCCGCTAAGGCCGCCACGCATCATCCTGGACCCCCTCGACCGCTCCCCTCTCTCCCTGCCTTGCCTCTTTCATTCTCTCTCCCGAAGCCGAGCGGAGCCGCCGCCACCGTTCGTTGCCGCCACGGCTACCGCACCCCCCTCGCCTCTCCGCCGCGTCCCCGAGCTCCGCATCATCGTCCGCTTCGCCCACGCCGAGCCAAGCAACCGGGGAAGCACCACATCGCCGTCCCTGACGTCTTCTTCAACCTCGGTGCCAGCGATCGCCGCCACTTGATTCGTCGCCGTTCGGCCTTCCCCGAGCCCGCTTCGACGCCTGTTGCAACCGCTATGAGCCCCTGCGTCGAACCCCCTCTTCTCTGCTTCGTTTTCTCGCTGTGGACGCCGCACCCTTGCTCACCGTAGCACGCCGCCGTGCGATCTCGACGTCGGCGTCACTCCGGTGATCATTTGGTCACGCGCGGGTGCCTAATGCACTCACCGCTCCTCGTAGCGCCTTGCTAGTGCGTCTGTTTCCCTACTAGCTCGCTGCAACAACAAAACCACCAACGGCCGAGCTCCGGCCACCGCCCCGAGCTCGTTTCCGACGAGCTCCGGCCACCCCAGCTCACCCTGCTTGCTCCACTAGCCGCGGCGCACTCCCAGGAACCCATAGGAGCAAACCGCGCATCGAACGATGCTCCGTAGCGAGCACACAATGCACCTCCGCCGTCGGTCAAGGTCGTCGCCGGTTAACCTCCGGCGAGGATGACGTGGCACCTTAATTAAACACTAGTGATGCCACTAACTAACCCCTAGCTCACTGGCGGATGGGCCCCACGCCCTAAATAATCCCAATTTTGTTTCTGTTTAGGTTAGTTTAAAACCCAGCGAGACCCACATGCGTGAGTTGACCCCGCTGACATGGTCGTTGACTGGGCCCACACGTCAGCGACCCTAACCAGCACCGTGAAACTGACCAGTGGGACCCCCTGGTCAGGTTTGACCACGGCTGGCCGTTGACTCGCTGATGTCACATTGACGTCGGACTGGCGCAGTAAATTTTCTGGGATTTAAAATAAATCAAAAATGATTTATAAATTCCAGAAAATGCCCTAACCTTCTAAAAATCATAGAAATTAATCTATAACTCCAAATGAGATAAATTATATAGGAAAAATGATTAGAAATATCCAATCTATCCATTTGTACTAATTTCATGCATGATAGAACAACTTATGACTACTGTTTAGTACAAATCATATGAATGGCATTTAAATAACCACATGCGGAGTTTGAATTTGAATCTTGGATTCAAACCAACTTCATTTAATTTGTTGCTAGTTGCATTAGCTCAAACCACAGCATATTGCCATGTCATGATCATGCATCATATTGTGCATTGCATTGTTTGTGTTCTTCCTTGTTTGCCGGTGTTTGTTCCCTCTCAGTAGACGATGTACCGATGATGAGTTCGATGACACCGATGAAGAGTTATACTATCTTCAGAAGTGCCAGGCAAGCAAAAACCCCTTGTTCATTCCGATACAATCCCACTCTCTCGCTCCTGCCCTCTTTTACTGCATTAGGACAACAATGATTCATTTGTTACTTGCTGCGGTAGTTGAACCCCTTATCCTCTGCATGACCTGTCATTGCCACAGTAAATAGATGAAATCCACTAGCATGAGTAGGAGTTGTTTGAGCCCTGATGTGCCTACTTATTCATGCTTGTTTGTCATGCCTGCTATTGCTTAGACTTGAGTCAGGTCTGATTCATCAGGTATGAATTGGAATGTTGTGAAACATGTCCTACCGTGTGTGAGCTAAGTGTGTGAACACGATTTGGTAAAGGTAGCGGTGAGAGGCCATGTAGGAGTACATGGTGGGTTGTCTCATTGAAACCGTCCTCAGGAACTGAGTTCTGTGTTTGTGATCCATGAACAATTACTCCCACACATTGGGCTCCAGGCACTCCAAGCTCTCTCAACTTATTAATCAACTTGATCTCTATCCAGGAGTTGCAACTAGTTTCTTGTGTTTGTAGGTAGTGCTAGTAGTCTACCAGGTGGCACCCGGTACAGGTGGGCTTGGGACAGACTAGGCACCATGGCACGGTGTACCAAGCGTAGATCCACCCGTCGAGGTGGGCTTGGGAACCCTGCACACATCGTTTGGGGCCGTGAGCGACACCCTGGCCGGATCTCCTTGCGGATGGAACCTGAATAGGCAATAAACCTAGACGAGAGACTTGTGTGGTTAGTCAGGTCGTGGCCGACACCCTCACTGGGCTTCCGCTTGAAAGTTGCCGAGTACATGTCATGTAAACGGCGATAAGTGGTGAGAGCGTGTGTGAAGAAGTACACGTCTGCAGGGTTAACATTATCTATTTGAATAGTCGTGTCCGCGGTAAAGGACTTCTGGGTTGCCTGTAGAGTTCATAGACAAGTGAAAGTGGATACTCTAAAATGCGCAAGATAAGCGTGACTGCTATGGATGGCGTTCTCGTAGGGAGACAGGAGCGGATCCATAGTGGTGTATTGATATGGTGAATATGTGGACTCGTGTGGGCCACCTCAAAAGAGTTACTTGCAGTCGTAGTTTAGGATAGCCACCGAGTCGAACCTGGCTTGCTGCAGTTAAACCCCACCACCCCCTTTGTTGATACCGATGCATATATAGCTAGTTCTGATGTAAGTCTTGTTGGGTACATTTGTACTCACGTTTGCTTAATTTATGTTTTTGTAGAGAGACTTCAGTCTCGCTAGTAGTTCCGCGTGGACTTCGACGTTTAGCTTGTTACCTCAGCTACGATCTTGTGCCCTCGGCAGGATCTTGTAGATAGTCAGGCTTCTCAGCCTTTTTCATTTGTAGATGTCTGTACTTAGACATCTTAAGCTTCCGCTTGTGCTTTGACTTGTGTGCTCTGAATGTTGGGTCATGAGACCCATGTTTGTAATGTCTCGCTCCTCGGAGCCTATTGAATGAAATACTTGAGTTGTAGAGTCATGTTGTGATGCCATGTTGTATTTGCACATATCGAGCATATTGTGGGTATGTTATTGAAATGCTTGGTATGTGTGGGATCTGACTATCTAGTTGTTTATCCTTGGTAGCCTCTCTTACTGGGAAATGTCTCCTAGTGCTTCCACTAAGCCATGGTAGCTTGCTACTGCTCCGGAACACTTAGGCTGGCCGGCATGTGTCCTTCTTCGATCCTGTGTCTGTCCCTTCGGGGCAATGTCACGCGGTATCTATCGGAGTCCTGTTAGCCTGCTACAGCCCAGATTCTCCGGAGTCCTGCTAGCCCAGCTGCTACAGCCCGGATTCACTCGCTGATGACCGACACGTTCGTTGCTGGGTCATGTATACCTGTCCCTGTAAGTTAGTGCCACTTTGGGTTCACGACTAGCCATGTCAGCCCGGGCTCCTTGTCATATGGATGCTAGCGACACTATCATATACGTGTGCCAAAAGGCGCAAACAGTCCCGGGCCTGGTAAGGCGTTACCCGTGGGAATACCGTGCGTGGGGCCGCAAAGTGATATGAGGTGTTACATGCTAGATCGGTGTGGCATTGAGTCGGTGTCCTGACAAAGACTGTTGTACCTGAATGGACAATGATCTAATAACAAGTTTGTTGAATTCAGCACATGAATAGCCCAACACTGTCAATTTCGCTGCGTGAATGACCCTGATTCTTGCTGGACCTAATTTATCACGCACATACAATCTCTTAAAAAAAGGCGCATTCTTAATGACCATATCGTGAAACACCTCAACCGACAGCCTTGGGCGGCGCCAGCAATGCACATAAATCGCACGGACATTTGTCGAGGTAGTGTGGAGGCTACTGAACCCATCCATCACATGAAGACGAAGGTACTCGAGCGTTGTACAGCCAATGAGCAGGCGCTCCAAATCCTCCTTCAAGATGCGGACAACGATGAGCTCAAGGTGCTTAAGTTTAGGGAGATGAAGAGGGCGTGCGGCATCAATCCGGGGGGGAAATGCACTGCCTGAATGTAGCACGGCGCAGCGTGGGCGCGAGGTGGAACACGGACGGCGGCAGCGAGCAAGGACGTCTAGCATGAAGGCTGAGCTCCTCGAGCCGATCCAGGGCTGGGGATAGGAACCAGTAATGCAACCTGGGTTCAGTCTGCTTGTGGGGATTGAGCCTGCCGATAGCAAGGCGTCTGACCGGCCCTGGGTCCGTGTCGAGGACATGGGACAATGCGTCCAGGCGTTGCTGCTCCCCGCTGCAGAACTCATGGTCGACAATGAGGTCCAGGGGGTGCAGCGCCAGAGGGGGCACCACCGCCGCGAGAGAACAATGGTTCGCATGCCATATTTGATGCGAAGGTGGGATATGATGGTTACCAACATCTCCTCGAGGAGGCTGCTGATGAAGTCCATGTTCGTTGGAGGCTCTTGCGATTCTGGCTCGACCCGCCCCCGCTTGTTGGCCGGATCATCCTCCATCTCGCAGAAGGCGGCGATCCTCGCGGAGGTGCTTGTAGATGAGAATGGAGGACTGCTCACAGTCGTCCTATCTAATCAAACAGCTTCCTGTGATAGTAAATGGTAATTTGAACGCCCATGGTTTGACTAATACAACCGTTTGCGATAATAACGTGATGGTTATTTGTTAAAAATGACTAGGAAAATCAATGTATAAAAAGGCGAAATGAACCCTGACTAATTTCATATGTTTAGCACAGTTGCATGTTGCCTCTGTAAAATAAATCAAGGCGGGAAGATACAGCATGTGTCATTTCACAACCAGATTATGTTACCAAGTTCGCTCTCGGAACCATGAGGCTTCTTGATAGAAGCTCCGGTTTGTATGAAAGGAAATATGGATCAAAGCTGAGTTGAAAAGGGCAGCAATATCTAACCCCAGCTATAGAAGGTACAAAAGCACAATGATTAATTGCTCATCAGGTTTACACAAAATCCAGATTGAACACGACAATAACAACTAACTTAACCAACGTTTTGAGCAGACACAGTGAAATGGATCGGTCTGATCCATAAAATCAAGATCCTGGACCAGAAAATCTACTAGTACATGATAACAAGTTGTTGTAAATAGAAGCCGAGCATGTTCAGAAGCCCTTTTGTCCACCTAAAACTTCTTTTTGCTATTCAACATGTCCATCTGTGAGAAAGTGTCTGAAAAAACTTAATCCCCATGGACAATAGTACTCTCGCATTCAACAGGAAGAATGTGACAAAGCTAGTGTTTGGATGGTTGGATGCATATCCTTGCAGCGTTATTGTCCTCAAACGAATGTAATGAGAACTGAGAAAATCCCGGTGCTTCTTATGCCACTAATTGGTTATACCTTTTTGTTCATGTCCTTTAGCCTAAATAAACATGAAGGCTGAAAACAGTTAATATCTAAAAAATAGTACAACTAAACAGTTAGTTCTAGTAAAGTATATCAATGTGCTTGATACTGATATGTAAGGTCTTGACAGAATCCAGCGTGCACCATTGATAGGGTACTCATGGACAAACTCTTCATTGAGCATAGAACATAATATTAGTACCTTAAGCATACTCCAAGATTATATAAAGATTATGCGCACAAATGAAAAATGCAGCTTATGATTACAAAAGTGTTGATGATATAAAACTTACTCACACAAATGAAAAATGCAGCTTATGATTACAAAAGTGTTGATGATAATATATAGTACCTGAATAAGTGTGGAGCCAACCACCATCTTGTAACCTTCAAATGGATAAGGAATTACACCCAAGGTCTACAGTTTAGGCGCAGAGACCACAGTTATTTACGAAGGTGCATAATGATAATCAAGAAGCAGCCTTTGGAGTGAAGGGGCGTCTTTGATGATGAGCTCCTCTCCTTCAAAGCAAATTCCAATGCTTACAAGGTGAGGCAACTTTATTTGGAGACAACGAATACATATTTCTTTTCCAAAAACAAGCAGCAAGCGCTCCTGGGCAGGGCAGCAGGAGTGGATGATGTTGTGCAGTGAGGCCTCCGACAAATCGACCACCACAAGCGCAAGTTTTTTAGTAGTGGGAGTTGAAGCATTTGTACCAGATTGTCTGGTAGATGACATCGGGCCAAGGTGTTGGTGTGGAGAGAGGAGGAAAACCATGAAATGGACACTGGTGGTGAGGGCACAGCTACAACGCTTGGTGGACAACTATTTGCATAGTAATGGTAGAACTCAAGATGTTGGACTTCTTCGAATTGACGGGATGTCAGCCAGGTGTAAACCGTGAAGGGTATGTCAAAGCTCTCGTGGGAGCAGATGATGGCTCTGTGGAGTTCAAAATCATGAACGACAAATAGCCGGAGACATTCAAGATTAAGAGTTGCGGCGCGCCACATAGTGCGCCAATGAGATGCGAGGACCTGTGTGCGGCAGCCATCCTTGGTGGGGAGAAGGAAGATGATCTCCCCAAGGATGGCGTCCAAGAGATCGTTGATGTGGTCTGCCCGATTTTCTACGGGTTCCTCAGATCCAGGGGCGAGGCCGATTATGCCCGCGCTGCCGGGTGCAGGATCTACAGCCGGCAGCACCACTGGCCGGAGCCTCATCTGTGTACATAGCAATCTGGAAGAAAAAAAGGCAGAAACATACATGTAGGACATTCAAAATCAATTCTCAGATCTGTAAAGAAAAAAAGGCAAAAGCATATGTGTAGGACATTCAAAGTCAATTCTCAAGATCTGGCTATGAATTATTAGCAGGCACGCTAACCCTAGTCAGATTATTAGCAAAAAAAATTGTTTGTACAGAACAAACAATTAATCACTAACCATAGATACCATTCAAACAATCAATACACTACATGGATCAAACGAATCTTACTCTGATTTCATGGACTGGGTGAACATAACCAAGGGTTTCTATTCCCAACAAAGGGGGGACTAACCGGTTTTCCGTCGGAGTTGGACTCATTGCCGGAGTAGCTGTGGACCTCTGGCTCTGGCTGGGGAGGCATGACGACGGCGATGAAGTCAAGGTCATGCTGCTACCGCGCGAGACCTCGGCGGTGGCGATAGCAACCTCTACACCCAGCTTCATGCATTGCGCGGGTGCTTCACCAGCCGATGGTGCGCTTCGGCAAAATCCTAATACACTCCATGCAGCGGTGACAACTGTGGACGGGGTGTGTGGCCGCGGATCGGGTGTGCCATTAATATGGAGCAGTGGGAGCAAGGTGGGCGGCGGTCAAAGGGCTGGCTCACCTCCCGGCGAGACTGCGCAGTGGACTGCTGGCATGCCTACCATCATTTCACACAGCTACTAGCACGCCCCATAGTGAGTGCGTAGCGAACACGCGCATGCCTCTACCTCCCGGTTAACCTACTAGCATGTGTCTCGTCAACTCACACGTGCTCGTACGGCACACAGGACGCGTTTGCGGCATGTATTTTATTGATTTTTCCTTTTTGATGATTAATTCTGCCACTTTATTGCTTAACCGAAGCACTGCACTTACATTTTGTTGGTCTAAAGCACATGGTCGAATAAAGAGCTCGTTTGCGATATTGGTTGATAATTATTTGTAATTTCCTGTATGCAAGAAGATTATATCAAAACATGACTCAAATTTGAAAAAGTAATAATATCACAGTCTATTGGTGTCCATATGACACCACGATAAGTTTCATGAATTTCAACTTAGTTTTGGATTTATTGCATCTTAAAATCAAGATTCTAGATGTTAAAAATTTCTTGCATGGGGACTAAACATGCACCCAGGGACACGTATACATATTATTTTGCAATCCATTTTCCTGCACTATCACGGGTCTCATGTAGATCAAATTTGATTTTTGCACATTTAAATCCCTGGGAAATCAATCAATGTAGAAAACACGGATATATGTTATCTATTTTTTTTCATTTTTCAACACTAAACTCCTTGGTCGCATCTTCGCTGTAGAAAAAGTTTGACATGCATCTTTGGGCCACATGCATGCATTGGTCCTAGGACACTCACTCGCGTGGGCCCGCGAAGGTCGCCGTCCAGCACTATGACATGCGATGAGAGTGGTTAATTTGACCAACAAGGATGGACATTTTTGGTTTTTGTTATACGTATAGTAGGAGTATATATATAGTACGCGTTGAAGAGGGGTGTCGGGGGCAATAGTACGCGTCGTATAGGACACTCACTCGCATGCGATGCTTCCATCCGTGGGCCTGCGAGGTTGTCCTCCATCACTTTGACCCAACAAGGAGGTTTCGTTTTGGGTTGTGTTGCGGTAGGAGTATATAGTACGCCTCAAAGAGGGGAGGAGGGGGTCGGGGCAGCACATATATACTACACACACACATCATGAATCGATCTCGCTCTGATTGGGGACTTTTCGGTTTTTGAGGCAGGTGCCGCAAAGAAGTTGTGCATATTGGGTATTAAAAACATCACCAACACATTGTCACTCATTCGCTGGCGACTCTTCCCTCCATGGGCCCGTGAGGTCGTCGTCCATCTAATATATGACACAACGAGAAAGGTAATTTGACGAACGAGGATTATTTTCGGGTTGTGTTAGGGTACATAGGAGTATATATTACACGTAGAAGAGGGGAGGGGGCAACATGTATATACTACGTGTCATGAACCTTGGTTCATGTGGGGGACTTAAAGATTTCCGAGGTAGGTGCCACATCAAAGTTCTGCATATATATTAGGTATTCAAACATCACAACCACACGTCTCCATACATGTGTTTGGCCCACAAGCAGCGATGATGGCTGTCCTCTAGCACTCACTCACAGGGTTATCAGCGAGATGCTTCGTTCATCTCTATGTGCCCGCTTGGACAATCACTTTGACCGACAGCAATAGAGGTTAATTTGAATTATAATTAGGAAGGGATTAAATTTTGGTTCGTCTTATACGGTTCGGTACATGCAACTATATATATACTTCGCGCGCATGTGTACGCACGAATCCCTCCCACCGGGTCGAAGTGGGGGGGCGAGCACGCGACCCATCATGAACCAGATCTGTGTGGGGACTGTGCGTTTTTTGAGGCATGCATGCACCACATCAAAATGTTGTGCTTTTGGCATTCAAACATATATGCATGCATCACGCTTGTCCGTACATATGTTTGGGGCACATATATACTTGTAGTGGTTGTCTTTGGACACTCTCCCTTGCTTGGTTATCATCCATGGCCTATATATTAGTGGGCCCGTATGGATGTCCATCACTTCGATCAACAACGCGAGAGAGGTTACCAGGGTGGATTCCTCTTCTCTTGGTTTGCATTACCATATAGTCGTGTGTCAATCAAGGTGATATTCTAGACCTAAGTTTGAGGGCTTGCATACACATGAATCCCTATATATATAGTATACTATGCGTCGTGAACCCTCGCTCCGTGTGGGGACTTTCCGGTTCCAAAAGCATGCGGCCACACCAAAGTTGTGCATTGGGTATATTCAAACACCACATGATACTTCATACATATGTTTGGGCCACATGCACGCAGTGGTTGTCTTCAGGCACTCCCTCGCGTTGTTATCGGCGACAAACTAGCCTATTTTGTGGGGCCGCATGTGGAATGTCAATGTGGTGATTCTTCTTGGTCAGTCTTACAATACGCCTTGGTGAGATGCCCCCTCCATCGACTCAAAGTGTGTGTGGGGGGACACAGTACTACTTCGTACTAGATGAACCTCCATGGGGTCGGGGGTGCCCTGTTAATTTTGCTATGCACATGTGCCACATCAAATTTGTGATTTGGTAATGCAAGAAGAACACATCTGTGGGCCCGCACATGGTACCGCATTTGATCGGAAGCAAAGGGGGGAGGGGGCACAGTACTACTTCGTACTAGATGAACCTCCATGGGGTCGGGGATGCCCGGTTAATTTGCGATGCACATGTGCCACATCAAATTTGTGATTTGGTAACGCCAGAAGAACACATCTGTGGGCCTGCACACGGTCCACATTTGATCGGAAGCAAAGGGGAGGGGGGGTTGATGTACTCCTTTCGGTTTTGTGTTATGGTAGGGTGAGATGTCAGACCTAGCTATTTGGGGGCATGCGTTCATAGCTAGGATTCCCCT
>NC_041391.1:240863668-240907796 GCF_002162155.2 Triticum dicoccoides
TGCGATAGGTGCCACATTAAAGTTGTGCGTTGGGTATTTGAACGTCAAACCACCCTTTTCATAAATATATCTAGTCCACATGAAAGTGTGTTCGTGTCCTGACCCTTTCCCATGTTTTTTGGCCAAATTTATAAACAACAAATGAGTCGGACGCAGCAACCATCTGCGATCGGGTATGAAACAGACACGGTTACCTAGGACTACCAGTGTGACGTGCCCCTGTCCCTCTCAAAAATATCTACTCCCTCGCAATCTCAAAAAAATCTACCCGCGTCCGCGTAAATGGTTTTTCTGTTTGATAGCACATGATTAGTATGTCTGGACCGTGTGCGACGTCTGTTACTCCCACTCTGCTTCAATCAGTAGAACCAAATTTTTAGTTGCCCCAACATTTTACTCCCGCCCCGCTCTGCTTCAATCCCTTGATCCAAATTTTTGATAGCCCCGCCATTTTACTCCCGCCTAGTAAAATTTTCAGTACCTGCGACATTTCCTCAAACACCACCTTGGACCCCTCCACACACACACACACCCCAAATCCTTCACTCACCCCAAATCCCCCGCTCACACACATACACACCATCCCTCCCTCGCTCCAACCCTAACTAGGTCGTCGCTTCTGCGCCGCCTCCATTGTCAACCTCTGTCGGTCAGCCCGTGCAGTTTACCCACCGATATACATACCCTTGCCGCCCTGAGTTTCTTAGATGACGCCTGCGAAATGCCCCCTTTCCTAGAGATCCCCATCCCCACCCTCTCCTACTCTAGAGCATCGCAGCCTAAGCCTAGCTACGCTTCCCGAGGAGCTCGAGGAGCGAATGGCCCAAAAGAGCTTTACTGTGTCCTCTTCGCCCGACGTTGGCGAGGTGGCTGTCGAGGAAGCTGACGATGATGACTGGACCTGGATTGAGCCTTTCGATCATCGGGCTGGAGTATTCTGGCATGTCACAGATGCCCCTATGACATCAAGGTCATCGACACCGACGGCTTGACGTGGGTTATGTCACAGGTTAAGTTGCACACCCCCAACCCTTTGGGTTCGACAACCATCGATCTCATCGATGGCCCTGCCGCTGATCTCCTGCCACTCGTTATGAACAATTTGACATCCTTCATCGCCATGGAGCCCCTTTTGTCATTTCTGAAGGACATGTTCTGCGACGCTGGCCTGGGATTCTTAGCTGGCAAGTTAGACCTCATCGACGGCGACCACGAGGAAGAGCCAATCTGTGACAAGTGAGGAAACCCATGATTTTTTTCTCGAACCCCTTTTGTAGTGAGAACCTCTCCAGTATTATTGCTATATTAGGTTGTTTGCATTACGCCTTGTTTATGTCTATGGTTTATGGTTGTTTGGTTGTTTGTAGTTAGCATATGTCCAGTTTCAATTGCCATCTTTGGTTGTTCATAGTATGCCTTGTTTATTTCAGCTATTAACAGTGTGATGTTCTATATGTGCTAGTATGAACTGTGCAGTTCAATTTCATCAATACCAAATTTAATAATAGCTCTATGAATGACTATATTTGGTTGTTGTTAAGTATGTTGTACTCCCTCCTAATCTTTTTAGTTCGCATATAAGATTTGTCTAAAGTCGGGCCTCTTAAAGTTTGACCAGCTTTATAGAACAAAATACCAACATTCACAATATGAATAAATATCAGTACATGTGTCATGACTTAAATTTTTTCATATTGTATAACTTTAGCATGCCAGATGTTGATATTTTTTCATATAAATAAGGTCAAACTTTATGAAGTTTGACTTCAGACAATTCTTATATGCAGAGTAAAAAGGACCGGGGGAGTATTGAACGCGCCTTTCCATTTGATTTAACAATGGCATTCTTTGGATACTCTAACTTAGCTAGAGGTTAGAGTTAGTTTCTATATCATGACAGTTAAAAGGGAGAGAGAGAGAGATTGGTGGAATAGTTGATTGTATTGCTTGAGCCTCGTGGGCATATATATAGGAGTACATGGTCATCTTGGAGTACAAGTCAAGGTAGAATAAATCCTACGCTTTCCTATGTTTCCTAAATAACAATGATACTCAACAATGACTAACCCTGAACTAACTCTAGCCAAAGAGGTGTTTGGATGACAGTGTTAGATTGACAATAAATGCACTAGGAGAATGAAAGTGCAACTATCCCTAGGTGGTTTTTGTAATTCATAACAACATATAGCTCATTGAGCTAATGCTATTCCAAGACTATTATTTCAGGAAAGCTCAATGAATGGCACGGCATGGATGGTGAAAGTGGATCCCTCAAAATACTAAGGACAAAGGATTGGCTCAAGCTCAAAAGCTCAAGAATCTTCATTTTATATTTTAGTGATCCAAGATCACATTGAGTCTATAGGAAAAGCCAGTACTATCAAGGAGGGATGAGGTGTTGCTTAATGAGCCTCTTGCTTTGTGTGCTTAGTGATATGCTCCAAAACCCTCAGCTACTTTCTCACATCCACAAATGACCTAAACCCAAAGCCAAAATCGGTCACACCGATTCTTCCTATCCGGCGCCACCGAGTTTGAAAGTCATAGCCACTGCCACAAACCCTAGGCAAATTGGTTCTACCGATAGGGATCTCGGTCTCACCGAGATGGGATTGTAATCTCTCTGTTTCCCTTCGTAACGTTTCGGTCTAACCGAAGTGAGCGATCGATCCCACCGAGATTGCAATGTAAACTCTCTGTTTCCCTTTTGTAACATTTCGGTCTCACCGAAAAGAGCAAATCGGTCCCATCGAGTTTACCTGACCAACTCTCTGGAAAGCTTATTACCAAAATCGGTCTCACCGAGTTTGTGTAATCGGTCTTACCGAGATTATGTTATGCCCTAACCCTAACCGAATCGGTCCTACCGAGTTGCATGTCAGTCCCACCGAAAATCCTAACGGTCACTAGGTTTACTAAATCGGTCCGACCGAGTCTGTTGAATCGGTCCCACCGAGTTTGGTAAATTGTGTGTAACGGTTAGATTTTGTGTGGAGGCTATATATACCCCTCCACCTCCTCTTCATTCATGGAGAGAGCCATCAGACTAAACCTACACTTCCAACTTACCATTTCTGAGAGAGAACCACCTACTCATGTGTTGAGGCCAAGATATTCCATTCCTACCATATGAATCTTGATCTCTAGCCTTCCCCAAGTTGCTTTCCACTCAAATCTTCCTTCCACCAGATCCAAATCCTATGAGAGAGAGTTGAGTGTTGGGGAGACTATCATTTGAAGCACAAGAGCAAGGAGTTCATCATCAACGCACCATTTGTTACTTCTTGGAGAGTGGTGTCTCCAAGATTGGCTACGTGTCACTTGGGAGCCTCCGACAAGATTGTGGAGTTGAACCAAGGAGTTTGTAAGGGCAAGGAGATCACCTACTTCGTGAAGATCTACCGCTAGTGAGGCAAGTCCTTTGTGGGCGACGGCCATGGTGGGATAGACAAGGTTGCTTCTTCGTGGACCCTTCGTCGGTGGAGCCCTCTGTGGACTCGCGCAACCGTTACCCTTCGTGGGTTGAAGTCTCCATCAACGTGGATGTACGATAGTACCACCTATTGGAACCACGCCAAAAACATCTGTGTCTCCAATTGCGTTTGAATCCTCCAAACCCTTCTGTCGGTGTCAAAACCGGCGGATCTCGGGTAGGGGGTCCCGAACTGTGCGTCTAGGCGGATGGTAACAGGAGATGAGGGACACGATGTTTTACCCAGGTTCGGGCCCTCTCGATGGAGGTAAAACCCTACGTCCTGCTTGATTAATATTGATGATATGGGTAGTACAAGAGTGGATCTACCACGAGATCAAGGAGGCTAAACCCTAAAGCTAGCCTATGGTATGATTGTTGTAATGTATGTTGTGTCCTACGGACTAAAGCACTCCGGTTTATATAGACACCGGAGGAGGCTAGGGTTACACAGAGTCGGTTACAATGGTAGGAGATCTACATATCCGTATTGCCAAGCTTGCCTTCCACGCCAAGGAAAGTCCCATCCGGACACGGGACGGAGTCTTCAATCTTGTATCTTCGTAGTCTTGGAGTCCGGCGGACGATGATAGTCCGGCTGTCCGGACACCCCCTAGTCCAGGACTCCCGCAGTAGCCCCCGAACCATGCTTCAATGACGATAAGTCCAGCGCGTATATAGTCTTCGGTGTTGCAAGGCGGGTTCTCCCTTCAAGTTCCATGTACCTGCCGAACAGTGTCCGGCTTTATCATAAATACTGTGTTTCTCGGCTTCCATGCCCAATAATGGCCTTTCACCACGTGTCGCACGAATGCGAAAAGCCAGGGTTTTCTTTTATGTTTCACCCCCCAGTCGTGCGAGTCGTCCGCCTACAAAAGAGGCAAAAATCCAGATCCAAACCGCACCATCTTCCTCCCGCGAATACTCCATCGGAGCGCCCTTGACCTAAAAATCCATTCCATCATGGACCGTCGATGCGGCTCCTCTTCTCGCGCTCCCAGCCCACCGCCAGGGGATTGGAGGAGGTGCTCTGTTCCGCACAACGAGCTGTTGAAGCTCCAAGCGGGGGGATATCTCCCTCCGGCCTTCATGGTCCCAGTTCGAGTCAGGATGGTCACTTATCAAGGTGGGAGGCAAGCGGAGGCTACCCCAAGCCCCAACAAAGGGGAGCGAGTATGCTTCGTCCCTTATCTGATAAGGGGACTCGGATTCCCAATACATTCGTTCCTCTGCGGGCTCCTAGAGTTCTACGGACTCCAGCTCCACCACCTCACGCCCGCCTCTGTTCTACATATCGCGGGCTACGTAGCTCTTTGCGAGTTATTCCTGGGCATTGAGCCCCATTTTGCACTATGGAAGAGGCTGTTCTGCCTCGTACCCCGTTCTCACGAGGGGTCCATATATCAAGTGGGCGGCGCCGAAATATGGCGCATCGCCGGGACCGGATACCCATCCGGTACTCCCAAGAAGGCGTCCGAAGACTGGCCTTCAAAGTGGTTTTACATAGGAGACGCTCCGCTGCCGGACCCAGTCCGGATTGGCCTCCCGGAGTTTAGTGCTGCTCCTCTGAAGAAACGCCTCAGCTGGCGCCCACGGAGCCCCCGATTGGAGGAAGACAAGAGCGTCCATTACTTGATGGGCCGAATAAGATTACTGGCCCATTCCGGTTTGACCATGATTGGAGTCATCGCGACATGCATCATGCGGGGGGTACAGCCATTGCAATACAGAGGCCACCCCATGTGGGATTTCAACGGGGAGGACGATGCCACCCGTCATGGCCGCAAAGGGCCGGATTCGACCGAGGATCTGGTGGAGATCCTGTCCAGCCTGTACAAGGGGGAAAAGGAGGACTTCCTTCGAACGAACCCTTTGAATGGGTTTTCCATGAACAACCCTAGAGGATGGGTAAGCGAACACCTTTAAGGGCTCAACCCATGCTTTCGAAGTTTAAGCTTCTTACATTATGTCTTCGGCGCAGGATCTACGCCGGACTGTGGAGGACATGGTAAGTCCCGCTCCGCAACCCGAGGATCAAGAAAGATCCCTAGATCCGGCCTCCGAAGAGGATCCGGACATCAAGGTGGAGCTGATCGATGGGGTATTTCACCAGCTCAGCATGGATAATGCTTTGGTCGCCATTACGGCGGACTACCCCGGACTATATCCGGCTTCCCAGGTGACTGTGACCGAGGTCCGGACACCATTATCTCTTCCTTGCCCATTTTTGACCTTCGCGAACGACGGTATTTTACAGGAAGCGCCTTCACGGCGGGAAGCCGATCCCGCGGCGGCTGACCAACAAAGGTCAGTCCAGACCAGCAAGCGGAAAAGGAGCGCGGTACGGACTGAAACGTCGCGGCAAAGGTATAACTCGTATTTGAATTTTCAGAGCAACGTTCCTAGGAAGCGTCTGAGTGCTCATGATCTTTACAGGAGAAAAAGCGCTCGCCGGACTGCGGGCGCGGAAGTTGCCGATCCAACCTACACCGGCCAGGCTCCAGCGCCCGGCCTAGAGAGGGAGGCAAGCACAAGACGCGGGCCGGATCCTTCTCCAACGGAGGACACCGACAGACTGTCCGCCACCAAATCTGAGGTGAAGAGCGCCATGAACCATAGGCGCCGTCGGACAGTGTTTCGTGAAGCGTGCTTCTCCCCTGAGGCATTGGACGCCTTTAACGCATGGGACGAGCACCTCCGTGCCGCTCAAGATGGTTTTACCAGAGCCACGGAGCAGTATGTGAAAGACATACGGGTAAGGAAATTTTAATGGTTATATATACCAGTAGCCCCCGAGACTTGAAGCAGTTATGTTAACTGATTTAAGAATCAATTAAAATGCAGGCTCTTACCGAGAAGAATGGCCAGCTGTCTCAGGAGCTGCAAGAATGCAAGGCCCAACTTGAGGCCGCACTTGCTGCCGCAGGAGGAGACGCAGAGTCCCCTCCTGGTAACACATTTTTATTAATAAATATAAGCGCTGTGCGGCGTGTGCGCAAGTCTAATAGTGACATTGCAGGTGCCGCCGAACAAGATCCGGATAGGCAAGAATTACTACGCCAGCTAAAGGCCGGCGAGAGGGTGCTGAATAAGGTGCAGCAAGAAAGGAACAAGCTCCAGGATGCCCACGCCCAGCTCGGAGAAGAGCTGAAAGGTGTTCGGGCCGAGCTGTCCGGCTCCGTTAAGGAGACTGAGCGGCTTCGTCGCGGCATCTATAGTAAGTGCTTGAGCGGACTCCTTTGAAAAGAAGAGTTCGGCGAGGAAGTCAATTGACAAAATATGTTTTGTAGGTATACTCACTGGTCGCCCCGCGAAGGAGATGCCCGTATCAACGGGTGATCAACTTCCCGAGCTGTTGCAGCTGCTCGAACGAGTTCGGCAGGCAATGAGCGGCGTCATCCAGGCTTTATGGCCAGCCCTCTCCCTACCCGAGGGCCTTGGGGAGCTTGCGGAGAAGCTTCAGGGAGTGCGGCAGCGCTTCGGTTTATGGAAGATTTCGGCCTGCCGCCAAGGTGCCAGGGAGGCGTTGGCCATGGTGAAGACGCGTTACAAGAAGGCGGATCCCAACCACATGGCCGAAGTTGGACCGGTGGGGCCTGACGGGAAGGAGATCCCTGTGAGTTTAGTATACAGCCAAGTAGAGTTGGCTGCTAAATTTTCCCAACAGGACTGTAAGTTAGACAGCCTGTTAGACGGGATTGAGGAGGAATACAATCAGTAATTTTGACGATGTATGTTTTCCTTTAAAGTGACATGTGAAATGCCTTCTAGCCGGATTGTAGATCGTTTGTCTTTGCCGACCTTTTCGCTTCAACCTCGGGACCCTAGAGTCCGGAGTGTGTCTGAATACCTTTTTGGTTAAGAAACAACCGGGGTATGCATGGAGACCAGGCGTAGGGGTCATTGGTGCTTTATTAGACAAGTGCCCAACTAGTTATGTTATATTACATGGTTAGTAAGAAACATCTTCCAGAGAGAATAGTTCCGTTAAGGGGTCCTTTCCCTGGGAGGCATGCCCTAAAGTGCATGTCCGGACTGTGAAAAAAGCAGAAAAAACATCTGGGGGCGAATAAATGAGTAGGTAAAAAATCATCTTTTAGGTCACCGACCGAATATTCTCTTAAGAACGCTAGCTTTCGGCTTCACCCAGTCTGAGGTACACATCCGGCTGACCCGGCAGTAACAATCGCAGAGGTGCTCCCTTTACCTCCTAGCCGAACAATCGGGAACGTAGGGGTAAGCACAGGAGCCAGGCAACCCAGCTTGGCCAAAACTTAAGTCATATCGATGCATATAATGGTGAGTAAAAGGTACATGTGGAAGCTTGACACATGTGCTGGGCATGAAACCCTTATAATTTGAGCTTCTGTAAAAGAAGCCCCCAGGTATAATGAGTGCGGGTGGCACATCAAGTGTATGTGAACAATGCGAAAGTAGGCCCCTAGGGGCTTTTTAGTAAAAAAAGGTTATGAAGAGAGAAACAAAAGACAGCCGAATTGTAAAAATTTGGATGGAGGAAGGGGACGAACTCTTAGTCCGGCGCTAGGCATAGAATCTTCGGAGGCGGGCTGCGTTCCATGGGTTCGGCTCGAGTCAGTTATCCGACGCGTTTCGTAGACGGTACGCTCTGCCGGTCAGGACTTGATCGATAATGAAGGGGCCCTCCCATTTGGGCTTGAGCTTGTCCTTTTTCTTGTCCGGCAGTCGTAGAACTAGTTCACCAACGTTGTAAGTCTTGGCCCGTACTTCTCTGCTTTGGTATCTTCAGGCCTGCTGCTGATAGAATGCGGAACGAGCCTTGGCGACGTCGCGTTCTTCCTCCAATGTGTCCAAGCTGTCCTGCCGATCCAGCTCGGCCTCTCTTTCTTCGTACATGCACACTCGAGGTGAGTCATGAATAATGTCGCAGGGCAAGACTGCCTCTGCGCCGTAGACCATAAAGAATTGTGTGAATCCGGTAGTGCGGTTAGGCGTTGTCCGCAGCCCCCAGAGTACGGAGTCAAGCTCCTCGACCCAGTGCGTGTCAGATTTAGTAAGTGATCGCACTAGTCTGGGTTTAATGCCGCTCATTATTAGACCATTTGCTCGTTCCACTTGACCGTTGGTTTGAGGGTGATAGACTGAAGCGTAGTCGAGCTTGATGCCCATATTTTTGCACCATGACTTAACCTCGTCGGCTGTGAAGTTCGTGCCGTTGTCGGTGATGATGCTGTGGGGGACTCCGTAGCGGTGTACTACCCCGGATATAAAGTCTATCACTGGTCCGGACTCTGCCGTTTTGACCGGTTTGGCCTCTATCCATTTGGTGAATTTATCCACCATGACCAATAGGTATCTTTGCTTGTGGGTTCCCCCTTTAAGGGGTCCAACCATATCAAGCCCCCAGACCATGAACGGCCAGGTAATGGGTATAGTTTTGAGGGCGGTGGGAGGCATGTGGCTCTGATTAGCAAAGAGCTGACAACCAACGCATCTCTGGACTAAGTCCTGGGCATCTGCCCGGGCCGTCGGCCAATAAAATCCTGTACGGAATGCCTTTCCCACAAGGGCCCGGGCTGCTGCGTGGTGTCCGCCTAGTCCGGCATGAATTTTAGCCAGGAGGTTTCGCCCTTCCTCTTCGGAGATACACCTTTGAAGGACTCCGGTTGTACTTTTCTTATAAAGTTCTCCCTCATGGACCTTGTAGGCTTTCGATCGCCGGACTATGCAGCGGGCCTCGTTTTGGTCTTCGAGAAGTTCCTGCCTAAGCAAGTAGGCTAGGAATGGTTCTGTCCACGGGGCGATTACTGCCATTATGACGTGGGCTGAAGATGTTATGTCATCGGCTGAATCGCCGATTGGCGCGGTTTTTTCCGGTTTGTCACTTCCGGGCTCCTCTTCCCATAGTACGGATGGCTTGAAGAGCCGTTCCAGGAAGATATTTGGAGGGACAGCATCACGTTTCGCACCGATGCATGCCAGTACGTCGGCCGCTTGGTTATTATCTCGGGCTATGTGATGGAATTCGAGTCCTTCAAACCGAGCTGACATTTTTAGGACAACGTTGCGATATGCTGCCATTTTTGGATCCTTGGCGTCAAAGTCTCCATTTATTTGGGATATTGCAAGGTTTGAATCCCCGCGCACCTCTAGGCGTTGAATGCCCATGGAGACTGCCATCCGGAGACCATGTAACAGGGCCTCGTATTCGGCTGCGTTGTTGGAGTCCGTGTACATTATTTGAAGTACATACTGGACTGTTTCCCCGGTTGGGGACGTCAATACGACGCCAGCCCCCAGTCCGGCCAACATTTTAGAGCCGTCGAAATGCATAGTCCAATTGGAGTATGCGCCGTACTCTTTAGGGAGTTCGGCTTCGGTCCATTCGGCGACAAAGTCAGCCAAAACTTGTGACTTTATAGCTTGCCGAGGTTTGTAAGTTATATCAAATGGTAAGAGCTCAATGGCCCATTTTGCAATCCTGCCCATTGCGTCGCGGTTATTTATAATGTCATTGAGTGGTACTTCAGAGGCCACTATTAGTGAACACTCTTGAAAGTAGTGCCGGAGCTTCCGGGATGCCATGAACACCGCATATGCTATCTTCTGATAGTGTGGGTAACGGGACTTGCAGGGTGTTAACACAGTGGATACATAATACACTGGTTTTTGAAGAGGGAATTTGTGCCCTTCTGTCTCTCGTTCGACGACGAGGACCGCGCTTACAACTTGATGCGTTGCTGCGATGTATAACAACATTGGTTCGCCCAGATTGGGCGCAGCCAGGACCGGATTTGTTGCCAATATGGCCTTTATTTCTTTGAGTCCGGCAGTGGCAGCATCCGTCCACTCGAAGTGTTCGGTGCGCCTGAGGAGGCGATAGAGGGGCAACGCCTTTTCTCCTAGACGGGAGATAAAGGGGCTTAGAGCTGCCATGCATCCTGTTAATTTTTGTATTTGTTTGAGGTCTTTTGGAATGTCCAACTGTGACAGAGCTCGGATTTTAGCCAGGTTTGCTTCGATTCCTCTACCGGACACGATGAAGCCCAGCAGCTTTCCGGCTGGTACGCCGAAAACACATTTTTCCGGATTCAACTTGATGTCATATGCTCTGAGGTTGTCGAACGTGAGCCTCAAATCGTCTACTAGAGTTTCGACGTGTTTTGTTTTGACGACTACGTCGTCTACGTATGCCTCGACTGTTTTGCCGATCTGGGTAGCCAGACATGTTTGAATCATGCGCTGATATGTTGCGCCGGCGTTTTTAAGTCCGAAGGGCATCGGGTTGAAGCAGAATGGTCCGTAAGGAGTGATGAATGCCGTGGCGACTTGGTCTGCTTCCGCCATCTTGATTTGATGGTAGCCAGAGTATGCGTCAAGGAAGCACAATGAATCGTGCCCTGCGGTAGCATCGATAATTTGGTCGATGCGGGGGAGAGGGAAGGGATCCTTTGGGCAAGCCTTACTGAGGTCTTTAAAATCGACACAAAGGCGCCAGGATTTGTCCTTCTTTGGTACCATTACCAGATTTGCTAGCCAATCCGGATGTTTGATATCTCTGATGAATCTGGCTTCCAATAGTTTGGCTAGCTCTTCTCCCATTGCCTGTCTTTTGGGTTCGGAAAATCGTCGAAGAGCCTGTTTGACTGGCTTAAATCCTTTTAGGATGTTTAGGCTGTGTTCTGCCAACCTGCGTGGGATTCCGGGCATATCCGAAGGATGCCAGGCGAAAATGTCCCAATTTTCCCGAAGGAATTCGCGCAGTGCGGCGTCTACTTCGGGGTTCAATTGTGCCTCGATGGAGGCCGTCTTTGTTGGGTCCGTTGGATGGACCTGAAATTTTATTTTTTCATCTGCTGGTTTGAAGGAGGTGGACTTGGATCTTTTATCGAGTATCACATCGTCCCTGTTCACCGTAGAGCGCAGCGCGGTGAGTTCTTCTGCTGCTAAGGCTTCGGATAGTGCCTCCAGGGCTAGTGCAGCTGTCTTGTTCTCGGTGCGGAGTGCTATGTCCGGATCACTAGCGAGAGTGATTATTCCGCCGGGCCCAGGCATTTTGAGCTTCATGTACCCGTAATGAGGTACTGCTTGAAAATTGTGAATGCCTCTCGTCCTAATATAGCGTGGTATCCGCTGTTGAACGGGGCCACTTGGAACGTGACTTCTTCGGATCTGTAATTGTCCGGCGAGCCGAACACCACATCGAGTGTGATTTTTCCGATGCAGCGCGCTTCCCGGCTAGGGATTATTCCTCTGAAGGTTGTGCTGCTTCACTCAATACGGCTCCAATTGATTTCCATTTTTCTCAGAGTTTCCTCGTAAATGAGGTTTAATCCGCTGCCGCCATCCATGAGGACTTTTGTCAGTCGAAAGCCGTCCACTATGGGACTAAGCACCAGTGCGGCTGGTGCTCTGGCTGTTCGGAACTTAGGCTCGTCGTTGGCGTTGAAGGTAATAGCTGTGTCGCTCCATGGATTTGCTGTTGCTACTTGGTAGACTTCGGCGAGTCCGTGGATTGTTCGTTTTCGCATATTGTTTGATGCGAAGGTCTCGAAGACTGTTGATACCGTACCGGTATTGTTGGACTGGTTTCCCGGGGCTAGAAGCTCCTCGCCACTTTTGGCCACCTGCCGTAATATCCAACATGCTCGAAGGCTATGTGTTGGGACGGCTCCCTCTGTACTATGAAGCTTACAGGGTCCATTGAGCCATCCCTCCAGTACGGTTCCATGCCCTTTATTGGGTTTTTGCTTTTTCGTTTTTGCATCTGGGGCCTGAGTGTGGGGCACCCTTTTGTTGCGGACTGGGGTCGAGGCCGGATTATCCCAAAATTGGTTTTCGGTTTTCCGGAAACTCTCCATCGCACAGTACTTTCGTACTATGGACGCCAGATCGGTGAAGCGTGTAATTTTACGACGATCGATGGCGTTCAATATTCCTTGTCCGTGCAATTATTGCAGAAGATTGAGATTGCGTTTTCCTCTCAGCAGTCCTTTATCCTGTCCATAACCAGGAGGAATCTGGCCCAGTAGTGATGTACTGTTTCAGCGGGCTCTTGCCGTATTAGAGATAGACCGCATATGTCTGGGTGGGCGGGTGGACTAAAATCCGGATACCTGCCCATCTTGGGGCTTAAAGGCCGAGGAGTTTCCGAATTCGGAAGCTTGGGTTGCTGGACACGATCCAGCGAGTCCGGAGCGATGCATGGTTTTAAGTTCAATGCTCGATCGAAGTCCGTCCCTCCGCGGAAATCCGGCATGGAGGGTTCGGGAATCCGGACGTGACTTGTTTTCAATATAGGCGAAGAGTTGCCGTATTGCTCCTCTACCACTGCGACGTGGTGGGTGGCCTGGGGAGAGTTAATCTCTCTCAGATCGGTTTTAAGCCCAATCTGATTGTAGTCTGTAGCGACTCCCAGGGCGGCGATGCGATCCAAGAGCTCGTTAACAGACGAGAGCTCTATTGGATTCAACTGTTCGGCAGATTTCGAGCTGACGCGAAGATTGCTTCTGACGACTTGAGAAGTCATTGTCGAAGCGATGGCCGGACAGGCGGTCATAAGAAAACCACCTAGCCGGATAGTTTGGCTGGCGGCCAAGGCCCCTTTGGCGAAAACACCGTCTTTGAAGACGGGTGGAGGCATCCTTCCTATCGGTGACGACACAGAGGAACTCTCAATGAAAGCACCAATGTCAGTGTCAAAACCGGCGGATCTCGGGTAGGGGGTCCCAAACTGTGCGTCTAGGCGGATGGTAACAGGAGACGAGGGACACGATGTTTTACCCAGGTTCGGGCCCTCTCGATGGAGGTAAAACCCTACGTCCTGCTTGATTAATATTGATGATATGGGTAGTACAAGAGTGGATCTACCACGAGATCAAGGAGGCTAAACCCTAAAGCTAGCCTATGGTATGACTGTTGTAATGTATGTTGTGTCCTACGGACTAAAGCCCTCCGGTTTATATAGACACCGGAGGAGGCTAGGGTTACACAGAGTCGGTTACAATGGTAGGAGATCTCCATATCCATATTGCCAAGCTTGCCTTCCACGCCAAGGAAAGTCCCATCCGGACACGGGACGGAGTCTTCAATCTTGTATCTTCGTAGTCTTGGAGTCCAGCGGACGATGATAGTCCGGCTGTCCGGACACCCCCTAGTCCAGGACTCCCTCACCTTCCCTTTACTTTCTTGCAAGTTGCATGCTTTAATTTCCGCTGCCTATATACTCTTTGCATGCTTGCTTGAATTGTGTGATGATTGCTTGACTTGTCCTGAGATAGCTAAAATCTGCCAAACTCTAAAATTGGGAAAAGGTTAAGTTTTTAATTGGTCAAGTAGTCTAATCACCCCCCCCCCTCTAGACATACTTCAAGGTCCTACAAGTGGTATCAGAGCTTTGGTCTCCATTTGCTTTGATTTCCATAGCTTTTGGTGGTCATAGCCTTGGTTTCACAACCTAGGAGAGTATGGCGTCTAGCGAGGGAAATTATCACCGTAGAGGTCCTTACTTTGATGGTACTAATTCTGCTAGTTGGAAGCATAAGATGAAAATGCATATTCTCGGACATAACCTCGCCGTTTGGGCAATTATTTGTATTGGCTTGCAAGGTGAATTCTTTGATGGGAGAGAGACGAACCGTGAAGCTAATGCGGAAGAATTGAAGATGCTGCAATACAAAGCTCAAGCTTGTGATATCATCTTCAACGGATTGTGCCCTGAAGAATTCAACAAAATCAGCCGTCTTGAGAATGCAAAGGAAATTTGGGATACTTTGATTGATATGCATGAAGGTACCGAATCCGTCAAGGAATCCAAGTTGGATGTGCTCCAAAGTCAGCTTGACAAGTTCAAAATGAAGGATGGTGAAGGTGTCGCTGAAATGTACTCTAGGCTTGCTCTTATCACAAATGAGATTGCCGGCTTAGGGAGTGAAGAGATGACCAACAAATTCATCATCAAGAAGATCCTAAGAGCATTGGATCGAAAGTATGATACCGTGTGCACATTGATCCAAATGATGCCAAACTACAAAGATCTCAAGCCAACAGAAGTCATTGGAAGAATTGTTGCTCATGAGATGTCACTCAAGGATAAGGAGGAACTTCACAACAAGTCAAGTGGTGCTTACAAAGCCTCAAGTGAAGCCCCCACATCATCAAGTGAGAAACAAACCTTCAATGAAGAATTGAGCTTAATGGTGAAGAACTTCAACAAATTCTACAAGAGTAGAAGCAAAGAAAGAAGCTCCATGTCAAGGTCTTACAATGACAAAAGATCTTCTAGTCGAGAGCGAAACTGCTACAATTGTGGGAGACCCGGACACTATTCCAATGAGTGTACGACACCCTACAAAAGAAGAGAAGATTCTCCAAGAAGAAGAAGCAAAAGAGAAGAATCACCACCAAGAGAGAGGAGGAGTAGAGATGATCGTTATGAATGAAGACCCTCACGGAGAAGCAAGGATTCGGAAAGGAAGGACAAGTCATCAAGGAGCTACACAAAACGAAGACATCAAGCTCATGTTGGTGAATGGGTATCCGGCTCCGACTCCGACAATCACTCCGAGAGAATCTATCACTTCGACTCCGAATATACTCAAGATGAAGGTGTTGCCGGTCTAGCACTTTTGTCAACCAACTCCTACGACATATTTGATTCACCAAATGCAGGAATTGGAAGATGCTTCATGGACAAAGGTCCAAAGGTAACACATCCTGAGTATGTTGATTTCAATAGTGATGAAGATGACTTGCTTGTGGATGATGATTTACTTGTTGACAACTCTAGTGATGAATACTATGATGAAATGTCAATTAATCATGCTAATCAAGATAAAACAAATGACAATGATAAGGAGAAGATTGAGCTTCTAACTAAAGAACTAAACACTCTAAGTTGGCTCATAAAACTATCTTCGAAGATCATCGAGAACTTTTAAGGGCTCATGAGAAGTTACGCTTTGAAAAGCTCAATCTTGAGCAAGAGCATGAGTTCTTAAAAGCAATCAATGATGATCTCCGTAAGAAAAGTTCTTCTTACATTGCCAAGCGTTTACTCTTATCTACCTACATGCCTCAAGTCAAGTCTAGTAACAAGTACAAGAAAGATACTTCCTCTAGTAGTAACAATTACAATGTCAAATCTAATATTGTTGCTTCTAGTAGTTCTCTTGATTCCACTAATGATTCTCTTAGCCAAGTTACACTTGAGCAAGAAAATAGCTTATTGAAGGGAATTATAGAGAAAGGTGTTTACAAGAGCCTTGCTGGGAGTAAGCAATTCGAGGAAATTGTACGCAAGCAAGGAAGGCACCGGAAGAATCAAGGTGTTGGTTTTGAACGAAAGTTCAATGCGAATGGAGTTGAGTGGGAAGAAGATCAATACCCCAAGACGAAGTTTGTTCCTCAACAAGAGAAGTATGATCCTACTTCCTTCAAGGGAACACAAGCACAAGATGATCTTCCACCACAAGCCCACCAGAACAAAGGTAAGGATAAGCTTCAACAAGAGATTGATGCATTTGAAGAAGCACCTAAGGCCTCGTTCAAGTGGGTTCCCAAGACTACGTCAAGTTCTACTTCATCAAGTACAACTACAACTCCAAGGATTCCCATCAAGATGATGTGGATCCCGAAGAAGAAGAAGTAGAGATTTCTTGAGGGTGACTCCACCAACATTCTTCACTCATATCATTATGGCAAGAACAAGTGCAATCAACTTCCACATCTTGCACTAGTTCAAGGAGTCACAAACCCTCATGTATGTAAGGCAAGGGACAAGGTAACCTAATGATTTCATGGACATCATCTTGTGTGTGCAGCACTCTATGTCTATGGATATTCTTGTTTGTTCCTTGTGGGACTAACCCATGTAGGTAAGGTGAAAGTGCAACTCACTCCAAAGGATTGCTCCAAATGATCTACATCAACATTAAGCATCCACATCTTCAACACCTACATGAAGTCATCATCGACAAAACCCAAGGTTAGTTCATCCCTCTAAGGGGGGATCTCACATCTAGGGGGAGCTTAACTCTAAGAATTGAGTCAAAGCAACTCTAATGGTGTGAACACATCAATGCATTATGTAAAAGTGGTAACCCCACTTGAGCTTAAACGATGAGTATGACCTATGATAAAATGTCTTTCATTTGACTCCTAAGTCAATATACTCATATATAGATGACCTAGTCATCGCCAATTGTTTGATAGATGCTAGAATTGTTTGTGCATGTTTTGCCACATATTTCATTTGCCATCTTATTGTGTGAGCATGTCGGTGCATATTTTACTCATTCAAGGACATCCACTTGTTGTTTTGATTGATTGGCTTCTTTTCTTTTTGCCAAGTGGACGGACAAGAATGCCTAAGAACCTTCTCTAGCTATCTATGATTTTCTCGTCTCAAACTCTATTCATGCTACATCACAAAATTTGATCAAGTCAGATTCGAACCACTCTGTGTGAGGAGCACTCGGAGTCCCCGATTCATCATAGACTTAAACTTCCAAAACTTCTTTGTGATTCTCGGTCTGACCGATTCCTCCATTTCGGTCCTACCGAGATCATTAAGTCGATCTAAGTTTTCAATCTCGGTGCAACCGATTTGAACTTTTCGGTCACACCGAGTTGCTGTAACTGTACACAGTTATGCATCTCGATGCCACCGAGTTGTTCCACTCGGTCACACCGACAGGGTTGGGCTATATATAATCACGGGCAAAAATTTGGAAATTCCTCCGAACCCCTTCGCCCGCGCAATAGCTCGCTCTGCCTCCAAGGTCTCCGGATTGTCTCCTCGTCGCCAGCCGCCTCCTATCGCTGTTCTCCGCCGCCGTCAATGGATTTCAACCCCGCCGTTGTCGCCGTAGCGAGTTCATCGCCAAGCTAGGGTATGGACTCGATCACTATGCTATCCTCGTCCGATTCCTAGCACATTGTGTTCTTATTGATTCTTGCCACGATTGAAACACTCCTATCCAGTCAATGCAATCCGTAGATTAGATGTGATTCGAAATTTTAGGGTTAGGTTTCTGCCGAAACCATCTCGGACCCACCGAGTTGAAAAACTCGGTCCCACCGATTTGGCTTATGCCATTGCACCAGTAACTCTCGGTCTGACCGAGAATTGCTAACCGGTGAGACCGATTTTAGGACTTTGTGAAACCCTAGCAGTCTCGGTGCCACCGAACTGTGACTCGGTCCAACCGAGTTCATCAGTTTAGGTTCCAAAACTACTTCGGTATCACCGAGTTTGAAAATCGGTTGATCCGAAATGCTTTCTGTGGAAAACTAAAACTGAACTTTTGGATCATTCTTTTGCAAAAATCTCTACATTTTGTGATGCTCATCCACTCTATCTCATCTATAACTCTTCACAGGGTCAGCAGTCAGTGTTTGCAGCATGTCAGACCAGAGTGACAGCCAGAACAGGGATGAAGAGCAGATTCACATGAGTGAGGGCACTAGTCCCTCAAGCACTTCAGATGAAGGAAGCAGGAGCACCCCAAGTAATCTGCCTAAGGCTGCTACCAGGCAAAGGAGGAAGAGAACCTCAAACTCAGAGGATGAGGACTATGTGGCAGCTGAAGATGAGGCTACTTTCAAGAAGGTAGTGCTCAAAAAGGAGTATGGCTCAGCAAAGAATACAAAGCCTGGCCTCAATAGGAAAGTTCCTGCCAAGAGGACACCTATGCCCAAGGTCAGAAGGTCCACTCAAGTGCCTGAACAGTCTGAACCCAAAGAGGCACCTGAAAAGAAAGTCACATCTTCCAAACCCAAGAAAGTTCCCACTGGAGAAACTATGAAGTTTACCATTGAGTCAGAGGATGAAGCTGCTCAGGATAAGAAGAAGAAGAGAGCA
Organism: Triticum dicoccoides; assembly: GCF_002162155.2. NCBI lineage: Eukaryota > Viridiplantae > Streptophyta > Magnoliopsida > Poales > Poaceae > Triticum > Triticum dicoccoides. The sequence goes on from NC_041391.1 coordinate 240,881,983, forward strand.
AGAACCACAACTGCCCAGGTTCTTGGAAAGCCCTCAATGAGAAGAGACTCTAAAGAGGAAGAAGAGGTTGCTGCACCAGCACCCAAGGCACCAAAGCTTATGGGTGATGCTATTAGATCAGGGGCTGCAACATCTAAGCCCAAGGAAGCACCCAAAGCTTCCCCCAAGGCCAAGCTTGCACCAAGGAGGAATACCAGGAGTATTCCAGCTGCTGAGAAAAACAAGGCCCCAGTGCCTAATGTTGCTGATGAGGAAGATGAAGAAGGACAGGTCCTAAGGAAGCTCAAGCCCAAGATACCAGACCACAATGATGCCCATCCTGTGGCTGAGGACATGAACATCAGAAGAGACTCAGGGTTGAGGCTATGGAGGCTGATAGATCCATATGCCGCAAGTAGAAGAACCGCTGTTGATTACAGGTTCCATACAAAGGAACAGCAGGACTTCTATGAGACAATCTTGTTGGACAAGAAGCCCATAGTGTGTGAGGTGGGTCGACTGGACCTACATAAAAGATAATGAAGAGCACTATCCTGGAGTGCAAGACAGTTTTGTTGCGTGTGGAGTTGCAGATTATATTGGGCAAGAGTTCACCAACTGGAATGATGAACTCATTATGCAATTCTACTCCATAGCACACTTCTATCTAGATGGAAGGATAGTTTGGATGTCTGAAGGTACAAGGTAGCAGTCCACTGTTGAGGAATGGGCAAGACTGATCAATGCCCCAAAGGAAAATGATGATGACCTGGATGTATATGCCAAGAAGAAGATGGACCACAATTCCATGGCACACATGTATAAGGAGATCCCATAAAAAGCTGTAGAGACACATAAGTTTGGTTCAGTCCACTATCTTCTGTCAGGGATGCCAACCATCAACTGGATTCTGAGGCACACTCTGTTGCCTAAGTCTGGTGACCACAACATTATCAGAGGGCATGCAATCAACATGTTGCATTTGTTTGATGTGCCACAGAAATTCAAGGTCATGAGCCTTATGGTAGAAACCATTAAGAGGACTGCAGTAGATCAGAAGAGGAGCTGTGGATATGCCCCTCAGATTCAGGAGTTGATTAACTCGAAGATGGGAACAGGCAAATATCTATTGGATAAGGAACATTTTCCACTTTATCCAGACTTTGAGGACAATCAGGTTGTCATGAATGAGAATGATCCATCATCAGTACATGCTCAAGAGAATAAGGAGAAGGCAAGGAAGGAGAAGGTTGCCAAGATGCCAACTCAAGAGGAGGCATCTGAGTATTTCTTGAAGAACAAGCAGGAGCAGCTTGGTTACTTAATAGCATCAACACTGAGGATTGAGAAAGGATTGGCCACCCTCACTCAGAATCAGGAGAGCTTGGAAAGAATCATGGAACTCAAATTCCATGATCTAGATGTCAAAGTAACTGAGATTCAGTCTGTTGTGGAGCAGCTACAGGATGACATGCAGGAGAGGCAGGGCAAGACTACCACTAATGTGTTTGCCAGAGTGCCTAGAGCCCAGAGGTCAGTTGCAGTGCCTGTGACAGACACTAGAGCAACATCATCTGCACCAGCTACAGCTCCTACAGCTCCAGTGCAACCAGCTCCAGCATCAACTCCAGCACCCTCTACTTCAACTGAAGCCTTCATTCTTGGAGTTATCCGTACACCACCACCTGAAGATCAAGCCTGAGAGTCGATCTAGCACTATGCATTTTCTATGAACTTTTTGGTAACTTGTTGCCAAAGGGGGAGAAAAATGTATAGATCATAGGCTTTGAGAGAGAGAGTGTTGCTTTTGTTCTCTCTTGATTTGGTGGTTTAAACTTGTTTGATTTTGATTGCTTGAGATATTATGCTATTCTTGTGAGACATTGATGATCATGTGTTTGATCATAAGCTACACTTATGCATATTTGATGATATTATCTTATCTATCCTATGTGATCATTCACTTTGCTTGGTGATGAGTGCATGTATTCAATCTTTATCATTTTGAGCGCTCCACCAAGATGTATGTGACATGGAAGAGTAACCCATGAGCCTAATTCCTTGTGCATTTGCAGTCCAAAGCAAATCTTAACTATGCACAAATTTAGGGGGAGCGCTTGCTTATCACATACTTCTCAAAGCGACGATGTTGTTAAATCTTATTATCATTTGTCGAAGCTTTGATCTATATGTTGTCATCAATTACCAAAAAGGGGGAGATTGAAAGTGCAACTATCCCTAGGTGGTTTTGGTAATTCATAACAACATATAGCTCATTGAGCTAATGCTATTCCAAGACTATTATTTCAGGAAAGCTCAATGAATGGCATGGCATGGATGATGAAAGTGGATCCCTCAAGATACTAAGGACAAAGGATTGGCTCAAGCTCAAAAGCTCAAGACTCTTCATTTTATATTTTAGTGATCCAAGATCACATTGAGTCTATAGGAAAAGCCAATACTATCAAGGAGGGATGAGGTGTTGCTTAATGAGCCTCTTGCTTCATGTGCTTAGTGATATGCTCCAAAACCCTCAGCTACTTTCTCACATCCACAAATGACCTAAACCCAAAGCCAAAATCGGTCACACCGATTCTTCCTATCCGGCGCCACCGAGTTTGAAAGTCATAGCCACTGCCAGAAACCCTAGGCAAATCGGTTCTACCGATAGGGATCTCGGTCTCACCGAGATGGGATTGTAATCTCTCTGTTTCCCTTCGTAACGTTTCGGTCTAACCTAAGTGAGCGATCGGTCCCACCGAGGTTGCAATGTAAACTCTCTGTGTCCCTTTTGTAACATTTCGGTCTCACCAAAAAGAGCAAATCGGTTCCATCGAGTTTACCTGACCAACTCTCTGGAAAGCTTATTACCAAAATCGGTCTCACAGAGTTTGTGTAATCGGTCTTACCGAGATTATGTTATGCCCTAACCCTAACCGAATCGGTCCTACCGAGTTGCATGTCAGTCCCACCGAAAATCCTAACGGTCACTAGGTTTACTAAATCGGTCCGACCGAGTCTGTTGAATCGGTCCCACCGAGTTTGGTAAATTGTGTGTAACGGTTAGATTTTGTGTGGAGGCTATATATATACCCCTCCACCTCCTCTTCATTCGTGGAGAGAGCCATCAGTCTAAATCTACACTTCCAACTTACCATTTCTGAGAGAGAACCACCTACTCATGTGTTGAGGCCAAGATATTCCATTCCTACCATATGAATCTTGATCTCTAGCCTTCCCCAAGTTGCTTTCCACTCAAACCTTCTTTCCACCAAATCCAAATCCTATGAGAGAGAGTTGAGTGTTGGGGAGACTATCATTTGAAGCACAAGAGCAAGGAGTTCATCATTAACGCACCATTTGTTACTTCTTGGAGAGTGGTGTCTCCTAGATTGGCTAGGTGTCACTTGGGAGCCTCCGACAAGATTGTGGAGTTGAACCAAGGAGTTTGTAAGGGCAAGGAGATCGCCTACTTCGTGAAGATCTACCGCTAGTGAGGCAAGTCCTTCATGGGCGACGGCCATGGTGGGATAGACAAGGTTGCTTCTTCGTGGACCCTTCGTGGGTGGAGCCCTCCGTGGACTCACGCAACCGTTACCCTTAGTGGGTTGAAGTCTCCATCAACGTGGATGTACGATAGCACCACCTATCGGAACCACGCCAAAAACATCCGTGTCTCCAATTGCGTTTGAATCCTCCAAACCCTTCCCTTTACTTTCTTGCAAGTTGCATGCTTTAATTTCCGCTGCCTATATACTATTTGCATGCTTGCTTGAATTGTGTGATGATTGCTTGACTTGTCCTAAGAAAGCTAAAATCTGCCAAACTCTAAAATTGGGAAAAGGTTAAGTTTTTAATTGGTCAAGTAGTCTAATCACCCCCCTCTAGACATACTTCAAGGTCCTACAGAGAACTAGGCCCAATCAGCCCCTCTTGCGTGGGATAGTTGTTTTGGGTAGGTTTGACGCAACTAGCTCAAACTAGCCCTCATGTTTGGATACTTTAGGGCTATTTGAGCCCAAACTAGCTCAAACTAACTCTAACCCATGGATCTAAACAGGGCCAATAACTAGTGTACTTAGACCTGCACAATACAAGTTTGAATAACTACGTTTGCTTGTTTTGAAGTATTAGGCCTGTTGTTAATAACACACGTTTCCACTTCTTGTTTTTAAATATTAGGTTTTTAACAATTTGATCTTGCACATGTAGGTCCTATTGTCAGAGGTTTTAACCCACTGTTTGACCCTTTTTGCATATGTGGAAATGAGTTGTCCATTAATATCAGTCAAGTCAAGACACTCAAAAAGATTGTTACGATAACGAAATTAGCAAAAAAACAACAAGATCTTTGTCTACACAATGAAGAAGACATCAATTCACTACGGGATGGTACTAACTGGTATACCTTGTCTTTTTAATTCCTTTGCGCCATTTCAAATCTGGAGGAGATATTCATGCATATCCTTGTTTTTAGGCCTTTCCAAAGCAGTTCATTGATGATTACCTCTCAAACCACCTGTATGGTCAGGAGGCAAGGAAGGTTTTCATACAACTCCCATGGTTCAATATTGAAGTGTTCCTGAAGAGGACGAGGATGGACGGTCAATCATCCACGGGCACTGGCCTAAAGTTGCAAAGACCTTCAACATCAATGATGGCTCAATATTCACCTTCCACTTCAGTAGTTTTCCAGATGAGATTCATCTATCTATGTTCCGTCTATGATGCTAATTTAGAAAGGTTGTAGATGTTGCATGTGAAACTTGGTGCTGGTGCAGTTGTGTAATGGGGTAGATGAGTGCTGAAGCTATATGATGTTGTACTCTGATGTATTTCAATTATGAAATCCTGCTTCCTTAATATGGAAATGAAATTTATTGTGTGCTTAATATGAAATGTCAATTAGATTAATAAATGGATTATTAATAATAGGCCAATTAGCCTGGTAATGGCCTTTTCTATTGCAAACGGTCATTGCGAAAACACCATGGCGATGACCTCAGGCAACGCAAACATCTTCTAGAAATAAACCGTGTTGGATCAATGAACAATCACACATGATATCCTCTTGAAAACTGTTTGTGTTAGGCCACCTTGCACCACCGATTACCACATAAAATGTGTGTGTGATGGACAGCCTTTGCCACATAGTTTCTTCTACGCATCGTGTGTGATGCATTCAATAACGCAAATGATAAAATTGTTAATATCGTGTGCAATGGCAACGCTATCACAAATGATTTAATGGAGAAAATTGTGTGTGATGTACTTGCGAACAGAAACGTTTTCCTTGGAGTGACTTTGTGGGATGTATATACGAACGGAAACATACTTCTTGGATTAACTGTGTGGTATGTACATACTAACGAAAACGTATTCCTTGGATTGATTGCGTGGAATGTACATACGAATCGAAACGTTTAGCGGGGACTGAATGTGTGGGATGTACTTACGAATGGAAACGATTTCACCTGTATAATTGTATTTTTTAGCACTATTGTACATATAACCGTATTTGATAGCTCGCCGGTCGCACACGACCTCATTTTGCCAAGCGTGTGTGCCAGGAGGCCATATCCCCGACGGTTTCTGGGTCGTGTGGGAAGGACCCCCCCTATTGCAGTGACTCACTAGGCGATGGTTCCAAATGTCGTCGCGGAAAGGGGTTAAAAACTGTTTGTATAGCACCTCGATGTACCTGTGAGTTGAATTTTTTCCAATAGAATTGATACTATGAACTTGAGGTTTTTTCTTCAGAAAGTGTAGCGTATGCTCATTACCATTAACATGAGAAGTGGCATTGCCTTTGTTGCAATCGGTAACAGCCCCTGCAGTATTCAAAAAGGGTCTACCAAGGATGATCGGCATAATGTTGTCCTCGGGAATATCAAGAATAACAAGGTCTGTTAAAATAGTAACATTTGCAACTACAACAGGCACATCCTCACAAATACTGATGGGTATAGCAGTTGATTTATCATTCATTTGCAAAGAGATATCAGTAGGTGTCAACTTATTCAATTCAAGTCTACGATATAAATAGAAAGGCATAACACTAACACCGGCTCCAAGATCACATAAAGCAGTTTTAACATAGTTTCTTTTAATGGAGCATGGTATAGTTGGTACTCCTAGGTCCCCTAATTTCTTTGGTACTCCACCCTTAAAAGTGTAATTAGCAAGCATAGTGGAAATTTTAGCTTCCGGTATCTTTCTTTTGTTTGTAACAATATCTTTCATATACTTAGCATAAGGAGACATTTTCAGAATATCAGTCAAACACATACGCCAAAATACAGGTCTAAGCATTTCAACAAAGCGCTCAAAATCCTCATCATCCTTTTTCTTGGATGGCTTATGAGTAAAGGGCATGGGTTTTTGAACCCTGGTTCTCTTTCTTTACCATGCTTCCTAGCAACAAAGTCTCTCTTATCATAACGTTTATTCTTAGCTTGTGGATTATCAAGATCCACAACAGGTTCAATCTCCACATCATTATCATTACTAGGTTGAGCATCAACATGAACATCATCATTAACATTAGCACTAGGTTCATGTTCATCACTAGATTGTGTATCAGCATCAGAAATAGAAAAATCATTTGGATTCTCAGGTGTATCTATAATAGGTTCACTAGAAGCATGCAAAGTCCTATCAGTTTTCTTTTTCTTTTTATTATTAGGACTAGGTGCGTCAGTATTAATTCTCTGAGAATCTTGCTCAATTCTCTTAGGGTGGCCTTCAGGATAAAAAGGTTCCTGAGTCATTCTACCACCTCTAGTCATAACCCTAACAGCATTATCATTATTCTTACTATTCAACTCATTAAGCAAACCATCATATGCCTTAAGTACTTGTTCTACTTGAGGTTTAACCATGGAAGCATGCTTACTAATAATCTTAAAATCACTAACAGTTCTACTCATATAATCACCCAAGCAGTCAAGCATGTAAGCATTATGTTTCAATTGTCTACTAACATAACCATTGAAATTTTCATGTTTAACAATAAATATCAAACTCATCCAAGCATTGACTAGCAGACATATTATGAGGAATATCACCTTCATCAAATCTATAGAGAGAATTTACCTTACTACCTGTGTCGGGTTGTCAAGACCATGTATTTCTTCACTAGGCGGTAAATTCTTAACATCTTCAGCTTTAATACCATTTTCTTTCATAGATTTCTTTGCCTCTTGCATATCTTCAGGACTGAGAAATAGCATACCTCTTTTCTTCGGAGTTGGCTTAGGAATTGGTTCAGGAAGTGTCCAATCATTATCCTTACTCAATATATTATTCAATAGCAATTCAGCTTGCTCAATAGTTCGTTCCCTGAAAACACAAACAACACAACTATCTAGGTGGTCCCTAGAAGCATCGATTAGTCCATTATAAAAGATATCAAGTATTTCATTTTTCTTGAGAGGGTGATCAAGCAAAGCATTAAGTAATTGGAGAAGCCCCCCCCCCCCCAAGCTTGTGGGAGACTCTCTTCTTCAATTTGCACAAAGTTAAATATTTCCTTTAAAGCAGCTTGTTTCTTATGAGCGGGGAAATATTTTTCAGAGAAGTAATAAATCATATCCTGGGGACTACGCACACAACCAGGAGCAAGAGAATTAAACCATAACTTAGCATCACCCTTTAACGAGAAAGGAAACAATTTAATAATATAGTAATAGCGATTTTTTTTTCATGAGCAAATAGGATGGCTATATCATTCAATTTAGTAAGATGTGCCACAACAGTTTCAGATTCATAACCATGGAAAGGATTGATTCAACCAAAGTAATTAACTCAAGTTCGATAGAGAATTCATAATCCTTATCAGTAACAAAGATAGGCGAAGTAGCAAACTTAGGATCATATTGCATTCTAGCATTCAAAGACTTTTCTTTCCACCTGCACAATAATTTCTTAAGATCATCTCTATCCTTACAAGCAAGAAAGTCCCTAGCTACCTCTCCATCCATAACATAACCCTCAGGCCAAACAGGAAGCTCATATCTAGGAGAGCTAGGCCTAACAGGTGTTTCAAAGTTTTTAGTTTCAATAATTTCATCAGTTTTAGAAATATCATCATCTTCAGCATAATCAATAGTTCTAACTCTAGCAAGATGTTCATCAAGTAATTCACCTAGTGTCACAATTTTATCAAGCAAAGTAGTAGCATCATAAGCATCATTCATAGCAGAAGTAGCATCATCAATAACATGCGACATATCAGAATCAATAGCAGGCATGGATGTCACAAGCTTACTCAAAACAGAAGGTGAATCATGTGCAAAGCTAGATGGCAGTTCCTTACCTCCCCTCATAGTAGAGGGATAGATCTTAGTTTTGGTATCTTTCAAATTCTTCATAGTGATCAACAGATATAAATCCCAAGTGATTCAGAGAATAGAGCTATGCTCCCTGGCAACGATGCCAGAAAAAGGTCTTGATAACCCACAAGTATAGGGGATCGCAACTGTTTTCAAGGGTAGAGTATTCAACCCAAATTTATTGATTCGACATAAGGGGAGCCAAAGAATATTCTCAAGTATTAGCAGCTGAGTTGTCAATTCAACCACACCTAAAATACTTAATATCTGCAGCAAAGTATTTAATAGCAAAGTAGTATGGAAGTAATGGTAACAACGACAAAAGTAACAATAGCAATTTTGTACCAGTTGTAACAGTGGCAACGGAAAGTAACACAGCAAAGATCAATATGTGAAAAGCTCGTAGGCAATGGATCAATGATGCATAATTATGTCAAATGGCATTCATCATGTAACAGTTATAACCTAGGGTGACACAGAACTAGCTCCAATTCATCAATATAATGTAGGCATGTATTCTGTATATAGTCATATGTGCTTATGGAAAAGAACTTGCCTGACATCTTTTGTCCTACCCTCTCGTGGCAGCGGGGTCCTAATGGAAACTAAGGGATATTAAGGCCTCCTTTTAATAGAGAACCGGACCAAAGCATTAGCACTTAGTGAATACATGAACTCCTCAAACTATGGTAATCACTGGAAAGAATCCCAATTATTATCACCTTGGGGTATGCGGATCATAACTCATAATAGGTGTCTACAACTTGCAAGATCGTATCAAGAACACAAATATATTCATGAAAACATAAAGGGTTCAGATCTGAATTCATGGCACTCGGGCCCTAGTGACAAGCATTAAGCATAACAAAGTCATAGCAACATCAATCTCAGAACATAGTGGATACTAGGGATCAAACCCTAACAAAACGAACTCGATTACATGATAAATCTCATCCAACCCATCACCGTCCAGCAAGCCTATGATGGAATTACTCACGCACAACAGCGAGCATCATGAAATTGGTGATGGAGGAAGGTTGGTGATGATGATGGCGACGGATCCCCTCTCTAGAGCCCCGAACGGACTCCAGTTTTGCCCTCCCGATGAAGAACAGGAAGCGGCGGTGGCTCCGTATCGTAAAACACGAGGAATCCTTCTCTCTGATTTTTTTCTCCTCGAAAGTGAATATATGGAGTTGGAGTTGAGGTTGGCGGAGGTCCAGGGTACCCACAAGGCAGGGGTGCGCCCTAGGGGGGCGCCCCACCCTTGTGGACAGCTGGTGGGTACCCTCTGGTAGATTCTTTCACCAATATTTTTTACTTATTCCAAAAATATTCTCCGTAAATTTTCAGGTCATTCGAAGAACTTTTATTTCTGCATAAAAATAACACCAAGGCAATTCTGCTGAAAACAGCGTCAGTTCGGGTTAGTTCCATTAAAATAATGCAAATTAGAGTCCAAAATAAGGGCAAAAAAGAGTTTGGTAAAGTAGATGCGATGGAGAGGTATCATCAACCCCTTGAACTTGTTGAAAACCTTTTGCGACAAGTCAAGCTTTGTAGACAATAACATTACCATTAGCGTCAGTCTTCTTGAAGATCCATTTATTCTCTATGGCTTGCCGATCATCGGGCAAGTCCACCAAAGTCCACACTTTGTTCTCATACACGGATCATATCTCTGATTTCATGGCTTCAAGCCATTTATCGGTATCTGGGCTCATCATAGCTTCTTCATAGTTCATAGGTTTTCCATGGTCTAATAACATAACTTCCAGGACAGGATTACCATACCACTCTGGTGCGGATCATGCTCTGGTCGACCTACGAGGTCGAGTAGTAACTTGATCCGAAGTTTCATGTTCATCATCATTAGCTTCCTCTCTAGTTGGTGTAGGCATCACGAGAACGGTTTTCTCTTATGTGCTAGTTTCCAATTCGAGAGAAGGTACAATTACCTCATCAAGTTCTAATTTCCTCCCACTCACTTCTTTCGAGAGAAACTCCTTCTCTAGAAAGGACCCATTCTTTGCAACAAAGATCTTGCCTTCGGATCTATGGTAGAAGGTGTACCCAATAGTTTCCTTAGGGTATCCTACGCACTTCTCCGATTTGGGTTCGAGCTTATCAGGCTAAAGCCTTTTGACATAAGTGTCGCATCCCCAAACTTTAATAGATGACAACTTAGGTTTCTTGTGAAAATGCAACTATCCCTGGGTGGTTTTGGTAATGATTAACAACATATAGCTCATTGAACTAATGCCATTACAAGATAAATATTTCAGGAAAGTTCAATGATTGGCATGGCATGGATAAGGAATGTGGACCCCTCAAAATGCTAAGGACAAAAGATTGGCTCAAGCTTCAAAGTCCAAGACTCTACATTTTCTATTTTAGTGATCCAAGATCACATTGAGTATATAGGAAAGCCAATACTATTAAAAGGGGAAGAGGTGTTGCTTAATGGCTTGCTTGCTCAAAATGCTTAGTGATATGCTCCAAAAGCCCTCAACCACTTTATCATATCCACATATGTCCCAAACCAAAAGTCAAACTCGGCCCTACCAATTTGATCTATCCGGCGCCACTGAGTTCATTTGACATAGCCACTGCCAGAAACCCTAGTCTTTTCGGTCTCACCGATAGGGATCTCGGTCTCACTGAGATGGGATTGCAAACTCTCTGTTTCCCTTCGTAACGTTCCGGTCTAACCAAGATGAGCGATCGGTCCCACCGAGTCTGCAATGCAAACTCTCTATTTCCTTTCCGTAACGCTTCGGTCCCACCGAGAGTGAATCGGTTCCACCGAGTTTGCCTGACCAACCCTCTGGTTAGCTTATTACCAAAGTCGGTCCAACCGAGTTTGTGTAATCGGTCCAGTCGAGATTACCTTATGCCCTAACCCTAATGATATCGGTCCCACCGAGATGACGTGTCGGTCCCACCGAAATTGCCTAACGATCACATATGCACTGAGTCGGTCCGACCGAGTTTTCTGATTTGGTCCCACCGAGTTTGGTATAATGTGTGTAACGGTTAGATTTTGTGTGGAGGCTATATATACCCCTCCACCCTCTCCTCATTCGTGAGGAAAGCCATGAGTATGTGTCTACACTTCCATTACACATTTTCTGAGAGAGAGCCACCTACTCATGTGTTGAGACCAAGATATTCCAATCCAACCATATGAATCTTGATCTCTAGCCTTCCCCAAGTTACTTTCCACTCAAATCATCTTTTCACCAAATCCAATCCTATGAAAGTGAGTTGAGTGTTGGGGAGACTATCATTTGAAGCACAAGAGCAAGGAGTTCATCATCAACATACCATCTATTACCTTTTGGAGAGTGGTGTCTCCTAGATTGGTTAGGTGTCACTTGGGAGCCTCCGACAAGATTGTGGAGTTCAACCAAGGAGTTTGTAAGGGCAAGGAGATCGCCTACTTCGTGAAGATCTACCCTAGTGAGGCAAGTCCTTCGTGGGCGATGGCGATGGTGGGATAGACAAGGTTGCTTCTTCGTGGATCCTTCATGGGTGGAGCCCTCCGTGGACTCGCGCAGCTGTTACCCTTCGTGGGTTGAAGTCTCCATCAACGTGGATGTACGATAGCACCACCTATCGGAACCATGACAAAAACATATGTGTCTCCTATTGCGTTTGCACTCTCCAAACCCTTCCCTTTACATTCTTGCAAGTTGCATGCTTTACTTTCCGCTGCTCATATACTCTTTGCATGCTTGCTTGAATTGTGTTAAGATTGCTTGAATTGTGTTAAGTTGCTAGAATCTACCAAGAACTAAAATTGGGAAAATGTTAAGTAACAAGTCAAGTAGTCTAATCAACCCCCCCCCCTCTAGACATACTTTCGATCCTACATCTTGTAAACCATAGTTCATACAGTGTCTTCTCAACGGATTTAGACGGTGCCCTATTTAACGTGAATGTGGTTGTCTCTAATGCATAACCCCAAAATGATAGTGGTAAATCGGTAAGAGACATCATAGAATACACCATATCCAATAAAGTACGGTTATGATGTTCAGACACACCATTACGCTGTGGTGTTCCAGGTGGTGTGACTTGTGGAACAATTTCACATTGTTTTAAATGCCGGCCAAACTCGTAACTCAAATATTCGCCTCCATGATCACATTGTGGAAACTTTATTTTCTTGTTACGATGATTCTCCACTTCACTCTGAAATTCTTTGAACTTTTCAAATGTTTCAGACTTGTGTTTCATCAAGTAGATATACCCATACCTACTCAAATCATCTGTGAAGGTCAGAAAATAACGATACCCGCCACGTGTTTCAACACTCATCGGACCGCATACATCGCTATGTATTATTTCCAATAAGTCATTAGCTCACTCCATTGTTCTGGAGAATGGAGTTTTAGTCATCTTGCCCATGAGCCATGGTTCGCAAGAATCAAATGATTCATAATCAAGTGATCCCAAAAGTCCATCTGCATGGAGTTTCTTCATGCGGTTTACACCAATATGACCTAAACGGCAGTGCCACAAGTATGTTGCACTATTATTATGAACGTTGTATCTTTTGGCATCAATATTATGAGTATGTGTATCACTACGGTTGAGATTCAATAAACCATTTACATTGGGTGTATGACCATAGAAAGTTTTATTCATGTAAACAGAACAACAATTATTCGCTAACTTAAATGAATAACTGTATTGCAATAAACATGATCAAATCATATTCATGCTTAAAGCAAACACCAAATAACATTTATTTAGGTTCAACACTAATCCCGAAGGTAGACGGAGTGTGCGATGGTGATCGTATCAACCTTGGAATCATTTCCAACACACATCGTCCCCTCGCTCTTAACTAGTCTATGTTTATTCTGCAACTCATGTTTCGAGTTACTTGTCTTATAAACTGAACCAATATCAAATACCCAGGGGCTACTACGAATACTAGTAAGGTACACATCAATAACATGTATATCAAATATACCTTTGTTCGCTTTGCCATCCTTTTTATCCGCAGGGTATTTGAGGCAGTTCCGCTTCTAGTGACCATTCCCTTTGCAGTAGAAGCACTCAGTTTCAGGCTTAATTCCAGCTTTGGGCTTCTTCATGGGAGTGGAAACTTGCTTGCTATTCTTCTTGAAGTTCCCTTCCTTTCCCTTGCCCTTTTTCTTGAAACTAGTGGTCTTGTTAACCATCAACACTTGATGCTCTTTCTTGATTTCTACCTTCATAGATTTCAGCATCGCGAAGAGCTCGGGAATCATTTTCGTTATCCCTTGCATATTATAGTTCATCACGAAGTTCTAGTAGCTTGGTGATAGTGACTAGAGAACATTGTCAATCACTACCTTATCTGGAAGATTAACTCCCACTTGATTCAAGCGATTGTAATACCCAGACATTCTGAGAGCATGCTCACTTGCTAAGCTATTCTCCTCCATCTTGTAGGAAAAGTACTTGCGAGAGGTCTCATATCTCCCGACACGGGCATGAGTCTGAAATACCAATTTCATCTCTTGGAACTTCTCATATGCTCTGTGGCGTTCAAAACGTTTTTGAAGTCCCGATTCTAAGATGTAAAGCATGGCGCACTAAACTTTAAGTAGTCATCATATCAAGCTTACCAAAAGTTCATAACGTCTGCATCTGCTCCTACAATAGGTCTATCACCTAGCGGTGCATCAAGGATATAATTCTTTTGTGTAGAAATGAGGATAATCCTCAGATCACGAACCCAGTCTGCATTATTGCTACTATCATCTTTCAACTTAGTTTTCTCTGGGAACATATCAAAAATAGGGGAGCTATATTGCGAGCTATTGATCTACAACATAGATATGCAAAACCTATTAAGACAAAGTTCATGATAAATTTAAGTTTAATTAATCAAATTACTAATGAACTCACACTTAAATTAACATCCCTCAAGTTATTTAAGTGATACATGATCCAAGTCAACTAACCCATGTCCGATCATCACGTGAGATGGGGTAGTCATCAATGGTGAACATCTCTATGTTGACCATATCTACTATATGACTCACGTTCAACCTTTCGATCTTCAGTGTTCTGGGACCATGTCTGTACATGCTAGGCTCATCAAGTTTAACCCAAGTATTCTGCGTGTGCAAAACTGGCTTAGACCCGTTGTATTTGAACGTAGAGTCTATCACACTCGATCATCACGTGGTGCCTCGAAACGATGAACTTTGGCAACGGTGCATACTTAGGGAGAACAATTTTACCTTGAAGTTAAGTGAAGGGGTCATCTTATAATGCTATCGTCGTTCTAAGCAAAATAAGATACATAAATGATAAACATCACATGCAATCAAAATGTGTGACATGATATGGCCATCATCATCTTGTGCTTTTGATATCCATCTCCAAAGCATCATCATGATCTCCATCGTCACCGGCTCGACACCTTGATCTCCATCGTTGCGTCGGGGTCGTCTCGCCAACTATTGCTTCTACAACTATTGCTAATGCATAGCGATAAAGTAAAGCAATTACATGGCGCTTGCAATTCATACAATAATTAAGACAACCCTAAGGCTCTTGCCGGTTGTCGATATTACAAAACATGATCATCTCATACAACAACGTATATCACATCACGTCTTGACCATATCACATCACAACATGCCCTGGAAAAACAAGTTAGATGTCCTCTACTTTGTTGTTGCTAGTTTTGCTGGTTGCTACAGGCTTCTAGCAAGAACCGTTCTTACCTATGGCAAAAACCACAACGCTAATTTATCAAGTTTGTTGTTTTAACCTTCTTCAAGGACCGGCCGTATTCAAATTCGATTCAACTAAAGTAGGAGAAATAGACACGCGTCAGCCACCTTTATGCAAAACTAGTTGCATGTCAGTCAGTGGAACCGGTCTCATGTGTGTGGACATGTAAGGTTGGCCCGGGCCGCTTCATCCCGCAATACCACCGAATCAAAATTAGACATTGGTGGTAAGCAATATGACTATAACCGCCCACAACTCTTTGTATTCTACTCGTGCATATCATCTACGCATAGAAGTGGCTCGGATGCCACTGTTAGGGAATGTTGCATGGAAAACAAAAAAATTCTACGCACACGCAAGATCTATCCATGGAGATGCATAGCTACGAGAGGGGGAGAGCATCTACATACCCTTGTAGATGCAAAGCGGAAGCGTTTATCACGCGGTTGATGTAGTCGTACTCTTCACGATCCGATCATGATCCAACCGATCTAGTGTCAAACGGACGGCACCTCCGTGTTTAGCACATGTGCGGCTCGATGACGTATCCTTCTTCTTGATCTAGCAAGCGGGAGAGGAGAGGTAGATGGGATCACAACCAACACGACGACGTGATGGTGATGATGGTGGTGGAGAGTCGACAACGCTTCGCTAAGCGTCGTCGGGGCGAGGCGGTGGAACTACAGAGTAACGGGAGAGAGTGGGGCGTCAAGGGCTTTGTGTGTCCTCTTGGGGCGCCCCCTCCCCTCTATATATAGGTGGAGGGGTGTAGGGAACAGACCCTCCAAGCCCTAGGGTGCAGCTAAGGGGGAGAGGACTTGGACTCCAAGTCCAATTCTATTCCTACTGAGACTCCTTTTTGTCTTCCCTAGCCACATGGGCTTTTGAGGACTTGGTGCGCCTAGTCCAATAAGGCCAGGGTGCCTCCCCACAGCCCATGCTAGCCCTTGGGTCATGGTGAACCTACTTGTGGACTACCGGACGCCTCCGGAACCTTCTAGAAGCTTCCCGGCACAATACCAAAAAAACTGCACCGAAACCCAAAATATGACTTCCCATATATAAATATTTACCTCTCACCATTCAGAGACTCCTCGTGACGTCCGGGATCTCATCCGGGACTCCGAACAACATTTGCTTACCACTCATCAAATATCCCAATGCTACTCTAGCGTCAACGAACGTTAAGCGTGCGACCCTACGGGTTCGGGAATTATGTAGTCATGACTGAGACACCTCTCCGGCCAATAACCAATAGCGGGACCTGGATGCCCATATTGATTCCTACATATTCCACGAAAATCTTTTATCAGTTGAATCTTTATGACAACATGCGTAATTTCATTTGTCTGTCGGCATGGTACTTGCCCGAGATTCAATCGGCAGTATCTCTATACCTAATTCAATCTCGTTACCGGCAAGTCTCTTTACTCGTTTCGTAATATATCATCTTGTAACTAACTCCTTAGTCACTTTGCTTGCAAGCTTCTTGTGATGTGTATTACTGAGAGGGCCCAGAGATACCTCTCCGATACACGGAGTGACAAATCCCAATCTCGATTCACACCAACTCAACAGACACCTTTGGAGATACCTGTAGAGCATCTTTATGATCACCCAGTTACGTTGTGACGTTTGATAGCACACAAGGTATTCCTCCGGTATCCGGGAGTTGCATGATCTCATGGTCGAATGAATATGTATTTGACATTAAGAAAGCAGTAGCAATAAACTGAACGATCATATGGTATGCTAACGGTTGGGTCTTGTCCATCACATCATTCTTCTAATGATGTGATCCCTTTATTAAATGACAACTCATGTCTATGGTTAGGAAACCTTAACCATATTTGATCAACGAGCTAGTCTAGTAGAATATTTGTTTATGTATCGACACATGTATTTAAGTTTCCGGTCAATACAATTCTAGCATGAATAATAAACATTTATCATGATTAAGGAAATATAATAATAACCATTTTATTATTGCCTCTAGGGCATATTTTTATCATGTGTATCACAGGTGTCCTCGCTGATTGTCATCATGACACATAGTAGCATACTCCGTCCCTTTGGTGAAAAGTGTACAAATAGAAATTTTAGGACAAATTATGGAGTAATGTAAAAAAATGCATTGAAAACGTGCAAGTCACCGTCTCTCTCTTTAGTTACCCAACCCCCAATGAGATAGAGCTGGCTATGTGGTCTTGCTGCTACTTTGGACGACGCTTGTTGCATGATTTCTGGACGATGGAACATATCCAACCATCCATCCTTAACTAAAGTGTAGCACACCATTTGATCGACCATCGTGCAAGAATCGGTCACAGAAGTGTCATTTGTTAAGTAGTTTCGTACTGTTTATGACACTCTTATTATGACCAGCCTAATAGTGAAATAATCATTTGATCGGGCAAATAATATATAAATATATATAAAAATAATCGTAATAGCATCTTATATTATACTAGTAGAACCGAGGGAAGTACTATATATTAGTGTTAGTCAAGAATCATCACTTGATTTTCTGAACCTATCATCACTTGATTTGATCTACAGAAGAAGCTATGAATTGAACACAAGCCTGACGGAGCATCTGGCAGTGATGCTTCTCCGCTAAAGTCAACGTGGTCACCACGGTATTGGCCTCAAGGCTCTTGGAGAGGGCGGTTTCACATATTAGCTTCAACCTTTGAATATCGTACCGGTCCGCAGCCGCAAGCAGATCCATGACAAGCTCCCTCTTACGGTCTCCGTCCACGTCGCGCATGGCGGCAGGGAGCGAATCCATGTAGATGTAGTAGAGGAGGGCGTCGAAAACCTCAGGCTGCATGTCGTTGATGTCGACGCACCCGCCCGAGAACCCCAGCCCCCCGCCACGCACGACGCCCGCCATGAACGCCGGCGCCCTCATGGCCAGAACGGTCCGGTGGGCGCGGAAGCCCTGCCCTCCGACGAGGAAGCCGACGTCCGCCCCGGCCTGGGACTCGTACATCCTGGCGAGGTCGCGGTGCAGGTCCGAGGGCGGGTCCCCCTCGTCCGGCGCGGCCGTCCGGGCGACCACGGTCGGGTACATGAAGACGGTGACGACGCACTCGATGACGAGGCGGTCGCCGTGGACGAGCCCCCACGACGCCGACTCCAGCTTGCTCCTCTTGACGAACTTGATGGTACTGGGCGCGAACCTGCTGAGGTCGGAGGTGAAGAGCATGGGCGGTGTGCGCGACACCAGGGAGGGCGAGCCGGGGCGCTGGCCGACGACGGTCAGGTCGCAGGACGCGCGCACGCGGGCGCCGGCGCTCAGGAGCTCCAGGTAGACGGACACGTACTTGGGCTTCAGGTACCCGCCGGGGTAGTAGCGGATGTTCCAGTCGAAGCCGCCGACGGCGAAGGCGCCCGAGCTGATGTAGACGTTGGGGCCGAGGAGCTTGTGCTGGCTGTACCCGCGGATGTCGAACACGTGCTTGCGCTGCACCGTCTCCGGGGTGCACGTCGACGTCGACGCCGCCGTCTCCAGCACCGCCTTTGCGCTCGACGCCGGCATGATGGATCGGATCTAGTGATAGATAGGCCTACGCGCGTACTCCTGTATAACGAAGTGCCTAACAGAGTTCCGTTATATCGGTCCGTGCTAAACTAAATAAAGTATGTCGTCAATCACTGGGAGACTCTTGGACCCAGAGTCCTAACTACCTGCCGACTCAAATCACAATAAGTCTCTTGGACCCGAGTATTTTGGAACTTCGTCTCCGCCGTGATGAAGTTGTACACAACTGCCATCGATCGGCAGGAGTGCCACGGAAAAACGAAATCGCTGAGTTTTGGGGGTCTTCTCATCGCGAGTAAATGGCATAAAACTACTAGTTTACAGGTTAGGGTTCCAAAAAACTACCATTTTTTTAATTTTCTCAAAAAGGTACCAAACGCGCGGTCGGCTGTTTCAAAAAACCCAAACCCGCGGTGACTAGCGATTTAACCGTTTTTCTGACGGCCTGGGCCCATCTGTCAGCCCACGTGGCCGCGCGCGCTCACGGCGCGGCCGTTCACGGCCGTTAGCGCCGACGCGGTCCGGTCGGAACCAAAGTAGCCGACGCGGTCCGGTTCTCTCACTCCCCCTCCTCTCCCCCGCAGTGACCTAGGTGGGCGATGGCGGCGGCGCAGCCAAATCTCGTCGGCGGCGAGCGATTGAGCCAAGGCGGCACTGGCGAGGAGGGCGGTGGACCCTCAGAGGTGGACAAATGGCTAGGCAGCTCGAGCTTCCCGGCGCAGCGGTCGTAGCAGCCATCACCGCCCGCGGCTCATGTGGATCCGGCGAGCTCAGATCCGGAAGTCCGCGCGGCCAGGGCAGTGGCGAAGCGCATCCACGCTGATCCAGCAGGCGGCCACCATTGGGCGTCATCCTTTGGTGGAGTGAGGTAATCACTGCTCAATGGTTCTGTGTCATTTTGTTAAAATTTATGGGTCCTTTAGTTAAATTTTCTGGGTGCTTTTTGTTCAAATTAGAAGAAAGTGCTACTATATTTTATTGGTTAAGTTAGTGTAGAAGAAAGTGCATTTGGTTAGTTCATTTGGTCAGTGCATTCACTGTAATTAGAAGAACATTCATTTGGTCAGTAATGTTCAGTGCATTCACTTAAAAAATAATTGTTTGTCAATTTAATCCTACAGCTTAGATGATGCGAGTTGGGACTTGAGGCTACATTTTCAAGGAATAGATAATATGGAGAAAAAGTATTCAGTGTCCTCAGATATCAGTTATCTGACCATATTAGCATTGGTTGAGTTGGAGGGCTATGGAATGGATGCATTTCTAACTTATGTAAAGGAAGAGGGAAAGGGTCTGGAGGGTGTGGAGGCCCTGGATAGTGAGGAGGCATTAGAGGAAATGCTTGACTTGTTTGTTGATAATAAGGTACTGAACATCAGTGTCAGAAAAGCTACTGATCCAAGCCCAGCAGATGAGGAACAGATCCACATTGATCATGTTGGTGAACCTGTTGTTTACAGAGTTTCACAAGAAGGTGTTCTGTACCCTGCCCCTGATGATCCCTACATAAACACACAGCAAAGCAGCAATTTTAACAAGGGAAAAAAGTTGTGGAAGAAGAAGATGTAGAAGTAGCAGCAGATGAAGAAGAACAAGATATACCAGAGGAAGAAGATGAAGTTGAAGATGACAAATCATCTTCAGATTTTGAGTTCTTTAGGGGTGATTACAGAGGGGAGAAGATTTCTTACAAAGCTTGGTGTAGGGGTGAAGATGAGACTGGCACTGATACTGCAGAGCACTTCTGTGCAGCTAACTCAGAACCTTCTGAGTTTTGGGAGGAAGAACCAGTTGTTTCTGAAGATGAACAAGTAGAGGATCCTGGCATAAGTGATCCTGGTACTGTAACTACAAATGCAGCCAAAAAGCTTAAGCCAGTTAGAAAACCTGGCCCAACCAGCAAGTCTCACAGTGAGCCTGAGCACATCAAGTTTGAAGATTATGTCCCTGAAGCTGATGAGTACTGTTTTCCAGGTGATTTTGGCATAAGTGATGAAGATGATGCACCAAGGCTGCCATCTGGAAGGAAGAGTAGGAAGAAGCAGAAGAAGGAGAGGATATGGTATGATCCATCAAGGCCTGATGCACATGAGCAGTTTGCAATGCATTTGTGCTTTAAAAATGTAGTTGAGTTCAGAGAAGCACTTAGAAATTTTCATGTGAGGACTCTTAGGAATTTTGAGTATCACAGAAATGAACCAAGTAGGGTTATTGCTTGGTGCTCTGAGAGAAAACATGGATGTCGGTTTTACATAGTTGCCTCCAAGATAGCTCATGAGGCAACTTTCAGTATCAAGAAGATGAACCTGGATCACATTTGTGGAGCAAGTGGAGAGAACACAAAGGTGACAGTCAATTGGGTTGCTAAGGTTTGTGAGGATACAGTCACATCCAACCCTGGAGCTGGTGTTGACACAATTATGTCATACACAAAGAAGAAGTTTGGTGTGCATGTGCCTAAAAGCTTGGCATATAGGGCAAGGAAGCAAGCAGTTGAGGTTGTGCAAGGAGATAACAAACTCCAGTATCACAGAATAAGGGACTACCTGCAGTGTGTGCTAGATACTAACCCTGGCAGTAGGTGCATAGTAACAACACATGAGGACCCACTTAACCCAGCTCCTACCCCAAGGTTTCACTATATGTTTTACTGCTTGTTTGCATGCAAGGAGGGTTTTCTGAATGGATGCAGACCATTTATAGGTAAGTATTCAGAAATTTATATGTTTTTTAAACACTGATGTACTTAGGCACTCATGTTATCATGTTAGCAGGTCTGGATGGTTGCTTCATCAAGCTAAGCACTGGTCAACAGATATTGGCAGCTACGGGGAGGGATGGCAACAATAACATCTTCCCAATAGCTTTTGGTGTTGTTGATAAGGAAGAGACAGACAGTTGGACATGGTTTCTCACACAATTGAGAACAGTCATTGAAACTGGCAATAAGTTTGGCAAATACACAATTATGTCTGACAGGCAGAAGGTATTGTTCTGAACCTAGTCTTTACATTTGCCTTTACATTTGCAATGACTAAAATGTTATTCAGTAGATGAGTAGCACTTAAGATTACCTGATATTGAACAAGGATTGTTGAATGCAATAGATGATGTATTCCCTGACTCTCCACAAAGGTTTTGTCTTAGACATATTTATGCCAATTTTCAGTCTGCTGGTTTCAAAGGAGAGGAACTTAAGAAACATTTAGATCAGGCTGCCTATTCCTTTACCAAACATGGACATGATTTAGGCATGGAGAATTTGAAAAAAGAAAGTTTAGAAGCTTGGAAGTGGTTGTCCCAGATACCAGACCATACCTGGGCTAGGTATAAAATGGACACTGTGTGCAAAACTGACCTGGTAGTAAACAACCTTAGTGAAGTTTTCAATAGAATGATATTGGATGTTAGGAACAAGCCAATCAGGACTATGTTAGAGGGCATAAGAACAAAGCTAATGATTAAGTTTCAGAAGATCAGAGAGAAGACAGAGGGATGCAGATGGGAAATCACACCTACTTATTCAGAGATTTTAGAAGAGGGGAAGAAGTGGGCTAAATATTGTGAAGCATACATGGCAGGGCCAGGGATATGGCAGGTCACAAGTAGCTCTGAAAACACATATTGTGTTAATTTGAACAATGAGACCTGTGACTGTAGGAGGTGGGACATGACAGCTATCCCATGCAGTCATGCCATTGCTGCAATGCAGAAAGTGAAGATACATCCTGAAGACTATGTGTCTGCTTTCTTCAAGAAATCCATGTATTGTGAAACATATAAGCACATAATATTCCCTGTGCCAGGTCCTGACCATTAGCCTCATACAAATGGGCATGATATTTCTCCCCCTGTTTTTAGAGAAAAGAAAGGTAAGAAACGAACTGCCAGGAGGAAAGGCCTGTTTGAGGTGCCAGCTAAAAAAGACACTTCTAGGATTGGTACAGTCACATGCAGCAACTGCAAGATGCAAGGGCACAGGATCAACAATTGTGGTGTCCCTTTGAAACCTAAGTTCCAAATGAGGTTGAACAAGCATCAGGTATGTCCATTGATTCCATGGTTACTTACATTGCATTGCATTGTTACATTCATTTCATTTGTAGGAAAATACTTCTAACTAATATTGTTGTGTAGGAAAATAGAACAAACTACTCTGAGGCTGGATCTTCATTGGCTGCAACTGCACAAAGGCCACCAAGGGTACCTGCTGCCTCTGCACCTGCACCAATTCCTGCTCCAGTAACAAATGAGTCAACACAGACAGCTTCTAGGTCAAGGAAGAGGGCAGCACCAGCTACATCAACAGCACCACCACCTCTCAAGAAGAGCAGGACCAACACATCTTCTGCAACAGTAGTAGCACCTGCCAAGAAGAAGAACACAATTGTCAATGGCAATGGATCAAGGTCTTCTCCAGCAAAGAACACCAGGTCATCAAGGTCTTCTCCAGCAAAAAACACCAGGTCAGCTACTGCCAACAGAGCTGGCACTAGATCTTTCATTGCTCCTAGACAGGCTGCTGCCAATAGAGCTGCTACAAGTGTTGTGCATGATGGGTCAAAGAGGGTCAGGAAGCCATCAAATAGGCTGAAAGATTACTTTTATGCAAGTGGCAACTAGCTGAAGTTGTTGAACTCCAAGTGCTTCATGCTGTTTGATTTGGTTTGTAATAACATTGCCTCACTAAGTACTTGATACTGAACTCTTTGTAATATGGTACTGTATGTGGATTCTGCACTTGTTTGCAACTTCAATTCATCTGCAACTTTTATCTATATGTGGATTCAACACTTGATATACACCTTACATATAAAAGATATAAGATCAAGTTGAACACTTAATAGAATAGGAGATCCATTTCCACTACTTAATAGCATAGGAGATCCATTACAACACTTAATACCATAGGAGATCCATTACAACTTAACAACATAGGAAATAAGGTTCTTACACACTAGGTTAAACTTCACATTCCCCCAAAATGTACACCCATAATTACTTGAAATCATGCCAGGCCACATCCTTATATAAAGGCCTTTGGATGTACTTACTTCACCAACATATCACAGCAAGTTCAAGTCTCAAGGATGGCCTTGATTTGCTCTAACTTCTCCTTGCTGCCATACCCTTCATTCAGCATCTCAGCAACAAGAAGCTCAAGCATTGCCTTCTCCTTCTTAAGAACATCTCTGTCAACTTCAACATCCTTCATAGCCTTCCCAGTGTTCTTGATGATATCAGCTTGGCTCTGCAAAATGCACCTCTGCTCTTTTGCAAGTTTGAGCTTTTCCATCTGCACCTCCAACATGGCTTTCTCCTCTAGCTCCTTCTTCTTCTTCTCAAGTTCTTCCTCCTCCACTTGTTTCTTGTCCACCCTACCATCCTGCCAATCAAACATCTTGGATACATCATCAACAAGCTTGGTGTACTCAATGCAAAGCTTGTCATTTTCAGTCCTCAGCTTGGCCAACTCCCTTTCATGTTCACTCTTAAGCCTGGCCAACTCCTGCTCAAACTTCTCCTTGTCCTGTACCCTTCCAAAGTTCTGCTCATGGAACATCTCCCATAGCTTGCACAAACATCTCTGAAGAACAGGTGGCCAAGGCCCATCAACCCACTCTACAACACCACAATTCACACCATTTTCCTGCATTTGTAAATGTGAAAAGTTATTACAATGCCATTAGTAAGTTTTCAAAGTGGCAAAAATACATATGTGTCCTGTCATATCAAACAAACTGCTGCATCATATCAAACATGACTGAACATCCATAGCAGAAAACTTAATTGGCATCTAACCTGGACTGGGCAGCCATATAAACGCCTCCCTGTTACAGGCCCTTCAAAAGCAACACGCTTAATAGGCCTCAGTTGGTGCAGAATGCACTTGGGATGAGCAAGCTCAAGTTGGCCACAGAAAAGGGGCTCCACAGTGGTGTCTGGTTCCTCCTGCAACCATAATAACCAACAAAAACTTGCACTGTTCATTAAATCCCCAAATCAACATGAACCCTAACACTGTACAGAGATGAACCTAGGTTACCTAAATCCTACAATCAAACCGCACCCTCACAAATCAAGCACAGTATCACACACACAACAACAACACTAGACTAAGCAACATCCATGGCTGTAGCCTAAGCTACTGCCACCTAATCCTAACCCTAACCCTAGGTGGCAAAGAACTTACCATAAGTCCCATGTCCGTGCCGACAGCCTCGCACTCCTCCTCCGAGCTGGTTTCCTCGTCGTTCCAGGAAGGCATTGCGGCAAGGAGGTCGACGGCCAACGGCCTCGAAGACGGCGCGCGGCGGTGAGCTCGTACTGGAGCAGGGGAGTGAGAGCAGGGGAGTGAGCGAGCAACGAGAGAGTGAGCGAGCGAGTGTGATCCCGACCGACCGAGCGGGTATATTTACCCCACTTCCGACCGGGCCGGTCGGCTAACGGCCGTGAACGGCCGCGCCGTGAGCGCGCGCGGCCACGTGGGCTGACAGATGGGCCCAGGCCGTCAGAAAAACGGTTAAATCGCTAGTCACCGCGGGTTTGGGTTTTTTGAAACAGCCGACCGCGCGTTTGGTAGCTTTCTGAGAAAATTAAAAAAGTGGTAGTTTTTTGGAACCCTAACCTGTAAACTAGTAGCTTTATGCTATTTACTCTCTCATCACGCGTGACTGTTCGTGCTTTTTCCCCTAGAATCGTCTTTTGAAAATAAAAATATTTCATGAACCATACGTCCAAATTACAGACTGAGTTCACCGTTGCATTTTTCACGTCAAGATCTTCAACTATATCTCATGTTGATAGGTTTCGACTAATATTTTTCTGAGTGAAAATTATGCTCTCAAAGTGATCTTACTCGGGCTCATAAACTGTGCTAACTCATGCTTCCAAGTGAACTAACTTGTGCTCCCGCGTGAAGCACACATGTGCTCCCAAAATGGACTAACTCATGCTCTTGAACTGTAGTAACTTATGCTTCCAGGTGAACTAACTAACTTGTGCTCCCGCGAGGGGTGAATCACGCCTTGCGAAGCACGCTTGTGCTTCCAACATGAACTAACCTGCCCTTCCACCTAGTACCAACTCATGTTTACAGTGCGACCCATAAAAAAAACTCATGTTTACTGGGCTTCCGAATGAACATGTGTGCTTCCAAGAAAACTCAAGAAAATAAATGAACCAAATACCCCCAAAAAATAAGAAAACCA